>NC_030829.1:40197303-40500333 GCF_001704415.2 Capra hircus
CTGGGGTAGGGCCTGAACATTTGCTTTTCTGACAAGTTCTCCAGTGATGCTACTGCTAATGTTCTAGGGGCCATCTTTTGAGAACAACTGGGTTATAGGATGAGTCTGGCATGTCTATCCAAAATGGGGAGGCTTATTCCGAGGCAAGGTCCAGGAAGATTTCTGATCTTGGAGAATGGGCATCTGCAAGGAACTTTGCAGACAATTAGTAGTTGCTGAAAATCACAGGGTAGGCATGGAAGGAACTGGAGATAATGACTTATTATTTTTTTCTGGACACATTCACAGACTTGAAATCTTGATCTAATCACTACTCTTGTTTTCCTCTTGAGAAGCAAAATACATTTGGCCTGAAATGTTAAAATTTTTGCTCCTTTTGAGTCAAACATAATTAAGTTTGAATTTTAGCTCTGCCACTTACGCATTGTGGAACTGCAGCAAATGGATGGATGGGGTGAACAGGAAGTTGAGCCTATCCTGCAGAAATAGCATCTTTCTAACAAGTTTTAAAGGTGAAATTTTGGTTGCTAACACCATGTCTGGAAATTAGAAGTTGCAGCATGAAAGCAAGTGACTGATGCCTTCAACCAACATGGACTTCACCCCTGCCTTTTCCCACTGAGGATAAGACTTGGATAAGCTCTAGACCTTGGTCATTTACTTAAAATGGTGAGCAGTAACTCTCTCTAGTTACTTAGTCTGTAAAATGAGGTTAGTAATACTTGTTTTGTAGTAGTGTGGACACGGGAGAAGATTATGTATGTTGAAGCTTACTGTGTTGCTTGCATGTGTGCTGTGTCGCTTCAGTCGTGTCTGACTCTTTGTGATCCTATGGACTGTAGCTGCCAGACTCCTCTGTCCATGGCAGGAATACCAGAGTGGGTTGCCATTTCCTTTTCCATGGAATCTTTCCAACCCCACCCAGAGACTGAACCCTCATCTCTTATGTCTCATGCAATGAGAGCCAAGTTCTTTATCAGTGTTCTTTAACACTGTCCCCTGGGAAGTGTTGCTTGATATTCCGTAAATATTAAATATTGCTGTTATTATCTTTAAAATGCCCTTCAAAGATAACACCTCCTCCCGTTCCTCCCCACTCTTCTCCACCCCACCACCTAAGTGCAAGCTGCTCTGCCATTCTTACTTTGTACAGCTCTGGTCTAAAGCTAAATAGTTTTGAAGAGTTAAACCTGATTTTTTCTTTGTTCACCTCTTAAATAAAAGGTAGGTGTTTGCCAGAAGGAGTTTTTATAAAACTTTGGAAAATAGTACCTGTTTGAAGTCACTATTAGAGTAAAGTGGTTTGCTTTTTATTATTTTTGGTTTTGGGTTCCTCCTACATACTTGGAAATTTACAGGTACTCTATTAGGTTATTCAGGAACTTTTTATGGATGATGATTGTGTATTTATAAGAGAAGTCAAATTAAAAACAATTTTTTTCTTGATCTTTCATTTTACTTCATTTTTGACTAAAATAATTTTGGAGATCTATTGTTTTCAAGCATTTGTATGCCTAACATGAGGTAGTTTCAGCTTCCTTTTCTTATGGCAAAAATATTTTGATTGAATAGGTTAAAATATCAACTTATTCATATATTCAATTAATTTTTTGCTTTTTGTTCAGTAAAAATATGCCAGTTGAAATAATACTTCTTAAATTCATGTGATTTCTTATTCTAGTGTATAAACCAGTCTTCTATGAATCATGTTTTTTTTTTTTTTTTTTTGTCCTCCCATTTTTGATGCTTCTAAGGGAAAAAAACCTTTCTTTGGGACTACATTAACCTCACACTGTATTTATATTAAACAATACTCTTTGGAGAAAAAGAGGTTTGGTATACTTAGTGAATTATGTACCCTCCTAGAGGCACTGCAGACTGTTAATGCTCAGTGGAACCCAGCAGTTGTAACTGATGGAACATCAGCATGTAGGCTATAAAATAAAAAAGAAGTAATTGGGGACATGTTGGGAGCTGGCAAATGGAAAACACTAGCAGATGCAGAGCTGAAAAGAGAAAAGAAAGTTTTAAAAAATCACATTTACTAGAAGAGGAAGTGCACAGATGGATGATAGAAGTTAACATTTCATTCAGATAGAAAATGGATTAGAAATTATCTTTCCATTTCCAGTACTTAAATAATACTAGAACTCTGATAATTTGCCATATAAAAGCTGCTTTGACATCAACCACGTATACCTGAAAAGGATATTTGTCAGTGAGGTTTTCATCCCTTAAAGCACAGTTTAGGCATTGTTGAAATCTGCTTGTACCTATTTGTCAGAGCTGACTGTATGCATCTCTTTTCACTTTCCTGCGGTGATATCAGACATGGTGAATGTGTTTACACCGTGGAAATTGGCAAACACTATAGTATGAGCATCTCCCTGTCCCTCAGCAGTTGGTAAATATTTACCACAATGTTATCATATATGTGCATTAACTGCCCTCTGTTAACTGAAGGATGGTGGGGTTTGAAGAGAGATGGAACATTCACAGAAAGCCTCTCTGCCCTGGCTGTGCGTGCATGCTAAGTCATTTCCGTTGTCTGTGACCACACGGACTATAGCCCACCAGGCTCCTCTGTCCATGGGATTCTTTAGACAAGAAGACTGGAGTGGGTTGCCATGACCTCCTCCAGGCTCTGCCCTGGTTAGCTTGATGGACAGTCCTAGACACAGGGAATTTTGACCTTTTACTGCTGAACTCAGACACATAGGCCAGTGTTATGCCAGTGGGTTTCAAATATACAGTTCTGATCTCAAAACACATTTTGTTCCAGCAGTCACCCAAACCCAGACTTGATATGTCTGTGTACTATGTTGTTTGTTGTGTAGAAGAGAGTATGATTTTTCTCTCTTCAGTGGTATGATTCTAATTTTTCACCCCCTACCTTCCTAACTTTTCTGTTCTGTCCACGTAGTTATCCATGCTCTGAATTGTGAACCTGTCAGGAATGGGCTGGGGGCTCAAGGAACTAGATCCTAGTGGTACTACATAATTCACTTTTTTTTTTTTCTTTTACTTGGCTGAAGAGTATCCATCTTCTACCATTAAGGGAGCAAGCATAATGTGAGGGTGGGGCAGGAAAAAGAAGCAGGCACTTCCTGTTTTTTTCCAATGTATTTTGGTTATCCTCTTAACAAGTCATATTAACATCTTACTAGTTTAAAAAATGTTGAAAAAATGTCACTTTTGAGGAATGAATCTTGAAAACCAATTAGCAGTTGGTATTTCCAGAAACATCTCTGGAAACGAGAAAGGTCTCCTGACATTTTAGGTAGAATTGGCTTGCTGGGAAAGCCAAGGGAGTATGTATTCCCTTTCCTGTGATTCCTGATTTGTTGTGAATTAAGAATTCTCTGTAACCTTTTAAGATCAAGACTCCAAGTTCAAATATGCTAACGTTTACTCCTTTGGAGGACTTAATCTATATATTGCCTTTTTATAGCGACCATCTAAGATAAACAGACTTCTGGAAGCCACATACCCAAGATGTGTCTAAATATAATAATGTTTATTGACTGTCTCCTATATAAGAGATACCATTACTAAGGGTTTTACAGAATAACCTGTAATAATCTCATTTAATCCATGTAACAGCCCATTGAACTTAATATTATTATCAACCCTATTTCTACATGGTGAACTGATGTGACATGCTCTATGATAAAGCCATCTTTCTCACCTTGGTAACAGAGCAGAGAATCGAACCCAGGTTATTTGAGTTCAGAGATTACGCTCTTGGCTATTATACTTAACTAGCTCTTGTAGCTAAGGAGCCATGTAAGAAATCGACCTTGTTTTGCTGCTTCTCACTGGGAAGTTTTGTGTAATTTTCACAGGCATCTGTGTTTGTGGCAGAACTCTGAGGATGTTTGTACCAGAAAACTGTTTGTGTTCTCACAGCCCAGTGCAGTGAGAAGCCGGAGAAGGAGGTGCTGAAGTTTGAAGAGGGAAAGAGTGGAGGCTGAGGCACATTCAATAGGCTGGAGATTTTGAAAAACAAATGGAGAGACTTGTTAAATAGAAGATTATTTTATTGTTTCCATTGATTTTCATTTGTCTAACACATAGAACCCATGTGTGTCTTTCTTTAGCTATATACAGAAGTAGAATAACCAGTCAAAAATTAAGTTGAGTAGAAATTCAAGTCCAAGGCTCTCTGAATTCAAAGTCTATATTTGTAATCATTGTGCTTCAAGTTTAAAAAAAAGAGCAAAGTATTAAGCCTCATCAGAAAGTCTCTGTGGAATTGTAGGCACAAATAAAGAAAGTATTTTGGAAAATGGGGTGCTGTTCTTGGTAAGAACAACAACAATTATAATGAACAGTATTTATTGACATTTCACTCTGTACCCAGTCATTGCCCTTCCTAGAAGTCCACTGGACTGTGGGTAGTGTTTTTAAGAAGCTGGACTCTCATGAATGACCTGGCTCATCATCCATGGACACTGCTGAAGTGAGGAAAGCCAAGAGAGAAGTTTGTAGGTTGAATCATTGTAGTGGGGATAGGTGAATTAGAGCCAACAACTGACTAAATATAAAAGCATGTATAGTTAGGGGTTGGTGGCTTCAGTGACCTCTAAGAGCTATCTCACTTTTCCCTGTCAAACTGAAATGAAAATGCCCAAAATAGGATTTTTTAAAAAAATTTCAGTGTTCACTGTCTATTGGGCTGGTTCTCACATAGTGAAATTTGAATGCCTTGGTACCACTGATGGGTCCAATGGGACTAGGATTATATTTACCATAAAGCTTAGCTGGTGGCTCAGTGGTAGAGAACCTGCCTGCTAATGCAGGAGATGCAAGAGACGTGGGTTCAATCCCTGGGTTGGGAAGATCCCCTGGAGAAGTAAATGGCAACTGACTCTAGTATTCTTGCCTAGGAAATCCCATGGGCATAGGAGCCTGCTAGGCTACAGTTCTTGGGGTTGCAAAGAGTCAGACACGACTTAGCAACCAAACAGCAACAACAGAGCTGGAGCTAGAGGCCACATCTACGATCCTATATATGTGGAAGAGGATATGTATACTGTAAAAAGTGATATATTTAAGATGTAGACAGAAGCCACTTGGTATGCCAGAAACTTGTCTCTCTTGGCCTTGATTCTGGAAGGAGGGTGACTTATAGATGATCTGTGTTTAAATTCTGGTCCCTAGAGTCAGAGTCATCTTTCCTTCCTTAGATGCAGCTTCAGGAAGATCCTCTGGTAAACATGACCCTTCTTACTGTGCTCACGTGTGAAACTGCAGGGAGTGTCCACTAAGGCCAGCTTCCCTGGGAATCTTCAGGAAATAGAAATAACCAGGGGAAAATGAACAGTAATTACCTGGCATTAAGTTGAGACCTTTTGTGTGAAAGGCATGTGAATATAGGCCCTTCAGCGATTTAATGAGCCTTATCACAGGCCTTCAGCTTTTCTGAATAAATCTGGAGGTAATAAAATGTTGGACCTTGCTTTCGAACCAATTTATACTACAACATGATTTTAAAAGACCTCTGGAGCAAGTGACTGAAAGTTTTTCGCGCCCCCCCTCCCTGAAGATAGAATCAGTTTTTCCCTATTAATGAGAACCTAGAGTGATTTCAGAAGACAGCCAGTAAATAAAAATATTGAATGAAATGAAATAGAATCTGGTTTGTAAGAATGAACTCAAAGGAATGTTGTTTTGTGCTTGCCATTCATGGCTTATTTTGTTCATTCAGCAAATATTTTTTTTAGAATTTCTTGCTGGGTGCCAGGCACTGAGCTAGGCACTGCTGATATGACAAGGCACCTGGCAGATAAAGGGGTCATAGATAATTAGCAAAAAAGAGGAAACAATTTTGAAAAGTTCTAGGAAGGAAATAACAGGAAATTGTACTGGGGGAGTAATGAAGCTCCAGGGCAGTGACATTTCACTGAGGCACTTGAGAACCACGCATCAGATAAAATTAGCAATCGGTCAGTGTATATGTTTGTAGAAGAATAAATGTCTCTTTCAGTGACAGTGCGTTCAGTTTTTTTGTATAGTTTTGTCCCTATTTGCATTCCTATGCCCTCTTAGAGCTTCTGTGGTGTTCAGGGCTGTCCAGGGACTTTTTATTACAAAATATACAGACATGCTTTTTCAGAATATGTACTCACTCTTCCAGATCAATTTCTGGCATTGTATCTCATGGCTCATTTGCTACAAAAGTAAGGCAATTTTATTTAATATAGGAAGAATTTCAGGACAGGAATATGCCCCGCTTTCCGTTCTGTGGTACATTTGGTTGAGTAAACTGAATTTAGACAAAAGGAACCTACCCCTCAAGCAAGGTGACCTCTCTTGGGTGAATTAAATCCTGTCTCATGTTGCTTAAAAGATGCCACTCTAGAGGAATGTTGAGAGAAACAGAAAGCATCATGGCGTTTGCTCTCCCATTTTCTATTTGCAGTCATTGTATAAAATAGTCCCAGAGAGTCCATTATTACATAGATTTTAAGAATAAAATTATTGGAAGCTTTCCTTAAAGTTCGCTCATTATAAATTTTTTTGTACTATAAACTATCTGGTAAATCTAATTTAAATGCAATTTTATTTCATGACTAGTGTTGATATTATGATTCATCACTCATTTACTTAATCAGTAGCACTTGACTTTATGTACCCAAAATGTCCAATTTGCACACATATTTTTTCAGTTAAATAAAATTATGTTTTGGGAAGATAAAGCTTTTTTTCCCAGTTTTGAAGCATGCCTTTTAGTTTTTGCTTTTGACTATCACCAAATATAAACCACTGGTGAAAGTAGGAAGTGCCTGCACTCAGTCATGTCTGACTCTTTCCAGCCTCATGGACTGTAGCCCACCAGGCTCCTCTGTCCATGGAATTCTCTAGGCAAGAACACTGGAGTGGGCTGCCATTTCCTATTCCAGGGGATCTTCCAGACCCAGGGATTGAACTTGTGTCTCCTGCATCTCCTGCATTGGCAGGCAGATTCTTTACCACTGAGCCACCTGGGAAGCCTGAGAGTAGCAAGAAGAGTATACTAAAAATAAATAGCAGGGAAATCAGTAGTAGTTATGCATAGACTAGGATTGTCTGGGTTCTAATTATGATGCCAGCACTCTTGGGCTGTTCCTCTTTAGGAGAGTGAAGTCACCTCTCTGTGTCTCAGTTTCCACATCTTTAAAGTGGTACCTTCCCCATAGTACATGTACCCTACCATGTACCATAGTGACTACCTTCTTGTGACTGAATTTAAAAACCACTGAGTGTGATTTTAATGTTAATATTATTGTTAATATATATTATAGGATTAGGGGAAATGAAGAGTGACTTCTAGAGGTCATGACTCTAGTCCCTGCTCCAAGGAAAAACCTCTTTAGTCCATCTCAGATTAATTTCATGGTTCTCAACTTAGATAATGAGTTCTACACTGCATGCAAAGCTCTGGACAAGGGCATCCCCAATGTCATAGGCTAATTGAGGCACATTCATAGCACATTATTTTTACTTAAATATTTGGGAAAATTAAACATATATATTAAAAGTATTACATGGATATATGTATCATATATGTATATAAATACATATATATTATGCAATGGTATGCACAACTTGAATGAATTTTTAAAGTACCACACTAGTGTTTAAAAATTGTTTTCATTTGGAGAGGGAAGCATAAGACTGTACCCTGCCAGGACTCTAGGATCATTCTTTTTTGTTTTTCTGGAGATTTCACTTAGAAATGTTAGAGAAACAGTAGAAAAACTGATGGGCCATTTACCTGTTGTAAATATTGTTTTTGTAAAGAAATCCAAGAATTTTCCTCAATCTTTCCTTTTATCTTTGCCAGCATTTTTTGGTTGGAAGGAGGGAATTAATGATATTATACAACTGATTTTGTGCAGCTGATAAGATTCTAACATGACTATACAATGGTATGTTGTATAGGGTCATTTGGCTGTTTGGGAGATGATCTTCATCCTGGAGAAAAATCCCTGGCTCTGAGCTTATGGAATTCTGCTATGGTTTTATCCATGCGTTTCTCATGTTAAGGTGCATTGTCTTTCTCTTTATTCAGTGCTCCCAAGCCCCCTTCTTCACAGACTTTCTTCTTTCTCACAAGCCGCAATGACCAGTCCAGCCTTTTCCTCTGAGTTGTATGCGATTTTATGTGGTTGTCCCCTCATCATCTCCTTTCAACTGTTCCAAGGTATTTTGAGGAATAAATTAGTAGATTAATAAACGGCACCTGTGCTCATCTGTTTACACAGGCCACAAACCTAGGAATCTTTCTGGGTGCCTGCCTCACCCTCACCTTGCCCTCCCTGCCCCCCAACTCCATTCTATTGGCAGAGTGTCTCTGTTTTATCTTAGGAATATTTTTAGAATAGGGCTTCTTTCCTTTTCTATCGTCGCCCTTCCTTTTCTAGCTACTGTCATCTTTCTCATCTTTTTCCCACCAAGTAGCTGGTCTCTGCCTGTTTCTCTACCTCTTGATTCACTGCTCTCTTGCTCTCTGTACACCATCCTTCTGGATCAAGTTTCAGTGTCACTGTTTTGCCAGGTTCTCTCTCAACACAGTGCTTTCTCCTTACCTGGTAGACTCCTAGTTATCCACCGGGCTTCAGCTGTTTCTCTTCCAACCTAAGGTTGGTTACCTTGTTTTCTACTGTTTTCCGATTGTGACTGTGTATTTTTTTACATATTTACTTTAATTATTGTGTCCCTTCTAGGATGTGGGCTACATGAAATCACCATTCTTTCTCATGTATCCCCAGCACCTGGAACAAGCACTCAGTAATTACTTGTGAATCAATGAGTAGATAGTTTTGCCACAGAATAGCCAGCAGAAATTCACATGTGAAGGGAGAGGGTATGTTGGCATATGCCCCACGAGTCTACTGAATTGAATTGCTGTTCTTAAGGGAAAGAGCACTTTTTAGCCCTGGTGGCAAGCACAAAGTTGTTTGGACTGAATAATGTTGGGCCTTAGATAGCATGGTAAGAAGTGTAAACAACTGTGTATTAGATGCATTGGCGAGCTCCTGTGGGGAGCCCCTGCTCTAACGGTCTCCAGCCTGGATATCCCTGACCGGGTTGTGGCGAATGTATGTTTCATGCTTTGTTGAGACTAGGAGGACCACTGAGGGAAAGATGGAACCACTGGTGGGGGGTGGGGTGGAGAAACACTGGAAATGAAACCTATAACCTACAACTTTGTGTTTACAAGATAAGTATCAAAGGTCAGATTTCCAGATTCCAAGGCAAGACTCTTTTTTTCCTCATATTTATTTATAAAGCTTTATTGGGATATAGAAAAATCAGAACTGAATTTTAAGGAGAAAAGAAGGGGGAAAAACCAGCTGTAAGGTGGCTGTTTTCTAGCAGGATAAATGGAGTGGGCTGAGTCCAGCATGGAAGTTGTCTTTCTGAAAGTTTTGCTCACATGACTAAGGTGAAACTCTTCCTGCTCACACCTGACTAAATATTGATAATGAGAAGATGATGAAAATAGGTACCATTGGTGGTACCGATCTGTGCCAGATTCTGTGCCAAACACTTAAAGAATAGATAGCGTTATCATCTTTATTTTATGGATGAGGAAATATTGAGGTTACATAACTTGGCCAGTGCCTCACAGTAACATGAGTTTCTATGTCCACGTCTGACTAACTCCAAAGCTCAGGCTCCTAGCTGCCAGTAGTCACAAGAGAACAAATAAATAAGAATAAATGATATCAACAATAATAGCATCCTTATTATGTGCCAGGTACCAGCTCAGGGATGCACTTTTATTTTCTCCTATGAGGCAAGTAAGAAAATTATTGTCAGTTAGGTTTGCTTGTTGGAGTACTAAGAATTTGGCATTTTCCACTGGTCAGCATCCTTTGGGTCCTAAGTGTTCAGTTATAATAATATTAATAATAATAATAAACTTGAATCAATATGAATAGGAAGTGAAGAGAGACCCTAAGGAAAGATTGGTCATGATTTTACTGTACTTTAAAACTTTTCTAATTTACTTTTGTGCTCACTAATGTTATTCTATTTGTTCATGCTTCGTACTCAGTCATATCCAACTCTGTGACCCTATGGACTATAGCACACCAGGCTCCTCTGTTCATGAATTTATCCCAGCAAGAATACTGGAGTGGTTGCCATTTTGTTCTCCAGGGGATCTTCCCAACCCAGAGATTGAACTTGTATCTCCTGTGTTGGCAGGCTGATTCTTTAACAACTATGCCACCTGGGAAGCCTGTTCATTCTATAATGAGTCTGTGAGTGAGTGAGTTCAGTCGCTCAGTCGTGTCCGACTCTTTGCGACCCCATGAATTGCAGCACACCAGGCCTCCCTGTCCATCACCAACTCCTAAAGTTCACTCAGACTCACGTCCATCGAGTCCGTGATGCCATCCAGCCATCTCATCCTTGGTTGTCCCCTTCTCCTCCTCCCTCCAATCCCTCCCAGCATCAGAGTCTTTTCCAATGAGTCAACTCTTCACATGAGGTGGCCAAAGTACTGGAATTTCAGCTTTAGCATCATTCCTTCCAAAGAAATCCCAGGGCTGATCTCCTTCAGAATGGACTGGTTGGATCTCCTTGCAGTCCAAGGGACTCTCAAGAGTCTTCTCCAACACCAGAGTTCAAAAGCATCCATTCTTCAGCGCTCAGCCTTCTTCACAGTCCAATTCTCACATCCATACATGACTACTGGAAAAACCATAGCCTTGAGTAGACAGACCTTAGTTGGCAAAGTAATGTCTCTGCTTTTGAATATGCTATCTAGGTTGGTCATAACTTTTCTTCCAAGGAGTACGTGTCTTTTAATTTCATGGCTGCAGTTACCATCTGCAGTGATTTTGGAGCCCAGAAAAATAAAGTCTGACACTGTTTCCACTGTTTCCCCATCTATTTCCCATGAAGTGATGGGAGCAGATGCCATGATCTTCATTTTCTGAATGTTGAGCTTTAAGCCAACTTTTTCACTCTCCACTTTCACCTTCATCAAGAGGCTTTTCAGCTCCTCTTCACTTTCTGCCATAAGGGTGGTGTCATCTGCATATCTGAGGTTATAGATATTTCTCCCGCCAATTTTGATTCCAGCTTGTGTTTCTTCCAGTCCAGCGTTTCTCATGATGTACTCTGCATATAAGTTAAATAAGCAGGGTGACAATATGCAGCCTTGACATACTCCTTTTCCTATTTGGAACCAGTCTGTTGTTCCATGTCCAGTTCTAACTGTTGCTTCCTGACCTGCATACAGATTTCTCAAGAGGCAGGTCAGGTGGTCTGGTATTCCCATCCCTCTCAGAATTTTCCACAGTTTATTGTGATCCGCACAGTCAAAGGCTTTGGCATAGTCAATAAAGCAGAAATAGATGTTTTTCTGGAACTCTCTTGCTTTTTCCATTGATCCAGCGGATGTTGGCAATTTGATCTCTGGTTCCTCTGCCTTTTCTAAAACCAGCTTGAACATCAGGAAGTTCACAATTTACGTATTGCTGAATGAGTCTGTAATATACCTCAGTAACCATAGAGAAACCCTCTTTTGCCTTCTTATGTTTGTACAGACTGTGGTGATAGTGATAGTTGCTCTTGTTTGTTCCTTGTTTGATGTGTTTTGATGCAAAACCCTGCCCAGCCCCAAGAGACCATGTGCTGGTCTCTGGAGTGAAGTCACTCAGTCGTGTCCGACTCTCTGCGACCCCATGGACTATAGCCTTCCAGGCTCCTCTGTCCATGGGATTTTCCAGGCAGTATACTGGAGTGGATTGCCATTTCCTTCTCCAGGGGATCTTCCCAACCCAGGGATTGAACCTGGGTCTCTCGCACTGTAGACAGACACTTTACCATGTGAGCCACCAGGGAAGTCGTCTCTGGAGGCTGAGTTCAAATCCTGACTCTGCTACCTACTGGCTCTATCAACCTGGGAGGTGTCGTAACCTTTATGTGCTTCCATCACTTGTTTGTCGAATATTTATTGAACACCAGCTGTGTGCTGGGTGCTGTGTTTGACTCTGGGGTTATAACGGGGAACAAAAATAAACACAGTGTTGGTGAACATATAGTTCAGTTCAAGAGAGAGATGTAAAATAATCACACAAAGGAGTTTGTGATAGGCTTGCTTCTCTGGTGGCTCAGACAGTAAAGAATCTGCCTGCAATGTGGAAGACCTGGGTTTGATCCCTGGATCAGGAAAGTCCTTTGGAGAAGGGAATGGAAACCCACTCCAGTGTTCTTGCCTGGCTTGGAGAATTCCATAGACAGAGGAGCCTGGTGGGCTATAGTCCATGGGGTCGCAAAAAGTCGGACACGACAGAGCAACTAACATTTTCAATTTCGCTAGTGACAGAGAGGCACTTGGTGCTGTGAGAACACACAGCAAGGAAATGACCAGGCACAGAAGGCTTTTTGGGGCCACTTCAGGCTCTGTAACTCAGTTGACATATGCAAAGCTCCCAGCATGGTGCCTAGTATATAATAAGGGCTGACCAGTAACTCAGCCCTAGTTGGTAACTACCAACTAGTAACTCCTGATAATACACACTTAAGTTTTCCCAGAGAAAGAATCACAGAAACAAATACATTTAGTGCAAAGGAATGAATACAGTTGCCTTTTTTTAGTATCTGGACTTTTTTTAATATAACCCTTGTGTTTAATATAACCTTGTATCACTCAGTCATGTCCAACTCTTTGTGACCCCATCGGCTGCAGCCCGCCAGGCTCCTCTGCTCATGGGATCCTCCAGGCAAGAATACTGGAGTATAACTTAGAACCTCTTTATTCATTTTTCTGAGAAAGAAATGAGGTTGGGATGTTTAAGGATAGGCCACTAATGAAGACATCTAAACACAGTCATCTTGTTCCACAGTTAGTTCCAAGATACAGTCAAACAGAAATAACTAGAAGCCAAGGCCTTTGGAGGCATTGTTTGTTTGGTGAACTTTGATTCATAGACTCGTTAATGCCTCATCAGCCTCTTGACCATTAGTCTGGGCAGGTAGCTCTGTGTGGGGACCTTTATTCTCTGGCAGCCAAGACAGGGATGTCTTAATGATGATTGGTTTCAGTGTCTCATAACTGCTGGTCCCCAAATATAAAGCACTGTGGATATCTAAACAGATTTTCATTGCTTTTGGCCTGTGTGCAATTTAGCAGCAAGACATTTCGTATCTCACAGTGTTCAATAGTCCTACTTAATTAGGAACTGCTTGTGAATCAGGCCAGCTAATGGTCATAACTACTGAAGTCTACATGTTTGCCCTGAAAAGGCAGAGAAACTGAAAAGAGATTTTAATAGTCCTTGGGTTACTAACCAGTGAGTTGTCAGAATGTTCTCATTGGCCTTCCTGGTGGCAGAACTGCCTTCCAGGTTATGACGACACAGTTCAGACACTCACTGGAGGAATGCCGGAAAGGTCAGTGTGAGGAATTAGGATTTGAAATGAGGACTTCTGTGGTGGTCCAGTGGTTAAGAATCTGCCTGACAATGCAGGGGACACAGGTTCCGTCTCTAGTCTGGGATGATTCCACATGCCACAGGGCAGCTAAGTCCATGCACCACAGCTATTGAGCTTGTTCTCTGGAGCCCACTGGACGCAACTACTGAACCTTTGCACATGAAGGCCCATGTTCCACAGCAAGAGAAACCACAGCAGTAAGAGGCCGGTGCACCACAACTAGAGAAAACCTGTGCACAGCAACAGAGATTCAGCACAGCCAAAAATAAAATAATTAATTAAAAAATAAACAAGGTGTAAAAGAATATTAAAAAACAACAACAACAAGCAACTTGAAACGAGGCCTGCTTACCTTTGCCTGACTGCCCTGTTGTCTCATTGTTAGACTTCCCTTTGTTCCCAGGCATTGATTTTCTTTTTGAGGGAAAAAAATTAAGGGTGATAGAGTGCTAAAGCAGCTTTTCCTTGAGCAAAAAGAGAAGCACCAACATTACTGCGCACATATTGAGTGATAAATTTACGTGGATGTACTGCACAGTATTCAGTACATACTGGTGAAGAGCATGGACTTGGAGTCAGATGATCAGGTCTTGACTCTGGCACCTGATAACTGGGGGCTTGGAGCAAGTTGCTTAACTACTGATACTGTTTCCTCATCTGCACATAGGTGCCTGTCATGTGTCGGGTGCTCTGCTCATCCTGGTGAGCCAAATACATGGGGTCCCCAACCCCC
This sequence comes from Capra hircus, assembly GCF_001704415.2. Classification (NCBI taxonomy): domain Eukaryota; kingdom Metazoa; phylum Chordata; class Mammalia; order Artiodactyla; family Bovidae; genus Capra; species Capra hircus. The sequence goes on from NC_030829.1 coordinate 40,211,477, forward strand.
AGTCCTGTCTTGGGCGACCCTCCAAATGCACACTTTAAGGTAGTGAAAGATGCAGTGGGCAAGGTAGGTATTTCCAGTGATCAGTGCTTTGTGGATGAAAAGATGAAGGGTCAGTCAGACTGGTGAGTGACAGAGTCAGATCTCAAACTCCGAATTCCAAGTTGCTTCCATTGGCTCCTACTACCTGCCTTGAGCTAGCTTGGTGTAACCAGTTTCTTTTACAGGTTAAACTGGGTAAATGAAATGCTCAAAACCATCACTGGCTTAGGAGTAGCTATCACTTCCAATGAGGAAACCTTTTGACAGCATGCTAAATCTTTGCATGTATACAGTTGACTCTGCAGTAACGTAATAGCTACCTTTTAATAAACCTTGTGTTATCAAAAATGAAATGTAAAATGTTTTGTTTCAGGAGTGCAATTTCAGACTGGCAGATCAAAGGTTTTCTGTTTTATTTATTTATTTATTCTTAGAAAAGAATTTAAGAAATAAGAATATTGCTTTATAGCCATGAAACCTAAATGCCATTGAGCAAATCTATCATATGATCAAATCTGGCTTTCTTCCAAGAGTAAAAGTCTTTCACTTCCTGTCACCCCAGCACTATCATGTGCTTAGACCTCTATCACCCACTGTTATGGGGGAACTAGCTCAAGCCACTCAAGCAAAGCAGCTGTATTTTGTAGATGCCACAGTTTCTTCCTTCTGCATCGTGGGGCGCTTCTCTGCCATGATCGAGTTTTAATCAAATCAGTTGGAGCACCCGCTCTGGGCCTGACCCTGTTCTAGGCACAGACATGAACAGAGTAGAGCATGTCCTCATTCTGATGTAGTTCATGTTCTGTTGGGGGACAGATAGTGATTGCAGGAAGGAAGGAGTGGGGCGGGGAGGGAGGGAGGGAGAGAGAGAAGGTGATGAGATGATGTCGGGTAGTGACAGTGCCATGAAGAAGGATCCAGCAGGGTGGGGTGGCGGGGTGGAGGTGGGGGCTGGCTTGTGTGCTTTGATAGGGAGTGCAGCGCATCTGCCAGTGCATCTCAGGGCCAGACGTGACTGTCTTAAGGGAGCAGCCACATGGCTCCCCAGAGGAAAAGTACCCTCGGCAGAGGAAGCAGCAAGTGCAAAACTCTTGAGGTGGAAACATGCCACGCCTATTGGAGGAAAACTTGGATGCGTGTGAGGCTGGAGGGAAGAGTGCAAGGGGTGGGGGTGGGGAGTAGTGGAGAAGAGCCGGGAGAGATGGCTGGGGACCACAGCAGCAAGGGCCTCGTAGGGTTTTACTCTGGGTGAGATGAGCAGGTACAGGCTGTTTTTGACCAGAGTTGTAATCTGACTTAGGTTTTAGGAGGCTTTTGAGTGAAAAGAGATAGTGCATGAGCACAGGCAGAAGCTGAGACTGTTAGAGAATTATTGCAGGCATCCAGCCAAGACATGGTGGTGGCTTGATGTGGGAGGTAGAGGTGGAGTTGGCGAGAAATGATTGGATTTTGTTAATCTCCTGAAGGTCAGGCTGAAAGGATGTGCTGATGAGCTCCAGGGTGTTTGGCCTGTATACCTGGAAGAACAGAGCTGCCATTTGGGAGCACTATAATTTGTGGGCTCAACTAGGTGTCTGTGTGAAAGGCAGAGGTACGTGAATGGAGGTGGTTCCTTCAAATCACAGGGTGTGTGGAAGCGCCTTATGACACCCGTTCAGAAAAGAATGTGGGTGGGATTATAAAAGATGTCCTCCTTTCCTCGGTGTGCATCCTTCGAAACCCTTATACACTTACAGCATTTCTTCTTAGCTATTTCCCACCCCTGATAAGATGTGCTCTTGGGAGAGGACTAGTCATTTGGTACTTTATGTGATTTTTATGTCAGTATGCTACCTTGCTGAAAATATATTTGCATTTAAACCTTACTTCAAACTCGTGATGACACACAGATTTCATCTCTTATGTTAACTTGAATCACTGATAGTGGTTGCCTTGAGAACTGTGCTGAAAAAATTTGTGAAGCTGGTTCTAGGCTCAGCAGGGAAGAAGAAACTTGATTATATTTTCCACTCCAGGGACTAGGAGTGGCATCCCATACGTGCTCAGTATTTGATAGTCTAGTTTTGGCTGCCACAGAAAGTACTGTTCTTTTTTCCATCTCTCCTCTTGTTTTTATTTTATTTAAAAAGTGTTTATTTATTTGGCTGACTCAGGTCTTAGTTGCAGCATGCAGAATCTTCATCAATGCGGGATCATTTTGTTTTGGTGTGCAGACTCTCCAGTTGTGGCTCGTGTGCTCAGTTGCTCTGCAGCATGAGGGATCTTAGGTCCCCGACCAGGGATGGAACCCACACCTCCTACATTGCACGACAGATTCTTAACCACTGGACCACCAAGGAAGTCCCTTTCCCCTTGCTTTTAGATGTCAGCAAATATGCAGAGGAAATATTTTTCCTTTTTACTGTTTGAGCGCTTGCCTCTGAAATCATGCCAAGAAGACTATTGGCCCAAAGATCAGATTTTACTATCTAAAGGTCTTGAGCAACCTGAAGTACTCCAGAAGAGACAGGGCCTTTGTCTTAATGGGCAAGGCCTTTGCCAGATCAAAATTCATTTTTTTCTTCTCGCATTCCTCACTGCTAGATCTACTGCAGTCAGTATTCCCTTATTAGCTGTATTGTTTCTCTCCCCTCCAGAATGGCAGCCACAGGGCAAGGACTTTGCTGTGCATTGTTCAATGCTGTTTCCCCAGTGTCTAGAACTGTGGCTTGTATATAAGGAAGTAAGTGCTGAATGAAAAACGCTAAATGAATTGCCTGAGGAAGCTAAAGTTGTACTGTAGCCCAGAATTAAGGGTAAATGATTACTAAGGTACCTGCACTTTTTTGAAAGTGGAAAGCTCCTGTTAGAATAATCATCACTATAGCTATGTGGTTTAATGAACATTGTTGATAATTATAGTAGTAATAATAACTCTCCTTGAGCACATCTGTGTGCCTGACCCTGGGTTAAGTGCCCAATACTCATAATTTCCTTTGGGAAGTAGGCCCTCATTTGTTAGGTGAAGAGATTCAGACTTAGGTCAGACCTCGTCTAAGTCTGAATCACCCATAAATAGGGTGGTTCCAAAGCTAAAAAGCAAACATGAAACTTTCTCCATTTAGGAAATCTTGCTTTCCAGCTGGTACATAATGGTATCTGTCTAATAATAAATGGCTGCTTTTTGCCATTAAAACCCCCAAATTGTGCGAGTCTGGAAGGGCCTTTGGATTGTTTCATTGTTTTTTTTTTTTTTTTTTTCTTTCTTTCTGCTAATTTCTGATATGAAAAAACCTAACCTTCTCAGCTCAGATTCAGTTCAGTTCAGTTCAGTTCAGTCGCTCAGTTGTGTCCGACCGAATAGTATGGGCCTAACAGAAGCAGGAGATATTAAGAAGAGGTGGCAAGAATGCACAGAAGAACTGTACAAAAAAAATCTTCATGACCCAGATAATCACAATGGTGTGATCACTCACCTAGAGCCAGACATCCTGGAATGTGAAGTCAAGTGGGCCTTAGACAGCATCACTATAAACAAAGCTAGAGGAGGTGATGGCATTCCAGTTGAGCTATTTCAAATCCTGAAAGATGATGCTGTTAAAGTGTTGCACTCAATATGCCAGCAAATTTGGAAAACTCAGCAGTGGCCACAGGACTGGAAAAGGTCAGTTTTCATTCCAATCCCAAAGAAAGGCAATGCCAAAGAATGCTCAAACTACCACACAGTTGCACTCATCTCACACACTAGTAAAGAAATGCTCAAAATTCTCCAAGTCAGGCTTCAGCAATACGTGGGTGAACCATAAACTTCCTGATGTTCAAGCTGGTTTTAGAAAAGGCAGAGGAACCAGAGATCAAATTGCCAACATCGGCTGGATCATGGAAAAACAAGAGAGTTCCAGAAAAACATCTATTTCTGCTTTATTAACTATGCCAGAGCCTTTGACTGTGTGGATCACAATAAACTGGAAAATTCTGAAAGAGATAGGAATACCAGCTCAGATTATCTTTCCTAAATATGTTGACAAGCTGCTTGTGAGGATCCCGTGATTATCAAGGTAGAGGAAAGGAGAGTTTCATCACCTTCATACCTAAACTCATGCTTTTGAGGCAAAAATGGGTGGTTGGTAGAGTAGGAGGAGCTGGAGTTAAGAGAAAGCAAACCCCACACTTTTCTGCTTTGCATCCAGGCTGTAGACCACTGTGATGGTTATTATTAAAATGCTTTTCTTTAAATTGACTCACTTCTGTTTCAGTTCAGTTCAGTCGCTCAGTCTTGTCCGACTCTTTGCAACCCCATGAATCGCAGCACGCCAGGCCTCCCTGTCCATCACCATCTCCCGGAGTTCACTCAGACTCACATCCATCGAGTCTGTGATGCCATCCAGCCATCTCATCCTTGGTTGTCCCCTTCTCCTCCTGCCCCCAATCCCTCCCAGCATCAGAGTCTTTTCCAATGAGTCAACTCTTCGCATGAGGTGGCCAAAGTACTGGAGCTTCAGCTTTAGCATCATTCCTTCCAAAGAAATCCCAGGGTTAGTCTCCTTCAGAATGGACTGGTTGGATCTCCTTGCAGTCCAAGGGACTATCAAGAGTCTTCTCCAACACCACAGTTCAACTTTGGCGCTCAGCCTTCTTCACAGTCCAACTCTCACATCCATACATGACCACTGGAAAAACCATAGCCTTGACTAGACGGACCTTAGTCGGCAAAGTAATGTCTCTGCTTTTGAATATACTATCTAGGTTGGTCATAACTTTTCTTAAATTAATATATTCAAAACAAATTTTATGAACCCCCACTACAGATGGAAAACCAGCATCATTTGCCATAGAGTAATAGTATACTGATGCTCATACAGTAGCAAGATGTAAGTATATTTGTGTTCCGTTGCTAAGTCTTATCTGACTCTTTGTGACCCCATGAACTGCAGCACGCCAGGCTTCCCTGTCCTTCACTATCTCCCAGAGTTTGCTCAGACTCGTGTCCATTTAGTCAGTGATTCTGTCCAGCCATCTCATCCTCCACTGCCCCCTTCTCCTCAATAATAAAATATAAAGTAATATATATAATAAGGCAATGCTATTTCAAGTTTTAAAATTAAAGAATATGAATAATGAAATATAAATCTAATGTACATACTAGAAATTAGTTTTCCCTGTGGGTAGAGTGGAACTGTTTGTGATCAGTTACCAACAGAGGGATATTTAACTCCTTGTCACTTAAAGAAAAAGGTGAAAAGATGTTTTTTCCCCAGCTTTAATGTTCATTAGGACAAAGAATCCTAACATACATGCATATAAAATTACATATGGACTATGTGTGTGCTCAGTTACTGCTCAGTCGTGTCTGACTGTTTGCGACCCCATCAACTGTAGCCTGCCAGACTCCTCTGTCCATGAATCCAGATTTTCCAGGTAAGAATACTGGGTTGCCATTTCCTTCCCCAGTACATATGGACACTATGTGTATATAAATATATTGCATTTATGTAAGATATATTGTCCATATAAAAATATGTAGTAACTTTAAAAAAATCAGGTTGTAATTTAACTTTATAATAATCAGTGGTCTTTTGATTGTGGGGACCTGGGCAAGAGGCAGTAAGCTAAGTCATTAATTTCCATTTGCCGTGGGCCAGCAATGCTTGGCTGGGTCCTTCCTGTGGAAAGGAAGTTTAAGAAAATGGTGAAATCAAAGCTTCTTTTTCCAGCTTGCTCTTCTCAAGCCCTCCAGTTCAAGCCTGAACTCTGCCATTGTAGAAAAGCATGACTTCCCTGAAATATAGCCTCCTAGATCAATACTGTATAGAGTAGAGCAGCCCAGGCTTCCTCCACAGGAAACCCAGACAAATGTGTATCCACACTGCTTTAAGGCATGTCTGTGCCACCAGTGGGAATCACTGTCCCGAACTCATTCCCTACCCCTCAGCTCTCTATGGGGCCCCAGCTTGACATTGCTTCGAGCAACCATAATAAAGCGAATTGGCTCCATCTTGCCCAGCTGTGTCCCAGGGCTCCTGTCATTCTCCGGTAAGTTCATATGCTCAAAATTGGTTCTTAGGAGCACTGACCGTAGTGCCCGTCCTCTGCAAAGGTGTAATTTAGGAATAATCTTTGTTAGATTATGGCAGGATCTTTGTGCTTCTGTCTCACAATCAATTAGAGATTTCTGCAAAGCAGAGGCATTATTATTATCACAGGCAGATGGTGAAATGTTACTCCATCCTTCTGTGCCTGCTTTAACTTCCTTGTGCAACATCATTTAGGGGGTTTCTTTACAAATTGCAGTTTATTTGGAAAAGATTTAAAGCCCTGAGGGTTTGGCAAGAAACTCTTGCTTATGAGCGCATCTACTTTGTCTGTCAGTAGCAAAAAGGGCACCCCTGATTAATACTGACTTTGCCCTGCAAGTCAGGTAGACAGCAGCAGATGAGGCCTTTGATTCTTAATGCTGTTCTGGGGGTAAGGAGAGCTTAGGGGGTCATCTACTTGCAGCTCCAGGAAGAAGGTTAAATGGCATTGAGCCAAGGATGGAAAACTGTCTTGTGGTGGGCTTCCTTATGAAATGAGATAGAGAGCTTATTACCCAGAATTCCAGGGAAATGCTTCAAAAGAGAAAAGGGCATTCAGACCAATCTCTGCCTTGCAGGAGTTATACCCTGAAGAGAGGGGATGGGTGTTATAAAGACAGTAAATGTGTGGCTGGATGGAAGCAGCTTTGCACTGAGGACAGCTGGGGGTGGGATGGGGCAGAACAAGGGACCAAGTGCTTTTGTTTTTTAAGCAACTGCTTGAAGGAAGAGGAAATAGATGGATAAGGAAGGAATTTAGGCTGTTTTTCTGTGTAATGTACTGACAAATTCCTAGAATCATTCTTCATGGATATTGTTGGGCAGAGGCAGGCTTCAAGGCAGCCCCAGTTTATTCAGGTTCAGTTCAGTTCAATCACTCAGTCATGACCGACTCTGCGATCTCATGGACTGCAGCATGCCAGGCCTCCCTGTCTATCACCAACTCCCGGAGTTTACTCAAACTCATGTGCACAGAGTCGGTGATGCCATCCAACCATCTCATCCTCTGTCATCCCCTTCTCCTCCTACCTTCAATCTTTCCCAGCATCAGGGTCTTTTCCAAGGAGTCAGTTCTTCGCATCAGGTGGCCAAGGTATTGGAGTTTCAGCTTTAGCATCAGTCCTTCCAATGAACACCCAGGGCTGATCTCCTTTAGAATGGACTGGTTGGATCTCCTTGTAGTCCAAGGGACTCTCAAGAGTCTTCTCCAACACTACAGTTCAAAAGCATCAATTCTTCGGCACTCAGCTTTCTTTATAGTCCAACTCTCACATCCATACATGACTCCTGGAAAAACCATAGCCTTGACTAGATGGACCTTTGTTGGTCTCTGCTTTTTAGTATGCTGTCTATGTTGGTCTTAACTTTTCTTCCAAGGAGCAACTGTCTTTTAATTTCATGGCTGCAGTCACCTTCTGCAGTGATTTTGGAGCCCCCCCAATAAAGTCTGTCACTATTTCCTTTGTTTCCCCATCTATTTGCCATGAAGTGATGGGACCAGATGCCACGATCTTAGTTTTCTGAATGTTGAGCTTTAAGCCAACTTTTTCACTCTCCTCTTTCATTTCCATCAAGAGGCTCTTTAGTTCTTCTTCACTTTCTACCATAAGGGTGGTATTATCTGCATATCTGAGGTTATTGATATTTCTCCTGGCAATCTTGATTCCAGCTTGTGCTTCATCCAGCCCAGCATTTCTCATGATGTACTCTGCATAGAAGTTAAATAAGCAGGTGACAATATACAGCCTTGACATACTCCTTTCCCTTTTTGACACTAGTCTGTTCCATGTGCAGCTCTAACTATTGCTTCCTGACGTGCATACAGATTTCTCAGGAGGCAGGTCAGGTGGTCTGGTATTCCCATCTCTTTCAGAATTTTCCAGAGTTTGTTGTGGTCCACACAGTCAAAGGTTTGTCATTATTCAGGTTAGCTGGGCATAAAGTCTTGTATGCTAAGTACCAGGAGGAATGAAAGATATAGATAAAAGTTCTTGTGGAGTGTGTATTCTATATGTATGTGAGTCAGGCTTAGAATTGTCCCAGAATAATGAAAAACCAAGTAGGTCATTGTGTTTATGGAAATCCCAGGAGAGTCTGTGAACACTTACCAGAGGGAGGACGTTTGAATACAGCTTTCAGTTGTAAAAAGAACTTTTGTGATCTTATGTGGTCAGATTCATAGCTGCTTCTCGTGTTCCCTTTCTGATGCTGTATAGATCTTGTTATAGAGAGGGTGCATCCAAATCAATGACTCCTCTGGCTGAGCTGGAAGTAGATGGATGATATAATTAGAGAATTGCTGCAATTTCCTGATACCGTACATTATATGGAGTCAGAGAAGGCTCAAGCCATCTACTATTATCTGGGCATGAAACAGTTTATGCAAAAACCATCATCATGAAGCTCATTCTTAGCAAGCATGTACTATGTGCTGGGTGGTATGCCAGATTTGTGGGATTGTCTCATTTTGTTCTTTACAAGGTATCTTTTAGGCAGACACTACTGGAAAGATACCCTGGAGGAGGGAATGGCAACCCAAACCAGTATTCTTACCTGGAGAATCCCCATTGACAGAGGAGCCTGGTAGACTGCAGGCTATAGGGTTGCGGAAGAGTCGGATGTGACTGGAGTGACTTAGTACAGATGCAGGAGCATCCTAATTTCATAGGTGAGATTTGTTATAGTTTAGTCAGTTTCTAAGATTGTAAAGCCAGTAACTGGCAGAGGCAGAATTCAAACTCCCACATCTGAGTTCTTAAACTCCAAGGTACTCTTTCACAGTATAATGATGTCTTCAGAAATTCTAGTTATTACTTTCTTTCAAAAAATGTACACCCTCTAACCCAGTGGTTTTAAACCAGTTTTAGAGCCTCTTCAGATAAAAGCACACACACATATAATGCTTTTCAAAATTTCAGAGTTTTCGAGGATCCCAGTCAAGTCTGATTATTGATATCTTTATAATATGAAACTGAGTCTTGCTGAGGTTAACAAAGCCTTCCAAGTATTTCCAAGGTAGCTGAGCCAGACTTCCAACCTAGCTGTTGCCTACCATGTAACAAGTATAGTAATTACCATTTCTTGTTAAGTACATAACAATTGTGGGCTTCCCTGGTGGCTCAGTGGTAGAGAATCCGCCTGCTAATGAGGGAGTCCTGGTTTGATCCCTGCATTGGGAAGATCCCCTGCAGAAAGGGTTGATAACTCACTCCAGTATTATTGCCTGGAGGATTCCATGGACAGAGGAGCCTGTCAGGGAGTCCAACACAATTTAGTGACCAAACAACAACAAACCTAACAATTAGGATTGCCTGTCAGTACACACATACATTGGTGTAATCCTGTTGGTTAAATAGTGAACATCCATAATGGGTTGGTCAAGGGTGAATATCATAACTACTCACAACCTTTTGAAGTAAGTGGTTTTATGCCTATTTTACTAATGAGAATGCTGAGATTCTGAGCACTTACTCAAAAGTTTATGTAGGGCAGAAGCTCAGTTCACCTAGTTTTAAATCTGCTACTCTGATCCATTCTCCTGTCCTTGCACTGAGTGTACCTCCCCTTGCAAATCCTTTCCAGAGTCTTCATTAGATCACATTGCTTCTCACTTTCCTTCTCTCTCTTGTTTCTTAACCTTGGCATTACTGACATTTTCTTTTGGATAGTTCTATTGGGGGGGGGGTCACTTCATGGGAAATAGATGGGGAAACAGTGTGGGACTTTATTTTGGGGGGCTCCAAAATCACTGCAGATGGTGACTGCAGCCATGAAATTAAAAGACGCTTACTCCTTGGAAGGAAAGTTATGACCAACCTAGATAGCATATTCAAAAGCAGAGATATTACTTTGCCAACAAAGGTCCGTCTAGTCAAGGCTATGGTTTTTCCAGTGGTCATGTATGGATGTGAGAGTTGGACTGTGAAGAAAGCTGAGTGCCGAAGAATTGATGCTTTTGAGCTGTGGTGTTGGAGAAGACTCTTGAGAGTCCGTTGGACTGCAAGGAGATCCAGCCAGTCCATCCTAAAGGAGATCAGTGCTGGGTGTTCATTGGAAGGAATGATACTGAAGCTGAAACTCCAATACTTTGGCCACCTCATGCGAAGAGTTGACTCATTGGAAAAGACCCTGATGCTGGGAGGGACTGGGAGCAGGAGGAGAAGGGTATGACCGAGGATGAGATGGCTGGATGGCATCACCGACTCGATGGACATGAGTTTGAGTGAACTCCGGGAGATGGTGATGGACAGGGAGGCCTGGGATGCTGTGATTCATGGTGTCGTAAAGAGTTGGACACGACTGAGCGACTGAACTGAACTGATTGTGGGGGTCTATCCTGTGCATTCTAGAATTTTTAGCTTTATACTTGGACTCTACATATTGGATGCCAGAAGAATCCCCTAATCCCTAACCCCCAGATTGTGACAGCCATAGATGCATCCAGCATTGTCCACTGTCCTCTGGGGAATAAAATCACTGTCTATTAGGTACTGTTTATCTTTCTCTTCTCCCCGTGCCCTGTACATATAAATATTGACGTTTATCCCTGCTAGCTTGCAATGTGCCAGGTAAAGTGTCAGGTACCTTCCATGCATTGTCTCATTCAGTCTTCAAAACATCCCATTATCTTTAAATTTTTTCTTATAGGTGAGTGAGGCTGAGATGCTTGGGTAGATTAGTAAATCACCGGGAGTCACATAGGTGCTAAGGGTAAAGCTGGGATTTTTCTCAGCTCCGTGTCTCTAGAGCCCTGAACTTCATAAGAAGTGTTTTCACTAAACTACTTAGTTGTTTGGAGCTCCAAATTAATCAGACTCTGAATATATTTGTTGTTTTGGATTTGTTCAGCTAGTAAGCTGGAAGAAAATTTAAATGGGATTGTAGGTCATGTATTTCTTTACTGTTTATTATTATTTTTACTACATCACTGCTTTTTATTGTTAATCCTTTCTCACTAAAATGCTATCATCGACACAAATATTATCAAAACAAAATCTTACTTCCGAGTTTAATTTCTTAGCATAAATCTCACCTTTCTTGTTGTTTAGTTGCTAATTCATGACCAACTGTTTGAGACCCCATGAACTATAGCCCACCAGGCTCCTCTGTCCAAGGAGTTTCCCAGGCAAGGATACTGGAGTGGGTTGCCATTTCCTTCTCCAGGGGATCTGCCCAACCCAGGGATCGAACATTCATCTCCTGCATTGGCAGGTAGATTCTTTACCACAGATCCACCGAGGAAACCCAAATGTCACCTTACTAAACATACAAAATAAAATAATTTCTTTGTAGGTGAACTACTACTTTTCTGAGTCGTCTTCAGATGATGTTTTTCAATGTGTGCTTTTTGTGCCTTTTAATAGGACAAGTTATTGATTGCTAAATGCTTAACAGATTAGTTAAGATTCTTTGGTGACAAGCAACACAAATTGTCCTGCCTAACTTTATCAAAATAGAAAAGAAATTAACTCCATGAGTGCATAATTGCTCACATAGAGTAATACAAGTTGACCATGTTACAAGCAGTGGATTTCCTGGGAATTTGAATAGGAAAGTTTTCAATAAAATAATTCTTTTTCTAACAAGCAGGGACACGTGTACTTTAGTGCTCTGGCACATTGTTATTTTCCTTAAAATGAGTTTCAGCAACTAACATATATTAAAACAGGCTGGTAAAGGGAGGAGGCTGTGCAGCCTTAAGTGAGCTTAATGAAGCAGGTTCTTGGGATAAGGTAGGCATCTGATATGTGTAGCTGCTGAGAATACATATCCTCCTTCTTTGAACTATGACATGTGGATTTTCCATTGGGGAATAGCCTCCCCCCAAGGTATACAATCGGAGAAGGCGATGGCGCCCCACTCCAGTACTCTTGCCTGGAAAATCCCATGGACAGAGGAGCCTGGTAGGCTGCAGTCCATGGGGTCGCGAAGAGTTGGATACAACGAGCAACTTCCCTTTCACTTTTCACTTTCATGCATTGGAGAGGGAAATGGCAACCCACTCCAGTGTTCTTGCCTGGAGAATCTCAGGGACGGGGGAGCCTGGTGGGCTGCCGTCTATCGGGTCACACAGAGTCGGACACGACTGAAGCGACTTAGCAGCAGCAGCAGCAGCAGCAAAGTATACAATATTGATGGGGCTGTCTGGCAAACACCTATTCTCCTCTGGCCAAGAGGTGGTCATGTGACCAGGGCAGGTCTCTGTTTTGAATACATTGATCCCAGGATATAAAATGTGTGTTACAACTGATTCTTCCTGATAGTAGTAGCCTGAAGAACTAACTAACCATTAGTTTGTGGGATCCTGGTTCCTGTTGCTTCTAGCTTTCATTTAGTTTTCCTTTGAATTTTAGGAGCAATTATGCACAGCTGGAATATATTTCTTTTCTATTTTGCTAAAGTTATACAGGGTAATTTGTGTTACCTGTCACCGAAGAATCTTAACTAATCTGTTGATTTGATGATGGTGAGGACTCTGAGTCAAAGGAGAAGGAGGGAGTTGCAGCGGCTAACATTTATGGCTATCTAATTTAATCTTATGAGCTAGATATTGATACATGCTTCCGTTTTACAGATGAGGAAAATGAGATTTGGAAAGGTTACATTGTCTTGCCAAGGGTTCCATAAGTGGCAAAGCCAGGATTTGAACCCAAGTATGATTTGAGAATCCAAACTCCTAACCACTACGCTAATTGAAATGTAAAGAGAAAACACTGAAAGCATACATTCCTTTTAGGCCCATTTTTTACTTAATAAGTTATTTTTTAATTCCAAGAGGAGACCATTTCTTTTCTGTGTGTTCCATGATGCAAAACAAGCTGCAAAACATAAATGCTTCCCCTCCCCCACCTTGCCTTCATGGGGTAAATTAGAATAATTATTGTTAGTTAAGGGATGTGAATGAAATGTCTTTATCAGCCAGCGAGTTAAATGAAATTTCTGTTTTAAACCACAGATAATAATGCTGCCTTGACAGATTGTGAGTGACAGAAAGAGAAGTGTTTTCAGCAGGATGCGCTATAAGAGAAAGCATAAATAGCAGAAACAAAAAGCTCTGGGGTTTTGGTATGGAGTGATGTCATCCATGTATTTTAACTCATTTGGTTCCTGACAATAAAATCACTTGGCACCTTCACAGTTTTCCCTCTGTTGATTTAAAAATGAGTGACCAAATGAAAGGGAGGGAGAAAGAAATACCCAAAGACGAATCATTGTTGTTGATGGTAGATACCAATAGTAGTGGGCTTCAAATCTTATTTACTTTTTTAAAAATCATTAAATTGTTCTTACATGTAATTCTAAATATTTGTTATCCTCTTCCCTCTTATGATTGTTGTTGCCTGTATCCATTCAGTCTACAAGTCTGTGTCTGTTGCGTATTATGTGCGTAACCCCATTAGGTGCTGTGAGCCCTGGATCTACTCCTTGATTTAACCCTTATGTGGAGTGGGTGGGTAAGATACCCACATTTTGAAACTGCAGAGTAGGCAGTGGTCAGTGCCATTGGAGAACCAGAAACAGACTTGATGCTGGAAGTAAGGGGAAGCACTGAAAGCTTCCAGCTGAGAGGATGAGGCAGCTCTCTGGGAAGTTCTGGGGCTCAGAAAAAGAGAAGCATGGAGAACAGGTAGAAAGCGGGGAGAGAGTTCCCTGGTGGCTAGTGATTAGGATTATGGGGTTTCACTGGCAGGGTCTGGTTGGGGAACTCATATACCGCAAGCTGCTCAGTGCATTGAGGCAAAAGACAAACAAAAAACCTTCAAACCGAAAAAACAATGATAATAGAAAGAGAAAAGGAAGTAGGGAAGGTATTCCTGATGGATGGGTAGCTTGAGTCAACGAGCAGAGTATGAACGTGTCCCTCACTGTTGGCTTCTTTATTGACTTTAGGTGGCCACATAGGGTATTTATATGGTGGTGCTCCAGTGCCGTTTCATGGGACCTCTGGTATCTTCTCTGTCTGTAGCACAGTGAATTGCCTTCTATTCTGCGGTTATGTGCTTCATCTCATTTGGTGAGTGTGTGTATGTGTGTGTGTATGTGTGATTCAAATGGCCTTTATTTCCTTTAAAGTGATGCAGATAATGATAGTTTTGTTCTGTTTTCATGCCCTGATTGGCCAAATAAAAATCAGATGACTCAGACTATCTGTGTTTTTAATGAAGCTTTTCAGGAGTGTTAAAGACAACGTCTAAAAAAATGAGTCCGGCAAATATCTATTAAAGGATGAAAGAAAGGGAATAGCAATAAATATTCATAAAGTGTTTACCATGTGGCAGAACCATGATAAGCCTTTTACGGTTGTTGACTCACAACAGTCTGAAGAAGTTGTAGATCAAAGTACAATCCTCACTTTACATGAAAGAATTGAGGCTCCAAAGTTAAAGTAACCTTCAAAGGTTTATACACCTCATAAATCAGTGAGCTAGGGAATGCACCCAGTAGTCAGACCCAAGAGCCTTTCTCACGACACTGTCTACCTTTCTGTAGCAAGTTCTTTTTTTAAGCACTATTCGTTTTATTTATTTATTTATTTATGTCTGTGCTCGGTCTTCATTGCTTCTCTCATCAGGCTGTCTCTAGTTGTCGTGAGCAGGGGGCTACTCTAGTTTTCAGCACTTGGGCTGCTCATTGCAATGGCTTCCCTGTGGCTTAGTTTTTCTGTGGCATGTGAAATCTTCCCGGACCGTGGATCAAACCTGTGTCACTGCGTTGGTAAGCAGATTCCCAACCACTGGATCTCCACAGAAGTCCCTTTGCAAGTTCTGTGTCAGCCAGCCCTGAATAAAATTTCAATGAGGTGGATGAATGTAGAGCCTGTTGTAGAGAGTGAAGTCAGAAAGACAAAGACAGATACTGTATATTAATGCATATATATAGAATCTACACACACACACACACACACACACACACACACACCCCCTATATATATATGTATTGATGATCCTACTTGCTGGGCAGCAAAGGAGACACAGATGTTTTGGACACAGTGGCTAGAGGAGAGGGTGGGATGATTTGGAAGAATAGCACTGAAACGTATATATTATCATATGTAAAATAGATAGCCAGTGGGAATTTGATGTATGACACAGGGAACTGAAAGCCACTGCTCTGTGACAACCTAGAGGGGTGGGATGGGGAGGGAGGTGGGAGGGGGTTTCAAGAGAGAGGAAGGAAAGTGAAGTGAAAGTCACTCAGTCGTGTCCAACTCTGCAACTCCATGGACTGTACAGTCCATGGAATTCTCCAGGCCAGAATACTGGAGTGAGTAGCCTTTCCCTTCTCCAGGGGATCTTCCCAACCCAGGGATCAAACCCAGGACTCCTGCATTGCCGGCAGATTCTTTACCAGCTGAGCCACAAGGGGCGCTCCCAAGAGAAGGGGGAAATATGTGTACCTAATGCTGATTCATGTTGATATGTGGCAGAAACCATCACAAGATTGTAAAGTAATTATCCAAAATAATAATAATAATAAAGCTGTCTGCGAGCTCTCAGTTCAATAAACATTTCCCAAAGAAAATAATAATGAAATAGTGATTTGGGAGCAAATACTTTGATGCCAATTATATTATACATGGGAATCATCACCCTATCTCTATCCCAGTCTAGTTTTTCTTCCACTGTTGTTGATATTCCCCAACTTCATGACTCGCAACCAATGCTGACATTTATAATACATTTCAGCTCTTTCTGTCCTAGCCAAACCTGCAATTTCCTTGATGTTTTCCCAGTAGGTAAAGCAGGATAAGGCTCCCTTTTGGTGTAGAATGCATCCATTATATATTGCAGTTCTTTCTCAGCCTTTTGGGTGGCTAACTTTTGGTGTTAGAGGAATAGAGAGGAATTTTGAAATCAGGGATTTTTTTTTTTAATAATTTTGGGTGACTGCAAAATATGAAACTCTTCATGGCATTGAGTGAATATCTTCTCTTCTCTTGCAAGTTTCCTTTGATGGCTCCTACGGAATAGAATTTCCAATATATTTTCCCCCAAATTTTGTTGACTGGCACTATGACATTTCTTTAAAGTGTACCTTTACACTTTTAAAATTCCGCAAAGGCTTGTCATCATAGGAAGCAAGGGACTCAGCTTTGATCTGCAAAATTAACTCTACAAGGTAGCATGTTGTTATTCTATTTAGAAGACTTGAAAGCAGATCCAACAATTCAATTATATTTAATTTGTAATTAACTCCCTCCTAAGCAGCTAATGGTGCATAACTTGGACACTACTGTTCTGGACGGGCAAGGAGAAGAATAAAATGGCTTATTTTAGAGAAAGCTTATCTTAGATAGGGTACCTATGGTTGTAGTAGTACTTCTTGGGATGACTTTCTGGCTCCAAAACAAAACTCTTCTTTGAAGGGTGTCTGGTGACATACAGAGGTAGGCTTCCAGCAGCTGAGACTGTGATGTTTGACCCCTGTATATGGGAAAGAGATGATTGGTCTCAGAGTAGGCATCTGACCTGGTTATGCCAATCAGATTCTCTCTTCTGAGAATTTGGACTTTTGAACTGAGAGCAAAATATAGGTTTTGATGCTATTTCAGTCTCTTAAATGGCAGTGCTCTAGAGTGAGGTCTTTAAGTTCCTGCCTCCCATTTCTCTTGAGCTACCTTGATTCCTGTTCTTCAAAAAACTTGGTTATTTAATTCTTCCTTCAATTTTGTGAGCTACTGCAGCATTTTTCCAAGAAGTTCCTCTTATTTTTGAGTAGACTTTTGGGTTAGTCTACTTTTCTTGCCACCAATGTTAATGTCAATACAGAAATCAAAGAAATTAATTCTTTACTAAATTTGTTAATGCAGGTGATGTCTACTTGGTGGCAATTATTATAGTTTTTAATTATGTGTGTGTTTGATGGGAAATTAGTATTTTACCATATGCTATAGTGCCTTATTGTTTTCATCATCGTTATCATCACAAGCATCATGACAACCCTTGTTTATACAGAACTCTCTACTCAACCAAAAATTATGCATTTTGCACACAAAAATAGCATTAGCTATGTAATTACATGGTCATGTATGGATGGATGTGAGAGTTGGACTGTGAAGAAAGCTGAGCACCGAATAATTGATGCTTTTGAACTGTGGTATTGGAGAAGACTCTTGAGAGTCCCTTGGACTGCAAGGAGATCCAACCAGTCCATCCTAAAGGAGATTAGCCCAGGGTTTTCTTTGGAAGGAATGATGCTAAAGCTGAAACTCCAGTACTTTGGCCACCTCATGCGAAGAGTTGACTCATTGGAAAAGACTCTGATGCTGGGAGGGGTTGGAGGAAGGAGGAAAAGGGGACGACAGAGGATGAGATGGCTGGATGGCATCATGGACTTGATGGACGTGAGTCTGAGTGAACTCCAGGAGTTGGTGATGGACAGGGAGGCCTGGCGTGCTGCAATTCATGGGGTCGCAAAGAGTCGGACATGACTGAGCGACTGAACTGAACTGAACTGATGTGATTACAATAATACTGTTAAATGGGTACTATCATTGTCCTTGTTTCATACTTTGGGAAGCTGAGGCAGAGAGCATTGCTTGAAGTCATGCTTCTGGAAAGTGATGGAGAAATGATTTCAGTCTAGGTTTGTCATGCTTCAAAGAAAGATGATATTCTTAAGTTTTGCACTGTAGTGTAGAAATGTAATTCTGCCCAAAGATGTAGTAGTCCCTGGTTTATTGGTTTTTTTGTGTTGAATATGGAAATGGGATAATTCTGTAGTTTTGGAAATTTAATACTCTATTTTCAGTTCAGTTGAGTTCAGTTCAGTCGCTCAGTCGTGTCCGACTCTTTGTGACCCCATGAATTGCAGCATGCCAGGCCTCCCTGTCCATCACCATCTCCCGGGAGTTCACTCTATTTTAGTTGGCTTAATTATCCTATCCCTTCTTTTTTGTAGGTTATCTTATCTTGTTTGATGAGGCCAGGGATTAGGCAGTCAGGGTATACGATTAGATAAATTGCCCTGAGAAGACCTCTTTGAGGAGGTGACATTGGAACTGAGACAAAATGATAAAAATAAGGCAGCTATGCAAAGATCAGAGACAGACAGTTCCAGGTAATGGGAAGAACAAATACACAGGTATTGATTTGGGAATGAACATGGTGAGGTTAGAGGAATAGAACCTCTGGAGAGGAGAGGGGAGAACAAAGGAATCAGTGATAAGAGATGATGGAGAGGAAGGCTAGAACTGAATCATTTAGGATCTCATGGGCCATAGTAAGAATATGGATTTTATTATAAACACAATTGGCTAGCCATTAGGAAATTCAGAGGAGAGGAACAATGTGATATAGTGGATTTCTCCTTCTGGGAATGATAGGAGAGGAGCCAGCAACCCTCCTACAGAACATACAGAAGGCTAGGCGAAATGAAGAGAAAATATTTATTTAAAGGCATTGAAGAGCTGCTAAGGTATCCAGGACTTGAGGGGCCAAAATACTGCAGAAAGGAAGTATACTGCAGTGACCCCAATAGTCTCACTCTTTTTCTTTTTGAAGCATTTGTGGATTTGTAAATGGTAAAGTTATAAGAGGCTAAAAGACCTAATAGAAAGTCCCCACTAAGAAGTAGGGAAGTTGAGCAGAGGTTTTGGCAGTCCTAAGGATACACAAATCCAAAACAATGTAATAGAAGACTCAGCAGTATATAAAAAAGGTATTATGGTATGGTATGACAAAGCTGTATTTATTACAGGAATGAGAGGTTGGGTAGCATTAAAATATCAAATAATACTAACAAGGAAAAACCATATGATCATCTTAATAGAAATTCAACACCTAATCTTGCCAAAAACTTTTTGCAAATTCAGAATGTATGTAAACATCCTTAAAGGAAGAATATTTGGAAAACATGGAGCAAGCATCATCAGGCTTAAGTGAAATATTGAGATCCTTATTCTGTAATTAGGTATGAATTAAGGGTGATAACACCACTTCTGCTCAGTCTGATATAGGAGGTCAAAGTGAATGCTCTGAGGCTAGAAAAATAAATACAATATATAAGGATGAGAGACAAAGCAATAAGATTATATAATTTGCAGAAGATATAATTATATAGTATAAATTCAACAAATGAATTTAGCAAGTTTGCTGGATACAAAGTCATATGAAAAAACTACTGTATATTTGTATATCTGCAAAAAGGAATTATAGAATGAAAATTTTAAAAGATACTATTTTAAATCAATTCAGCAACATATAAAGAGGACTATAAACTATGACTTAGTGGTAAGAGAATATGGGTTGAATGGTGTCCCTCTAAAAGATATTTGAAATCCTAACCCCATTGCCTCAGAATGTGACCTTCATGGAGACAAGATCATTGCAGATGTAAGTAGTTAAGAATACCCTAGTGGAACAGGATGGGCCCTGGTGTTCTTATAAGAAGAGAAGAGACACAGATAAATGGATGCCTTCGAGGAGACTGTGATGACAGAGGCCGAGGTTAAAGTGATGGAATTACAAGCTAAGAAATGCCAAGGATTGATGGCCCGTACCAGAAGCTAGGAAGAGGCAGAAAGGATTCTACCCAGAGTCTTGGAGGCAGCATGATCCTATTGACTTCTCACCTCTAGAGCTGTAAGATAGTACATTTCTTTCGTTTAAGTCACTCAGTTTGAGGTATTTTGTTATAGCACCCCTAGGAAGCTAATGTAGGGAGGATGGAAAGGACACGCATAAGAATGACTACCTGTTTTCAGCACCTGAATGGATGAACTGACCAAACTGAACTTTATGTGGATCCTCAAGGCAGATTTTGAACTTTTAATTATGAATATGATGATGCTTTCAGCAGACAGTAGAACATAATGCATCAAGGATTCTGCATCTTAAGAAAGCGTTTTGTTTCTCATTCTGCATTCAGCCGGGAATTCACCTAAATCTCCTTGTGCAGTCAGGAGTATATCTTCTTCTTAAAGCCTTTTGGAGAAGGGATCACAGCCTCCCTTAGAATTATTTGGAAGGACAGCAGCAGGAGGAGCAGGTTGGTGTGAGTAGTTAACTTGTCCTTTCTTGTTTTTTCCAACTTGTGGAGCACAGCTGGGAGTGAAACCCTGGAGACAACAGCTTCTCTGTTTTATTATGCTTCAGGAAACCTGAACAAGGAAGCAGGGTTACTGAAAATTAGCTGCATTTCCTTTTCTGCTTCTCAGTCCTGGTACAGGAGATTTGCTAGGGTCTGGACTCTTTTAATCTTTCCAGGGGCAGTGGGAGATGGTTCTCTGTCAGAGGCTTCTCTCCAGGCTGCCATGAAATGAAGAGGAAGCAAAGTCCAGCTGAGTTTAGGTCTCTGCTCTTTCTCTTTTTTGTAGTAGCCTTTTGACAAGACTGGCCGTCTTCCTGCTTTCTGCAGATTTCATCCAGTGGCCCGCATGTGAATTTGAACAAACTTTCTCATTGTTTTTCTTCCTGCTGTGACAGCCAGGAATGTTTGCCCATTGGTGAGACATGCCCCACTAATCCATCACTTTGAAAGCTGTCAGGGTTCTCTGTTGGCTCCAGAAGAGAAATAATTGAAACTTAATCAAGCACCTTCAATATTCAATATGATTAGAGGAAAAATGAATGGATTCTATAAACTTGCATTGATACTAAATTCTACTTGCAGTTAGTCTTGGACATAAATTTCAGAAAATTATATGTAAATGTACTCATTAGTGTACTGTAATATCGAACATCTATTTTGTCTCTGAGCAATTTTTCTTTTCTTAGTACAAAAGCTATTACTACTATTATTAAAAACAGTAATTGATTTTCCATTTTTTAAAAACTTTTTTTTTCCTCTAGTTCCATTTCCTCTCTGCATCTTTGCCATGCATTCCAATAATATTTTCCTAAGGCTTGCAAAAGAGTTACATTATGCTCTAATAATTCTGAGGACAAAGGGGAGAAAGGGCAGTGTGGTGTTACTGGAGAAGCTATTTTAAACTGGAGTGGGCCCAGAAAACTAACCTCGGAATGATACATTGAATGGCTTTATGCCAGGGATTTGATTATATTGTGTGTGGTTTCATTTGAACATTGTAGATCTTATTTTATAATTAAATATTTTATAAAGCCCTAACTAAATAGCATTGGAGTCAAAATACAGTTTTATTAAAAGACTCTAAAAATTACAAATCAGCCATATAGGTTAGTTGTAACATGAATGTTCCATGTGTTCTCACAAATGTATGTCTGAGTTTAATTCTGGTGTAAATTTATTTCAGAAAAAAAAGAGAAATAGTTTAAAGGTTTTGGTGATAATTTTAATTAAAAATTTTATTTATTTCATGTGATTACTCACTGGTGTACAGAACATGTTCCATTCTCAAATGTAAGCTTTTGGCGGGGTGGGGGGGGAGAATTAAAAATACTTTGAATATTTAAATTTGATTTTGCAAGGTGACTATGCAGTTTTGTTAATGTAAATATACCATTACATATCCTGAAGGGGAAGTGAATGAACCTCTATTTGCAATTATGTGATTCCAATTTAAAAAATATTTTCAGGGCCCAGCGGAAGACAAATTGAGTACAAAATAATTCTGATAGTCTGGGGTTTGTGAGTGTGTGTATATGTCTTTAATAATGCATCTTTCATACTATCAGATAAATTGGATAGGCACAGGAGATTTAGAAATCATATACTGTAACAAAATGAGGAGATTTTAGATTCTTTTGCATGTTCCTATTTTCAGTGTTTATTGTGAAACTCAAATTGGCAGTCTTTGTGATTCATGATGTCCATCAGGCAAAGTTCTTTGCTGAATGTCTTTCTTTTGCTAGTCCATATTCCATCCTGTGGCAGGTAAACAGGCTGGTGTCTAAATTTATTTAAAGTTGTTTACAAAAAGCCAGAAACACGGTGGTGTTCTCAATGTGAGGTTGATTGTGTAGTTTGGATTTATGGCTTTGGCAAACACATCCGGCTGTTTATACTATTATTTATTTAGTAAGCTCTCTCTTCAGTCCCTGAGGCAGTATGTTGGTTAAGATCAAGGTGGGAAAGCCTCAGCCATCAGCCTCAATTTAAATCTCAGCTTACCAGTTTTTGTGACTGCAAGCTGCTCTTTAAACCTGTGTGCCTTAGTTTCCTCATATGTCACAAGGGGAAAATTATGATGCCATATAGAATTTGGGGGAGGATTTAATGCATTTAATACTGAAAACAGTGCCTGATGCGTAATGAGAACTCAGTTCTTAAGCAATTTAAAAAATTGAAGGTGACCAGCTTTAAAAAAAAAAAAGTCTCACCTGGTTTGTTGTGCCTATGTTGGCTTTCCTATTTGGGGAAAGGAGATGGAAGAAAATGTTTTAAAAATGACTTGCATATATTAGTATTACCTACAAAATGCAGACTTACAGAGGCTCATTTTAAAGAAATCAGCAGATTATAAAACTCTTCCTGATTCCTGTTGTACGAGAGTGTCTGGGTGTGAGTGAATTATGAATGTTGTTGAGTTATATAAAAAGCTGTTGACAGCATTTTCAGCTTTTGAAAGAAAAGTGAAAGTTCAGTTGTGTCTGACTCTTTGTGAGCCCATGGACTGTAGCCCTCCAGGCTCCTCTGTCTGTGGAATTCTCTAGACAAGAATACTGGAGTGGATATTGCCATGCTGTTCTCCAGGGCATCTTCCCAACTCAGGGGTCAAACCTGGGTCTCCTGCATTGCAGGCAGATTCTTTACCATCTGAGCCACAAGAGAAGACTTTCAGCTTTTAGGAACATTGTTACTGGTTTGAAGTCAGCTCTTCATCGAGTTTGCAACTTGGCTTTAACAGTTACATAATAAAAGTATTATTGGAGAAAGTGAGATGTGTGTTATCACCTCAGCAATGTTAGATCTTCAGACTGAGTAGCATTGTGTCGTTCTAATTTGTGTGTGTGTGGGAGGGGATGGGAGTGGAGGGTGAGGAGTAGGAGTAGAGGTAGGGGTTGATTACTGAATAGAAACAATGACCATCAGCTCCTGTGCCAGGTTCTCCACTCATTCCTCAGAGGGAGAGGAGTGTAGCAAAGTAAAAAGAAACTCAGTGTTGGATGGAAAATGCACCACAAAATGCGAACCACTAATACTTTGTCTATTGTTTATCCCACTGGGATTTTCTGCCTCTCTAGTTATAGCGATGGGTGAGTAAAAATTAATTAGAAGCTGGAATCTGATTTTAAGATGGGATGTCAGACACATATATCAGGTTGTTAGGTTAGCTGTAAAGCATAATCTGGAATTTATGTATTTAGAAGTCATAATAAATCTGTCTGTCATGAAAATCAGATTACCTAGCGTTGCATGCTAATGGCTCATCATCCTGTGGAATTGTGGTCTCCCCAGCAACTGCCTGCTGGTCCTGCTTTTCTCTGATTTGCTGTCTCCCTTGACCAACGAGTGACTCCAGTCTCCCCATTTAGCAAAGTGCCTACTTTAATAAATGCTTCTGAGCCTATATAAGGAGGAGAAGTTTTCCCCTGGACTACAGCAGCAACTCCTAGGGCTCTCCCGGACTCAATATTCTCAACAGTAATCAGTCCATCAGTTAGTCAATTCATTAGCCTAACAGTTACTTCCAAGATATTTATTGAGTACCTGTCATGTGCTGAGCTGTTTGCAAGGTGCTTGGAATCTAACAAAGATAGTTCCTGCCCTCATAGTGGGCAGTGATAGAGGAGAGAGGTAAGAACACTCAGAATACATTGTGAGATGGACAAAGTGTAGGATATAAGGTGTCCAGATGTAGGGGCATTGAGGAAGGACTCCCAAAGGCCAGTATCTTCTGAGTTGAGATTTCTGAGTTAAGTAGTGGGACTCGGCCAACTGAAGAGGTGGAGGACTAATGGGCAGTCTTCCAGGTTGAAGGACCAACCCATGCAAAGGCCAGGAGAACGATTAAGGTTCACTCTAGAGTTGTAGCAATGACAATTCCTCAAAGCGATGAGACTAGAGAGATTTACAAGGCCTTGCAAAGTGGGTTAAGCAGTTAGGATTAGTCTAAGGACAGTGAGGCACCATTGAATGATTTAAATAGGGGCGACATCTTCCTTCTGGTACCCAAAGTTGACATATTACTACTTTCCACCTCCGGTGGCCACCTGTGTTTCTTTTCTTTTTCTTTTTAAATATTTTTCTCATGTTTCTTTTTATGTATTTATTTTGGGCTGTGCTGGGTTTTCGTTGCTGTGCTTAGACTTTCTCTAGTTGCAACGAACTGGGGCAGCTCTCCAGTTGCGATGGGCAGGCTTCTCATTGTGGTGGCTTCTCTTGTTGCAGAGCCATGGCCTCTAGGCATGTGGGCTAAGGAGTTGTGGCACACAGGTGTAGTTGCCCTGTGGCAGGAGGGGCCTTCCTGGACCAGGGGACCAGGGATTGAACCCGTGTACCCTACATTTGCAGGCAGATTCTTAGCCATTGGACCACCAGGGAAATCCCGCCTGTGTTTTTTACCGTGGGCTTAAAGGCTCTGTGCAGACTGGTGCCCTGTGACCCTTCCTGACCTTAGTTCTCACTCTTGTTCCTCATTTGTGCTGTGCTCTAGGCTGTCTGAACTTCATCACCCAAAGGTTCCATGACATCCGTGCTCCTGTACCCGTGTTCACCCTGAGACATCAGCCTTCAGCTCCTGTCATCTCATTTCTCATCTGTCCATACCTCATCATTCTTCCAGGCCCAACTCAGTGTCATCCCTCTAGGAGGCTTTCTCTTCTTTACTCTAGTCAGAGTTAATTCTCCCATAAGTTTGTACTGTCTTCATTTATTCTTCTATTCAACAGATGTTTGTTAGTTTTAGACTGCATTCCAGGTGTGTGAGAGTGAACAACAGAGCAAAGTGCCTGCATTCACAGCATTTATTTAAATAATAAACACATCCAGCCTTCTTTGTCCTGCCTATAAGTGTCTATAAATATCCACAAATATGTCTCCTTGATTTACTTGTCAAATAATGAGGATGTTCCTATGTTCCTTGTATGTGCAGAATAAACTGGTTTTGAATGAATAAAGAATTAAAAAAGTCATGGTGAATATTTGCAGAGAGACTTGGACTGATACTTTACACTTTGTATAAGGGAGAAAGTATTGATTTTGGAGTTATATTGTTGCAAATTCAAGACATATCTCTACTATTTATGACCTTTGAGTAAATCACTTGACCTCTCCGAGCCCTGTGTTCTTTTCTGTAGGGTTCTTTCACGTGGTACTGTGGGGATTAGAAACAATATACACAAGGTGCCTATTGGTCCATCCCAAGTTCCTTTACCAGCTATTTGCATCTCTGACATTCACACCTTGAACTAAGTCATTTTAAAAGCCAATTTTATTTTCTGCCTCTTGAGGCTGATAAATTCTGGAAACTTGCTTTCTAGATGGGAAGATGCTTTGCCAGTTAAGAAGCATGTAAGAGCCTTCCATTGTGCTTCTGTTGTCCTTGGCATATCTGCTGTTGCCGGTGTCGGGCTGATGTAACAGATACTCTGTTGATCTGTTGTAGAAAACAAGCAGTGTTTAAATCTCCTATTTTCTGCTTGTTAACTATATAACCTTAGGTAAGTTACTTTGTTGCTCCATGGCTCACTTTTCTTCTCTGTAAAATAAAGATGATATTAGTGTCTTGATTATAGGACACTTATGAGGCATTACATGAAAACTAATGCACATTATTAGTACACTTCCTATCATATAGTGAGTACATACTGAAAGACAGCCATTATGAACTCCTTGTGTCATTGTTAGTGACTTCCCTGGTGGCTCAGATGGTAAAGCATCTGCCTACAATGCAGAAGACCCGGGTTCAATCCCTGGGTTGGGAAGATCTCCTGGAGAAGGAAATGGCAACCCACTCCAGTATTCTTGCCTGGGAAATCCCATGGACAGAGGAGCCTGGTAGGCCACAGTCAGTCTGTGGGGTCACAAAGAGTCGGACACGACTGAACGACTTCACTTTTGTGTCATTGTTATCATATTTATAACCGGTATTATTTTCATCTGAGTCTGTCTCCTTGTGAGATTCAAACTTAACAAAAGGAAAACCATGTATTTAATTTTATAGATCCCAAAAGATGCCTGACACATAGAAGGCAGTGAACAAATACTTATTTAATGAATGCATGAACAACAAAAAAGTATTATTTATTATCAAAACATGTTAAAATGTTTATACAGTGCTTGGTACACAGTAGGAAATTAATATACTATTGTTCCTTACTTTGCTCTTTAACTTTCTCAGTTATGTTAACAGGTTTCCTTGGGTTTTTTTCTCTAGAGTTTGGTGAAAAAGACTGTGTGTTCTACTCACTTCTTGTGACACTATGAAGAGTTTAGCATTTTCAGTTTGTTTCTATGCAGTGGTCTTCCTAACCTTATATCATTTCATATTTGTGGAGTCCTAACACTTTAAGTACTGCGGGTAGGAATCCCTCAGAAGAAATGGAGTAGCCATCATGGTCAACAAAAGGGTCCGAAATGCAGTACTTGGATGCAATCTCAAAAACGACAGAATGATCTCTGTTCGTCTCCAAGGCAAACCATTCAATATCACAGTAATCCAAGTGTATGCCCCAACCAGTAATGCTGAAGAAGCTGAAGTTGAATGGTTCTATGAAGACCTACAAGACCTTTTAGAAGTAACACCCAAAAAAGATGTCCTTTTCATTATAGGGGACTGGAATGCAAAAGTAGGAAGTCAAGAAACCCCTGGAGTAACAGGCAAATTTGGCCTTGGGATGCGGAATGAAGCAGGGCAAAGACTAATAGAGTTTTGCCAAAAAAATGCACTGGTCATAGCAAACACCCTCTTCCAACAACACAAGAGAAGACTCTACACATGGACATCAGATGGGCAACACCATCAGACACCAGATGGTCAACACTGAAATCAAATTGATTATATTCTTTGCAGCCAAAGATGGAGACATTCTATACAGTCAACACAAACAAGGCCAGGAGCTGACTGTGGCTCAGATCATGAACTCCTTATTACCAAATTCAGAGTTAAACTGAAGAAAGTAGGGAAAACTGCTAGACCATTCAGGTATGACCTTAATCAAATCCCTTATGATTATACAGTGGAAGTGAGAAATAGATTTAAGGGCCTAGATCTGATAGATAGAGTGCCTGATGAACTATGGAACGAGGTTCGTGACACTGTACAGGAGACAGGGATCAAGACCATCCCCATGGAAAAGAAATGCAAAAAAGCCAAAATGGCTGTCTGGGGAGGCCTTACAAATAGCTGTGAAAAGAAGAGAAGTGAAAACCAAAGGAGAAAAGGAAAGATATAAGCATCTGAATGCAGAGTTCCAAACAATAGCAAAAAGAGATAAGAAAGCCTTCTTCAGTGATCAGTGCAAAGAAATGGAGGAAAACAACAGAATGGGAAAGACTAGAGATCTCTTCAAGAAAATTAGAGATACCAAGGGAACATTTCATACAAAGATGGGCTCGATAAAGGACAGAAATGGTACAGACCTAACAGAAGCAGAAGATATTAAGAAGAGGTGGCAAGAATACACAGAAGAACTGTACAAAAAAGATCTTCATGACCTGAATAATCACGATGGTGTGATCACTCACCGAGAGCCAGACATCTTGGAATGTGAAGTCAAGTGGGCCTTAGAAAGCATCACTATGAACAAAACTAGTGGAAGTGATGGCATTCCAGTTGAGCTATTTCAAATCCTGAAAGATGATGCTGTGAAAGTGCTGCACTCAATATGCCAGCAAATTTGGAAAACTCAGCAGTGGCCATAGGACTGGAAAAGGGCAGTTTTCATTCCAATCCCAAAGAAAGGCAATGCCAAAGAATGCTCAAACTACCGCACAATTGTACTCATCTCACATGCTAGTAAAGTAATGCTCAAAATTCTCCCAAGTCAGGCTGCAGCAATACGTGAACCGTGAACTTCCCGATGTTCAAGCTGGTTTTAGAAAAGGCAGAGGAACCAGAGATCAAATTGCCAACAACTGCTGGATCATGGAAAAAGCAAGAGAGTTCCAGAAAAACATCTATTTCTGCTTTATTGACTATGCCAAAGCCTTTGACTGTGTGGATCACAATAAACTGTGGAAAATTCTGAGAGGGATGGGAATACCAGACAACCTGACCTGCCTCTTGAGAAATCTGTATGCAAGTCAGGAAGCAACAGTTATAACTGGACATGGAACAACTGATTGGTTCCAAATAGGAAAAGGAGTCCGTCAAGGCTGTATATTGTCACCCTGCTTATTTAACTTATATGCAGAGTACATCATGAATATCGCTGGAATGGAAGAAACGCAAGCTGGAATGAAGATTGCTGGGAGAAATATCAGTAACCTCAGATATGCAAATGACACCACCCTTATGGCAGAAAATGAAGAGGAACTAAAAAGCCTCTTGATGAAAGTGAAAGAGGAGAGTGAAAAAGTTGGCTTAAAGCTCAACATTCAGAAAACGAAGATCATGGCATCCGGTCCCATCACTTCATAGGAAATAGATGGGGAAACAGTGGAAACAGTGTCAGACTTTGTTTTTTTTTTGGCTCCAAAATCACTGTAGATGGTGACTGTAGCCATGAAATTAAAAGATGCTTACTCCTTGGAATGAAAATTATGACCAACCTAGATAGCATATTCAAAAGCAGAGATATTACTTTGCCAACTATGGTCTGTCTAGTCAAGGCTATGGTTTTTCCAGTGGTCATGTATGGATGTGAGAGTTGGACTGTGAAGAAGGCTGAGCACCAAAGAATTGATGCTTTTGAGCTGTGGTGTTGGAGAAGACTCTTGAGAGTCCCTTGGACTGCAAGGAGATCCAACCAGTCCATTCTGAAGGAGATCAGCCCTGGGATTTCTTTGGAAGGAATGATGCTAAAGCTGAAATTCCAGTACTTTGGCCACCTCATGCGAAGAGTTGACTCATTGGGAAAGACTGATGCTGGGAGGGATTTGGGGCAGAAGGAGAAGGGGATGCCAGAGGATGAGATGGCTGGATGGCATCAGTGACTCGATGGACGTGAGTCAGAGTGAACTCCGGGAGATGGTGATGGACAGGGATGCCTGTGTGCTGCGATTCATGGGGTTGCAAAGAGTCGGACACGACTGAGCGACTGAACTGAACTGAACTGAACACTTTAAGTACTTTTGGTTACCAGAAAATTTTTCTCTATGAAATCCCCCATGGGTGTGGATGCCATCAAATATTATTTTCTGAGTATGTGTGTACACGTGTGTTTATTTATTTATTTTATTAAAAGCAAAAATCCTTTGCAGCCCTACCCCTCTGTTTGCAGGAGGAAAGAGAGATTATAAAACCACTCAGGCAATGAGGATTATAGCTCTAGACTGGACATGGACTTTTAGAAGATTTCAGAGAGTAAAGGCAGCTTCCTGCTGTGTCTCGCTTACTCTGAAAGGACCTTGGTCAGAGGCTAAGACACTTTTGGTAGAACATTGGGCCCTCCTTTATCCTTCCTAGTCCTCCATACCATGCTTGCTATTTGCTCAGTTTTTCTAAAAAGTGGATCACTTGCTTTTCCCTTCTTGGGTTGACTGCTTTTGTCTGAGAAGGAACCTAGCCTGGCTTTTCTATGTGTCTGGCATTCCTTCTGCAGAACTTTAAGCTTGACACTTTTCATAAGGGGGTCACCCATTCAAATGCTATTTAGAGGCCAACAGGGGAGATTCTGTTACTGAGCAAAGGAGGTTAGGGAAGAAGTTCTGTACTTCTGTAAAGAACTGTAATCTCTTCATTTTTCTTGAAACAGTCCTCTTAGCTCATCTTTTGCTTTCCTACCTATGATCAAGATATACCGGCATGAAATATTCCCTTCGATTTTTACCATAAGAAAAATAGCACTACAAATAAGAAGAAGGGAGGCAATTGACATTTGACCTACAGGGAGGCTGTAGCGGATGATGCCAGTAAAACAAACTGCAGAGTGCATTCCCCACGCTGCCGGAGCAGCCCCAAGCAGCTCAAGAGGTTTGTTGTTATGGGGCGTTTGGTTCCTGTGGGGTCAGAGCTTCCATCCTTTTTCTTGAATGAAATCTCTAGATTTTACAAATGTTGAATTTTTAAAACTTTACTACACTGTCAGCCATTACTGCATGGTTTAAATGAAGCAGAACAATGGAATGTATTTGGCCTGTGCATCACCAATATTCACCTCTGTTGTACTATGGGAGGTGCACAATTAGTGATGTCAGAGTCTCTTTCATGCTGTTCCAGTTCTGAAGAAAAACACGATTACAGTTAGAGCTGTCTCCTTTTCAAAAAAAGGAATACCCTTTCAAAAAGAGAAGACTCCATGGCATGCTCTCCTATGTTTATAGCAAATGTCTAAAGGAGTCTATGGGATGAACAGGCTAGTTGTTTTTCACTTAGTTTTGAAGGCTTAAGGGCTTTTGTTTGTTCTTCCTCCTGTTTTCCATTTGGCATGCACTACTTACGCTTAAAAAAAAATTAAACTGACATGCAGTGAGAAAAAGTTACTGGAGCCTGAAAGTTGGTTAATATCAATTACATTCTCGTGTCTAATAACCCATGCCTGGGAAACGCAACTTGTTTGTTATAAATACCCAATTGCAAATCAAGAATAAACAGCTGCTTTGTTTTAGTCAGTATTTACAGCATCGCTTTAACTACTTTGACCCTATTCAAGGAGGTAATGAAGAGCTGGGTGCCAGCGATGTTGACAAACTGTGGCAGTTTCTGCATTGTGTCCTCGGAGCTGCCTCTGCTTCAGCCTCCATTATTTACATTGCCAGCATTACAGTCACGCCTTTAACTGGAAATGCAGCAAAGATGACACATGAGAGCAGGCCAGCAGGATACTGTTAGTCCCTCTTATTGAGTGCCATATTCTGGGCTGCGGAGCAATATTCCTAAAAAGGAAACACACACCCTGACCTCCAAAGGCTTGCATACTCATGAATGCTCTGCATTGCTCGTATGGTGCTGCTGAGTTTGGAGTTGTATATACTTTTTCGATATTAGACCCAAATTACAGGTAATGTTCCAGACTTTAAAAATATTAATATTTTGTTCTTTCACTAAAAGAAAAAAAAACATCTAAACATATTTCAGGCTGGTTTATTCTTCCTCATGAGGATCAGATGCAAAAGAATATGGCATGAGGAGGTTGTTCAGTTTGTGACGTAGAGTTAAATAATGTCCAGTCACTTTACTCCTAACTGTGTCATCTTTAGAGGAGTGTATGTTTTATTATCATAGAGTCCCATAGGCCAAGGAGCCTGTCAGTCTTCATTACTTGATTAAGACTCACAGTTAAGGTAGATCATGCATATTCAAGTAGCAAGTGCCTTTTTTTTTTTTTTTTTAAATCTAATAGCACCTTCTCCATCCATTCCCATCTATCTAGGAAAGCTTTCACAAAATCATGGCCTCTGGACAGTTGTTCAAGACCTATGGAAGGCAGGGATTAGAGGAGTTCTGTGTTATTCAAGATTTCTTGAGAAGACCTAGAATTCCTTTGTAGTGGGGTAAAATCTGTTGCAGAACAAATCTTTCCTTGAAAACTTTATCATTTATTAGGACCTTTATATTACAATTAGAGGAACTGGGTCCTGTGTGCACACTTTGAGAGGCGGTTGTTGTTGTTAGTCACTATGTTGTATCTGACTCTTTGTGACCTCATGGACTGCAGCACGCCAGGATTTCTTATCCCTCACTATCTCCTGCAGTTTGCTCAAATTCATGTCCATTGAGTTGGTAATGCTATCTAACCATCTCATCCTCTATTGCCCCCTTTTCCTTCTGCCATCAATCTTTCCTAGCATCAGGGTCTTTTCCAGTGAGTCGGCTTTCTGCATCAGCTTTGCATCATGGCCAAAGTATTGAGAGGCAGGGAAAGGTCTATTTACCCTTTTCTTTCTTGTCACCTTCCCTATCAGCTGCATGTAAAACTTATGAACAAGTATCTGTTGTGCATCTTGTGTGTCTGTTTGAAGAATAGGAGAAAGGGAAGACTTACATGTGTTCTACACAGCTCTCTGTCTTGGGCTTGGCAGTTTTGCTTTCAGTATCACTTAGGATTCTCTCAGATGGAAGTACAGAAATCCCAGTTTAAATGACTTAAGAAAAATGTTACCATACAGATGGAAAATCTAGAAAAGTCTCTTTCTAGAATTCAGCAGTAAAATTACTGAGAACCAGAGAACTTTCTTTTATTGCTGCACTCTCAGGTATTTTTCTTTACAGTCTTAACCCTGTTGGGGAAGAAGATGCTTTCCTCTTCCCTTCTAGGTTCTTCTGACTAACCTAAGAATTAAATGGGTATGAAGCAGATTAATAGGAGGAGATCAAACAAAAGTTTAATAACGTCTGTACGTGAGAGAGACCCAGGAAAACTGAGTAACTTGCCCAAATGGCCAAACCCTTCACCTTAAATAGCATCTTCAGCTAAAGACAAAAGAGGGTGTTAGGAGTAGTCCTTTGGAAATTCACAAGAGGAGGAAAGCAATTGGCATAGAGAGAAAAAAGCAATGTTTGGTAAACAAATGTTTGCTGGGCCAGGCAGAGACAATGGAACACAAAGTGGACTCTGCTGTCTAGTCCCTGCCCTCGCCACACCTGGCCTGTATCTGAACTAGCCCTCAAGCTAAATTATTTAGGAAGAAGGTCATAGTTTCTTCTTTAGTCTTTTGGGCCTTGATTGCTTTCAGATAATCCACATGCCAAAGAGATATTTTCCAATGCCAAATGTTGCTCTCTTGGTTCCCTTTATAGCCCCAGTTAGCTAGGGTGTTTCCAGACATTTTCAAAGAGCCTGTCTGAAGACAAGAAATGGAGAGGAAGACTCTTCCTTTGATGTGTCCTTTGTTTTTTAAGAGTGAGGAAAACTTTCAGAGAAGCTCCTTAACAGTTCTCCCTCCTAGTTGATTGTCCAGCTTTCTAAAACTATACCATACAACAATTTCAAGAAGAATGAAGTTACCATTCATGGAGAGTGATTGTACTAGTTTATTGAAGCTTCAAACCTAGGGCTGGGTAGGGCCCAGTCTTATGTCCTTGGGTAGGGGTGTGGGCTGCCAAGAACTGTCCAAAACCAGAGTCAGATTCTGTAAGAAAGGAAGGAGAGGGATAAGTCACTGTTGAATAGGCCCTCAGGACTTCTCTTTTGCTTCTCCCCAGAACTATATACCAGAAGTAAATGGCAACCCACTCCAGTATTCTTGCCTGGAAAATTCCATGGACAGAGGAGTTTGGTGGGCTACAGTCCATGGGATTGCGAAGAGTTGGACACAACTGAGCGACTGAGCGCACACACATAGTAATTATATAATATTTTTGGTATATAGAAATAATATGTGGATTAAGGCAACTTGGAAAATATAGGAGTATGATACAAGGAAGAAAATAAGCATCACCCAGAATTCTACTATTTAGCCAATACTGGTATTAACGTTTTGGAGTATTTCATTTTTGTATTTCTATACACCATACCATGTATACGTTCAAAGATATTTACTGACTGCTTTCTATGTAGAATAATGTATAAAAACATAAAAATGCGTGCAAATATATATGATTGACATATTGGATATAGACTGCATATGCTGTCTCGCATTTTACTGTTCCACATAAGTTTATAGCATGCATGTTTTTGTGCATTTCCCTATTAAAGTACAATTCTTTGGGGACATCTTTTTTAATAATGGTATAGCAATCCATTTTATAGATAAAATGTGTTAAACAAGCCCCTTATTTGTAGACCTGTATGTTTCTCTCAGTTTCTTTACATGGGAAGTAACATTGTAAATGAGCATCCATACATGTTATATCATTGGGCACAGCTTTTATTATTTCTTTGGGATACAGTCTTTGAAATAATGCATCAAAGAAATGAACATTTTAGAGCTATGAACATTTGATGCATACTGTCAGGTTACAGTCTAGAAATGTTGCACATTCTCTATTCCCAACAACAATCTGTGAGACTGCCTCTTTCTTGATGGCTCTTGTCTCTAAGGAGTATTTTTCTTTTTCTTTTCTTTCCCTTTTCTTTTGGAGTAGTTTTGGATGTCCTGATCAAAGCCTTGCATCCCACAAATAAATTACTGCTAATACCCACTTGCCATTTTCTCCAGGATTGCTGAAAGTCCATTATGCTTTTGTGTGAATTATACAAGGCCAAAATGGAACCCCATATATTATTAGATACTGAGAGAAACCAGAACAACTTGTACTGAAGTGATATTTGACACTGTATCTCTAACAAAATTGAAATAAAAACCTCTGTAAGTGCTAGTGCATTGTTAAAATGTTCAGATAAATTATTTGGTTCATAAATAAATAATTTTAACTTTTATGATAATGGAGAGGAGCAAAGGTGGTAGGAGACTTTCTGAATATACAAATAATTCATTCTCTTGCAGCCAAGATAAACAGCACTATGAATTCATTA
Source organism: Capra hircus (assembly GCF_001704415.2). Classification (NCBI taxonomy): domain Eukaryota; kingdom Metazoa; phylum Chordata; class Mammalia; order Artiodactyla; family Bovidae; genus Capra; species Capra hircus. Next base: position 40,245,951 of record NC_030829.1, read on the forward strand.
AATGACAGAGCACTGGCTAACAGGGTGGATCATCTTAGGACTGAGTACTTGTTAGGGATGCATGTATCCGTGAGACTTGAACCATGACCAAAAAGTTGGTGTTATCTGCCCTGGGCAGTCCAAGGGAGATGCTCTCAAAGGTGGCCTGGAAAAAGGCAATCAGGGGTTGCTGTGTGGCACCTTGTTGGCAGCTAAGAGGAGGAGCAGGAGAGATGGGAGGCTCATGCGCTCAGTTTCGTCTCTCATCTTTCTGGATAGAGCTGGAGAGACTGCACTGGCTCATAATAGGTTAGCAAGGCGGAGTTGAATTAGAGACAGTTGAGATTTGCAGATTTCCAAATAAGTTTTTCATTTCAGCAAGGATCTTTTGAGTGATTTCACTGGCATGCCAAATGTTTTCAGTGACCTATACAAATCTACAGGAGGGGAAACTGTGTTGAATATATACTTCTCTGAGCTTCCTGCTCTGGGCTGCATCCTCTAACCTTTACCCGATTACCCGTGCTTCAGCATCCTTAAGCCTAACATTTTATGCCAGATTTCATTCATTCATTCATCTGTTCATTCACTTACACATCAAATATTTATTGGTTATGGTCTTTGTGCAGGTACCATGCCAATAAAAATGTTGGTACCTTATCTTACTTATCTGATCTGTTTATCTGTCTAGAGTAGTGTGTGTGCACTTGGGTTTGACTGAAGTTTGGTTCTTCCAGCATCTGCATTTTGAAGAGGACTTTGTTCATCCATATTCAACATTGATTGCTGTTGTTGTATAGTCGCTAAAAATAAGTTGTGTCCGATTCTTTTGCAACCCCATGGACTATAGCTCACCAGGCTCCTCTTTCCATGGGATTTCCCTGGCAAAAATACTGGAGTGGGCTGCCATTTCCTTCTCTAGGGGATCTTCCTGATGCAGGGACTGAACCCAGATCTCCCACATTGGCAGGCGGATTCTTTACCATTGAGTCACCAGGGAAGTCCCTCTTCAGCATTTATCACATCACTAACTGAACATCTGCCATGCATAGGACATTTTGCTGAATTCTGGGGATACAGTGAGATTAAAGTCATCTGGACTGTTAATGATGCTAGAAAAGAATGATAGTATGAGTGTGGAGTTGTTTTTTACTCTGTTCTACTTTGGCATTTTCCATTAATTCTCAAAATCACTCCCTGAATTTGGTTAGGTGGTGATTAAAATACACAGAACCTAGCACAATTCCATGATATGTGCCATGAAGAGAATGGTCCATGCTAGATAGTTTTTTAAAATTACTTTATTTTAATTGGAGGATTACTTTACAATATTTTGATGGCCTCTGCCATACATCAACATGAATTGGCCATAGGCATATATGTGTCCCTTCCTTCCTGAACCCTCCTCCCACCTCCCTCCCCACCCAACCCCTCTAGGTTGTCACAGAGCACTGGCTTTGGTTCCCTGTGTCATACATCAAACTCCCACTGGCTATCTATTATACATATGCATGGCAATATATATATGTTACAATGCTATTCTCTCAAATCATCCCGCCCTCTTCTCCCACTGTATCCAAAAGTCTGTTCTTCATGTCTGTGCTGCATGTAGGATCATTGCTACTATCTTTCTAGGTTCCATATATATGGGTTAATATACAATATTTGTCTTTTTCTTTTTGACTCACTTCGCTCTGTATAATGGACTCTAGGTTCATCCACCTCATTAGAACTGACTCAAATGTGTTCCTTTTATAGCTGAATAATATTCCATTGTATATATGTACCACAGCTTCCTTATCCATTCATCTGCTGATGGACATCTAGATTTTGAGAAACTCTGTCTTCCTTCTTGGACAATTACAGAATACACTGGCACTTCAAGGATCATTTGAGGTCTTGCCATAAAGAAGCCTGTTAAAATTTAGTGGAATGCACTACTGTTTTTGATCTAGGATTAGCTTGTTTATATCCTTTCTGTTTTTCTCATAATTAAGAATTTCACTGAGTTTTGAGAGATGGCTAGATTATGTGAGAGCTGGTTATCTAGACCGTGAATGTTTTTGGTTCCTTGTTTCTTTGTCCCCATTTCTGCTCTCTTTCTCGTTCCTTTTTGAATAGGCACGAGGCTCAAAGAAGAGATTAAACTGCAGTCAGTTCATTTGTTACAAGCTTTTATCCATGCCTTCAAACAAAGTAAAATAAGCTGTGCTGTGGAAAAGATTGGTAGTTCTCTGCTTTCCTATAGTGGTGGTTCTCAAAGTGTGGTCCCAGAGATAGGATCCCCAGTGATGTCTACACCCTACCCTTGAGATTCCTCAAATATGTTATCTAACACAGCAAAAGGGACTTTGCATACATAATTAAAATAATGGACTATGAAATGGGGGATCATCCTCGATTATCTGGACATGCCCAGTCTAATCACATGATCTCTTAAAGCCAGAGGACCTTTCCAGGTTTTAGTCAGAGAGATTTGACAATAAAGAAAAGGCAGGAGAGACTCAAAGCATGGAAAGAAACCAAATCCTCATTACTGACTTGATAATGGAGGGAAAGGTCCACATACTAAGAAATGTGGGTGGCCTCTGATATTGAGGATGTCCATCAGCTCACAACCAGTAAGGAGACAGGAATGTCAGAACTGAATTCTGTTAACAACCTGAGTGAACAAGCAAACACTGGAGGCTCTAGAAAGAAACGAAGCCTGCCTACAACTTGCTTTTAGCCTGGTGAGACCTGTGTCAGACTTCTGACCTACAAAGCAATAAGATACTGGACTTGTGTTGTTTTAAGCCCTAAGGTTGTGATAATTTGTTCTGTCAGCAAGAGAAAACAAATACATCTGAGAACTTATTAAAATGCAAATTCTCAATGCTCATCCCACACTGACTGAACTTACTGAATCAGAAACTGGGAGTCGGGGAGGTAGGGGGTGTAGCTTTAATCCATTTTAACAAGTTCTCCATGTGGTTCTGACATGCCAAAGTTTGACAACTAATGTTACATGGTAATAGAATTCCCGAGTGTTAGTGGATATGTGACTGCCTCTGACAAAGACTGCACATCCTACTTTCATCGTAGGTCGTTATTCTCATTGGACTGAGTTCTCACCAGACAAGTTCAATAGTAAAGGGTTAACTCATTTACCTTGGGGTGTTAAAGCTCTGAACATTCCGAATTAAAAACTAACTTTAATGGATTTTGGGAGATAACCTCTGAGGCCTTGAAATATCCTGCTGGATTAGAGTATCTTTGTATATCTTGGGTCACATTTGTATACCTTTGTAATCTTGGGTCACACCAAATTGATTTATGGTGAATGCCTGTTTTTGTTCACCTGAGGCCTTGGGTGACACGGTGTCAGTCTGACCTGTGGAAGGCCTGGAGAAGCTGATAGATATCCACCGCAGCCAACGCAATTTAGATGGACAGTTGAGATGAGTTCTGCACAGTTTCTCATGTGGTCCCCAGAAGCCCACAGATGTAACTTCAGTTATTGTTGTTTAGTTTCTAAGTTGTGTGTGACTCTTGTGACCCCTTGGACTATAGCCCACCAGGCTTCTCTGTCCTTGGGATTTCCCAGGCAAGAATACTGAAGCGGATGGATTGCCGTTTCCTTCTCCAGGGGATCTTCCTGACCCAGGGATTGAACCCGCATTTCCTGCAGTGGTAGGTGGATTCTTTACCACTGAGCCATCAGGGAAGCCATTTAACTTCAGTTGCCCATAGGTAAAACCAACTTGATAGCACAAGCTTTATTACTGTTTCCCTTCCTTTCCAGTTTACTTCTCCCCTTCCAGTTTCCTAGAATCACCTTTCAAGTAAGTTACCAGAACCTAAGCCCTTGGTCCATGTCTTAGGCCCTGTATTCTGGGGGAATCCAAACCAGGAGATTCTTCAAAGAAACAGAGTATCAACGTTTCTTCTTTGCTGCTGATGGTGCTGTAGAAATAATTGCCCATCTGCTGCTTTTGACCATGTTAAGAAAAGCTATTCTCTAGGAATGAAGAAGTGTTAAGTTAGAAGACATCTGGGTCTGTAATGAGTCTGGAGAACTTCCTTACCAGCATGGGACTGCTGACCTTGAGACTTGTTAGCTGAAAGATTAAAAGCTTCTGAGTTTATGCCACTCTTAATTTAGGGACAGGAGGTAGATAAAGGGGTGGCTCACATACAGCTTAACCTTATTCTGGCCAACATAGCAACTAATGGATAAATGGAGACTTTGGTTTGTAATCAGGTTGAAATTAAACTGTCCCTGACCTTCATCACCATGATGACTAAGGGTTGATTGCATGAGGGACAAGTACCTTAGTTTCAGGAAAAAGCATTAGACCAGGAGTCAGGCAGCTTGGGTTCTGTGTTGACCCCTAAGAAGATGTCCATCTTATATTCACTTAAATTGGACTACTTGATCTCAGGTTTTCTCTTAATTTTTGCATACCATGATCCTATGAATGTAAAGTGTACAAAAATTCACTTGCAAAAACAAAACACTTGGATCGTTATGAAATATAAATACAGGACATCATCTGTATTTGCATTTTGAAATTTCCTTGCTAATAGAATGATAAGCACATCTTAGCCTGAGTGTGCATGTATATTTTTTTAAATGACTCATAAGTTAGTAGGCCGTTGAGGCATTATTAAAGTTCATCATATCACTCACTGTGCAAACTTTCCTTGAATGTTGGAAGATGTTTACGAAACTCTGTTTGCCTGACAGTGATTCTTCAGGCTGATAAGAACCTTCACATGTTCTTTTCCTTTGCCTGGGTGGTACCTAATCAGTCTATATAATGAGACAGGCCAAAGGACAGAGAATTATGCTCCAGGACAGTCTTCACTCTGTCATTTGGCTTTGCATGCAGAAACTACAATATATGATGTGATCAAGAATGATATAAGTTGGCAGTATAATGAGCTTGGGATTGTTAGATAGCCCAGATGTACACCATGACCTTTGTTGGATGTAAAGTGTCAGACATGGGCACATGCATATTGTGGAAAAAGGCCCTCCTCTGGGGAGTCAGGGGTCATGAATTTTGTTTCTAGGCAGCATATATACAGTTGCCTGGCAACCATGAGAGCAGTTAAGTTCTTGCTGTATGATGCGGTAAAGGATTTCATCCATCTTGAAAAGCTAACAGCATAATTTAAATTTTGAAGCAGAGTGTGGGTGTTCTCAAGTGGCAGAGCCTTATCTCACATCTAGTTGCAGACTCTAACTGCATAAACTTGGTGTTGCTGAAGTTTTTCTGCATTAAGGATGTTGTAAACAAAAGGCTAGAACTCTGAACTGAGATTGAGACATCCTTCATTAGAATGTATTCAGTACCAACTAACAGAAAAGTCAACTAATGGTATCCTAAAATAAAGGATGTTTAATAATTTCTGAACAAGAAGGCTTGTTTTAGATGCTCAACAGGGACCCAGCCCCTTCCATGCTTCCATTGCACCATCTTTTGTGTGCTCTCTTTTATTTTCAGGATTGTTGCCTCATGCTCACAAGAAGGCTGCCAGAGATTTCAACACTACAGTGTCCCAGATTAGCATCCAAAATAGGATAGGAAAGGAAGGGGCAAGAAGGGCCTTCTTGTGGTGGGCCTCTCTTATTTATTTTGTCACAGGAGGAAATTATTCCTTAAAGGCTTTTAGCAGATACATTTTCAGTTCTTCTTATCTAGAAATGGGTCACATGTGTATCTCTTCCTAGCCTAGGCATTGGCAAAGGAGAATTCAGTTACCTTCAGTGGCTTAGGCTAATCATGATTCAGCCTCTTGGACTAGAGGCAGGGCCTGTCTTCGCTTAGCACATTACCGCTTTACAGCAGATTCCTGAGAAAAATCAGAGTGTGTCTTTTAGCAAAGATGAAGGCTAGATTGTTGCAAGGAAAGTGTCGTATGGTGCTGCTGCAACTCCTTCCACATTATTGCTTTTGTGCGGGCATCAGAGGTTGCAAACTCACCCTTAAAATGTTTTTAAGACTTTCAGATTAGATTTAGAAATAGAAATGTTTTGCATTAATAATTGGATTTTACACTTCTCTTGAAATAATTCAGTGATCTGGCAGCATTGCTGTCTTCAGATGGGGTATGTGCACAACTCTCTTCACCACTGCTATTGTCATACAGTTGGCCCTCTTTATTCATGCATGTCACTTTCCTGGCCCCGTATGGACGTTTGTGCCCATGAACTTTAACCTACATATAGATATTTTGAAACAAGAGGTTTACAATCATACCGGTCCATTATATTAAAGAAACTAACTGCCCCTATTCTCTTTCAACAGAGGATGAGATGGTTGGATGGCATCACTGACTCAGTGGACACAAGTTTGAGTAAACTCTGGGAGTTGGTGATGGACAGGGAGGCCTGGCGTGCTGCAGTCCATGGGGTTGCAAAGAGTCGGACACGACCGAGTGACTGAACTGGACTGAACTGAACTGATTCTCTTTCAGTCTTTCTATATTTGGGACTCTTTTGCTCTTTGGCTATATGTTTCTTTATTTTATAACTGTGGAATGGAGTAGAGATTGGCTTTTGACATAGTACAGAGGTAGTTTGAGTCCTGGCAATAGCACTGATTAGCTTGTGATGTTGTATTCACATCTGTAAAGTTGAATAATAATGGTATCTACCTCTTGGGGTTGATTAGAGAATTAGCACAGTGCATGGTTCACAACATGCTAATTTTGATGAAGATGATGACAAAGAAAATGATGATGTCTCTATAAGCCTCTCTGTTATATCGGTTTGTCCTTTGAGGTGCCATTTGGGGATGCAAAACACAGCATCTTCAGTGAGTAGAGCTGATGAATGGCAACTGTCTGTCTTGTGGAGCTAGTAGAGGGCCCTGGGAATGACCATGCTTGAGGGGTACTAAACACCTGGAAAGTAATTTTTTCTACTTCTTTCAAGATAGAATCAGATCCACCTAATTCATGCCTCCAGGTAACCTTCACAGCTCCCAGAAATTTAGTTCTGCACTTGAGATTGGCTCATTTCTATTCAGACTGGGGCACATTCTACATTTATACTGTCAAAAAGCAGTGGATATTTTAGTTTATGCCTGGGGACATGGAAGACAATTCTGGATGCCTCTAATGACCTTGGAGAGTCACTTCCCTTACCAAAATAGCTTCTTATTTTATTGTTAGATTTTGGTCTAGGTTCTATGAGATTCATCCGTCTGTAACTCAATCTGGAAAAAGTTGGAAGTTGCTATGTAAATGAGGTCAGATTAGAATTGTTATTTGGGGAATCAGGTAGGTTATTTTGAGATTGAGTAAATTGATTTATTTCATTCTTAAGGCTTGATGAGTAAGTACTAGGAAATTAGGAAGGGAACGTTCAGAAGCTTATTATAACCCAATTTTTATAATTAAATTAAAAGGTTGGAATGATAACCATTGTGAACAAAAATGTGGGGGGATATGGACTCATTGATACTGTTGTAAGTAAAAATCAATATAGTAATCTTTGGGATGGATAGTTTGCAGCTATCAACTATAGCTTGAAATGTTTTGACCTAAAAATTATTTGACATTTTTAACAACATATTCTAAAGATATTCTTGATCAAGTATACAAAGAAATTCACTGCAGCCTTGTAGGTAGTAGTGAGAAATTGAAAGTGGGTAATGGCACCCCACTCCAGTACTCTTGCCTGGAAAATCCCATGGATGGAGGAGCCTGGTGGGCTGCAGTCCGTGGGGTTGCTAAGAGTCAGATACGACTGAGTGACTTCACTTTCACTTTTCACTTTCATGCATTGGAGAAGGAAATGGCAACCCACTCCAGTGTTCTTGCCTGGAGAATCCCAGGGATGGGGGAGCCTGGTGGGCTGCCGTTTGTGGGGTTGCACAGAGTCGGACACGGCCGAAGCAACTTAGCAGCAGCAAAGAATTTATTAAGGGGGACTCGCTAAATAAGATGTTATGTGTCTGTACATCGATATTACTTTGCAGCCATTAAAAAGCATGGAGTAGAGAGCCCTGTGAACTGACATGAAGAGATGCCAAGCGTGAGGAAGAGTACTATGTATTATATTGTGTGTGTGCTTAGTCGCTCATTTGGGTCCAATTCTTTGCGACCCTATGGACTGTAGCCCTCCAGGCTCCTCTGTCCATGGGTGTGTCCAGGCAAGAATACTGGAGTGAGTTGCCATTTCCTCCTCCAGGGGGTCTTTCTGAACCAGGGATTGAACCCGTGTCTCTGGCATCTTTTGCACTGGCAGGCATATTCTTGATCATTTCTGTGTTCAAAACCAGAAGTACATGTCAAGTTTGTAATGCTGACTCTCTCAGGGAATGAATTCGTAAGGATGAGATAGTAGAAGGATGGGAGGAAGGAGAGAAGGCAAAGTTTAATTCTTAATTTATGTACTTTCACGCATGTTTTGCAAAGTCATGTACTCTATTTATAATTAGTATTTTACATTTGAGTTTGGAGTGGAAACCCAGGGAGTTGTAATACTCCTTCTTTTAATTCATTTATTTATTTTTGACTGCTCTGGGTCTTGGTTGCTGCATGAGGGCTTTCTCTAGTCACAGTGAGTGGAGGCTACTCTTTGCTGTGGCACACGGGCTTGTAATTGTGGTGGTTTCTCTTGTGGAGCACAGGTTCTAGGCCTGCAGGCTGCAGTACTTAGTGGTATGCAGGCTTAGTAGCTGTGGCCTAAGGGCTCTAGAGCATGGGCTCAGTAGTTGTGGCACATGGGCTTTAGTTGCCCTGTGCATGTGGAATCTTCCCAAACCAGGGATCAAACTGATGTCCCCTGCACTGGCAGGAGAATTCTTAACCACTGGACCACCAGGGAAACCCTGTAATGCTCATTCTGAAGAACAGTGTCACATAGAGGTTAAGCACATGAGTTCTAGAGCTAGGCTGCCTGGACTGGAATCTTGGCTATACTCCCGGCCAACTAAATGTCTTCATTAGTAGGTTCATGGATTCCTCTAGATCTTGGTTCATCCATGAAAGACAATAATAATACCTCCCCTCAAAGGTTGTTGCAATGATTACATGAGTTATTATATGTACAATATTTAGAAAAACATTAGCTGTGATTGTTATTCTGATCGCAAGTTTATACCAAAAATGCGGAAGTAGCTGAAATGAAAGAAACAGTTACCATAGGCATCTGGAGGAATGCCTATGAATTTATGAAATGCAATTAAATTTCTTTGATGCGAAGTCACATACGTGTATTTTTAAAAATTAAGGCTAGAAAGGAGACAAGTGACTGGATGGTTTAGGCCTGAAAATGCAGAGGCCCTTCCCTGTAACCAAAGAGCAAAGTTAACAGCCTTGAACTAAACATCTATCACAATGGGAACAGAAAACAGACTGGCTGAAACTGGCAGGTCCAGAGAATCAGGGGAGGGGATAAGGGGAAAGGGAAGGTGTTCAGTAGCCTCCTAAATGTTTCATAAACTTCAGTCATATTTCTCTTCTTCCCAATCTTTTCCTTATCTTTTGTCCCTTGACAAGTCCTGTATTTGATCCAGATTTTATCTCTTTATGGGACAGCTGATAAGACAGTTAATGTATTAACATTGAAGAGCTGGGACTTAATGCAGAATAGTGAAACGGTCACTCGAAAGTGGAAAGACAAACTCAAGGGTGAATGCTACCTAAAGAAGTTACTCTGAATGAGTAGGTAGTGGCAGCTAGAAAGCAAGCATTTGGTGGAGCATGCTTAGAAAACTGGGGACTCTTGACTTCAATCCTCAGACTTAATTGAGCACAGGAACTGAGTGTTGAAATGATTCTCTGTTGTTGCTGAGTTGAAAAGCCAGCCGGGCTGTAAGAACAGTGACCGATTGACACTGACAGTCTTCCATCTGGAGCTTAATCTGTCTCCAAACGTCTGTGACAGTGGTGTGTCTTTCACAACAGGTTCACGTAATTCCAAAGGCCAGGCATCAAGCAGGAAGCCAGAGTTCTAGTCATTAGTCACACATTTGGGCCACAGGGCAATTCCTTTGCTTGCAGCTGGAGAAAATACAATGTTTCCTAATGTGGCTGGTAATGAGGGGTGCACACAGATGATGGGGTTGGATGGCGAAGAGGCACTGCTAGCCAATAGCTCCAGCTTAAGAGAGCTTCCCCTCCGCTGCTGGCTCTCTCTTGAGCCATAGATTTGGCTCCTGATTGGCGGTCTCTGCTGGAGCTCATTACGGGGTTGGGCTGCCGCTTGTCCAGCCATGGGAAAGGACAGAGCTGCATGGTCTCCTGCCTTAAGTGCCCTCATGGCCTGTTGTCTCCATGCTTCAAAGGCACAGTCGTCAGCTGTTTTGAAGCAGGTCTGTGGGACCTGAGGTTTCCTTGAAACTTTTAAAGCCTGTTTCCTCTTTGAAGAGACTGTGTTTATAAATGAAAATATTACTCAATAGGGTATTTTGAGAGAAAAGGATACATGATACACGCTCTTTAAAAAAAAAAACACGAAAACAGTCATAGGTGTAATGAGGCACCCCACACTAACTGATTTTCTTTAGTTGATGTGTATTCAGTTTGTTTGGTGCTTTCTGGCCAAAAAAGAAAAAAAAAATTGAATTAAATGGTTTTCATTATCTGACAAAAACAAAGCAATCCCCTTGCCTTTTAAAAGAATATATTTTGAACTAAATTTAAGGGTGAATGAATTAAGTTAGCTGTGGTCATTGGGATGTTATGTAAGATGATGGACTGTAGTTTTAAATTTTTTCATTCATGAAAATTATTTTAACAGTTTCAAGTAGGTTATTTTTGTATTGACTGCCTTAGCTAACAACATCACAATAAATTGTAATTTAGTGAAATGCATGGCTAGGAATGATGCACCCTAGTTTTCTGTGTTTAGAAGTTGGAGAATCTAGAGAAAAACAATTATGTGTGTGTGACCAACAGCTTCCAGTGTTTCTCTTTTCTGGACACAGAGGAAGGACATATACCTAGAGGAACAATGTCTTGTGGTGATTCAGACGTAGATTCTGGACTCAGACCTGGATTCAGGTCCTGGCTGCATCATTTATGCCCTTGAGCAAGGCCATCCTCTTTTTTATGGACCTTGTTTATCTGTAAAACAGGAAGTAGCCACCCTATAAACTTGTTGGGTTATGCGAATGAGAATGATGTTATTTTACGGATAATCTTACATGTACTTTATTTGTGTGTGCATGATCAGTCATCTGAAATCATCAGGAGTATATCCAATATGGAGACATCGTTCCGGGGTTTTAAGAGTTGAACTAAAGCATTCTTTTGAGTCATCTGTAGAGGTTTGTGCTTATATTATAATGATAAAGCTGCTAACATCATAAAAAATCATGGCTCATATTTATGGAGCACTTACTACCTTACAGTCATTGTTCTAAATGTTCTGTGTGGATTAACTCATTAAACCCTTTCAGCCACCTAATGTTGTTTTATCTATATTTTTTCTGTGATATTAAAGAACTTGTTCAGATCTCAGAGCTGATCAATGTTGGAGGTGATTCTTGAACTCTGGTCAGTTTGATTCGAGATGCCAGCTCTCACCTACTGCATGGGTTTTAAGGTCCTGTGACCCACGGAGATTTCTCCAACAACTACCTGAACTTCCCAGGCAATTGTCTTGGCTCTTGTTCATTTTTCTTGACATAGAAAGCCTGTGTTGTGAGAAAAACTTTTCCTTACAGGTGAAATATGTTTAGTGGGATTTACTTTGCATTTTTTGTAGCTTGACTCTTCACCTGGCTCTGTGATTAATCTGCCATGGGAGTTCAATAAACCTTTAATTATAGCTTCTTCAAACTCTCCCCACCCAACCCTGTGTTCTTTTCCACTGTTTAAGGTTCCAATGGGCTGGACATTCTGAAGGAGGCTTAACCTGTATGTTACATAAATCATGGCCTTTGTGTGCAGAGAGGAAAGATTTCAGTTTCCGATCTGTGGTATTTTTCCTACCAAAGATAATTACCTTTCTTTTTTTCTTCCTTACATTTTCCCTCTTTTAAAAATTGGATATAGTTGCTTTATGATGTTGTGTTAATTTCTGCTATACAAGGAAGTGAATTAGCTATCAGTATACATAAGAAATAGAGGAAAACAACAGAATGGGAAAGACTAGGGATCTCTTCAAGAAAATTAGAGACACCAAGGGAACATTTCATGGAAAGATGGGTTTGATAAAGGACAGAAATGGTACAGACCCAACAGAAGCAGAAGATATTAAGAAGAGGTGGCAAGAATACATAGAAGAACTGTACAAAAAGGATCTTCACGACCCAGATAATCACGATGGTGTGATCACTCACCTAGAGCCAGACATCCTGGAATGTGAAGTCAAGTGGGCCTTAGAAAGCATCACTACGAACAAAGCTAGTGGAGGTGATGGAATTCCAGTTGAGCTATTTCAAATCCTGAAAGATGATGCTGTGAAAGTGCTGCACTCAATATGCCAGTGCACTTGGAAAACTCAGCAGTGGCCACAGGACTGGAAAAGATCAGTTTTCATTCCAATTCCAAAGAAAGGCAATGCCAAAGAATGCTCAAACTACCGCACAATTGCACTCATCTCACATGCTAGTAAAGTAACACTCAAAATTCTCCAAGCAGGCTTCAGCAATATGTGAACTGTGAATTTCCAGATGTTCAATCTGGTTTTAGAAAAGACAGAGGAACCAGAGATCAAATTGCCAACATCGGCTGGATCATGGAAAAAGGAAGAGAGTTCCAGAAAAACATCTATTTCTGCTTTATTGACTATGCCAAAGCCTTTGACTGTGTGGATCACAATAAACTGTGGAAAATTCTGAGAGGGATGGGAATACCAGACCACCTGACCTGCCTCTTGAGAAATCTATGTGCAGGTCAGGAAGCAACAGTTATAACTGGACATGGAACAACAGACTGGTTCCAAATAGGAAAAGGAGTACTTCAGGGCTGTATATTGTCACCCTGCTTATTTAACATATATGCAGAGTACATCATGAGAAACGCTGGGCTGGAAGAAACACAAGCTGGAATCAAGATTGCCAGGAGAAATATCAGATATGCAAATGACACCATCGTTATGGCAGAAAGTGAAGAGGAACTAAAAAGCCTCTTGATGAAAGTGAAAGAGGAGAGTGAGAAAGTTGGCTTAAAGCTCAACATTCAGAAAATGAAGATCATGTCATCCAGTCCCATCACTTCATGGGAAATATATGGTGAAACAGTGGAAACAGTGTCAGACTTTATTTTTGGGGGCTCCAAAATCACTGCAGATGTTGACTGCAGCCATGAAATTAAAAGATGCTTACTCCTTGGAAGGAAAGTTATAACCAACCTAGATAGCATATTCAAAAGCAGAGACATTACTTTGCCAACAAAGAAAGGTCTGTCTAGTCAAGGCTATGGTTTTTCCAGTGGTCATGTATGGATGTGAGAGTTGGACTGTGAAGAAAGCTGAGTGCCGAAGAATTGATGCTTTTGAACTGTGGTGTTGGAAAAGACTCTTGAGAGTCCCTTGGACTGCAAGGAGATCCAACCAGTCCATTCTGAAGGAGATCAGTCCTGGGTGTTCTTTGGAAGGAATGATGCTAAAGCTGAAACTCCAGTACTTTGGCCGCCTCATGTGAAGAGTTGACTCATTGGGAAAGACTCTGATGCTGGGAGGGATTGGGGGCAGGAGAAAAAGGGGTTGACAGAGAATGAGATGGCTGGATGGCATCACTGACTCGATGGACGTGGGTTTGGGTGAACTCCAGGAGTTGGTGATGGACAGGGAGGCCTGTCGTGCTGCAATTCATGGGGTCGCAAAGAGTTGGACACGACTGAGTGACTGAACTGAACTGAACTGAATACATATATCTGATGTTGAAGCTGAAACTCCAATATTTTGGCCACCTGATGCGAAGAGCTGACTCATTTGAAAAGACCCTGATGCTGGGAAAGATTGAGGGCAGAAGAGGAAGGTGACAACAGAGGATGAGATGGTTGGATGGCATCACCGACTCAATGGACATGAGTTTGGATAAACTCCAGGAGTTGATGATGGACAGAGACACCTGGTGTGCTGTGGTTCATGGAGTTGCAAAGAGTCGGACACGGCTGAGCAACTGAAGTGAGCTGAGCTGAACTGAATACATATATCTGAGCTTCCTTGGTGGCTCAGAGAGTAAAGAATCTGCCTGAAATGCAGGAGACCCGGGTTTGATCCCTGGGTTGAGAAGATCCCCTGGAGAAGGGAATGGCTACCCACTCCAGTATTATTGCCTGGAGAATTCCATGAACAGAGGAGCCAGGTGGCCTACAGTCCATGCGGTTGCAAATAGTCGAATTCAACTGATCGACTAACACTTTCAGTTTTTCATGCATATATTCCCTCCCTCTTGGTCTTCCCTTCCGCCTCCCCCCCATCCCACCCGTCTAGGTCACCACCAAGCACTGAACTGAGCTCCCTGTGGTATTCTGCAGGTTCCCACTGGCTAGCTGTTCTACACATGGTAGTGTATATATGTCAGTCCTCAACTCAGTTTGTCCCATCCTCTCCTTCCCCTCCTGTGTCCACATGACCTTTTCTACGTTTATGTCTCTGTTCTTGTCCTGCAAATAGGTTCATCTGTACCATTTTTCCAGATTTCATAAATATGCATATCCAATATTTATTTTTCTTTTTCTGACTTCCTTCTCTCTGTATGACAGATATGTCTGTACAAATGACCCAATTTCATTCCTTTTTATGACTGAGTCATATTCCATTGTGTGTGTGTGTGTGTATATATATATATATATATATATATATATATATCTTACCTCCTTTATCCATTCATCTGTTGTAGGACATTTAGGTTGCTTCCATGTCCTGGCTATAGTAAATAGAGCTGCAGTGAACATTGGGGTGCCAGTGTCTTTTTGAATTATGGTTTTCTTAGGGCATATGTCCAGTAGTGGGATTGCTGGGCCATATGGTAGTTCTGTTTTTAGTTTTTTATATAGCCACTATGGAGAACAACAGTATAGAGATCCACCTTTTTTCTTTTCTGTACTTACTGTGCAGTTCATTGCAAACCAGCAGGTGGTGGTTCTGGGAAACAAAGACTGTTCCATCCCTAGCTTTCACTGTGGCCAAACTTGAGTAACATGTGGATGTCATTTAAAGGGAAAAATTTTTTCGAATCCTCAATTTTGGCTTAATTTTTTTATTATTTTGTTAGTAAGCATATAAAAATATAAAACTAGCTATAAGCCTCTGTGTGTGTAGCTCTTAAACAAATATGAAACCAAAACACATTTACAGATTAAATGAAATCAGAATGACAAAAGCAAATTCAAATTAGCAACATTAATTTAACATGATGGATGATGTTGTTTGTTTAAATAGAATCATCTCTGGAAATATCAGTATGGGATGTCTGTTGTGTCAAAGGTTCTGAACAGCTTGTCACACCAGTATTAGTCTGGGCTGTGTGATAACTCAATTTACCCCAACTCTTTGAGCTGCATCCACTGGAACAATTCATTTGTACTTTACCCCTACTCTGAGGTCTTAAGGCACAAACACATTAAATAGTAATTCTTCCTGTTTTGTCTTTGACTTGTGACAATTAACATAGCACTACCTAACATCAGTGTAATTGTAAAAGCAAATCTAGGCACCAGCATTTTGTACTGGTGTTTGTATTTTAGGTGCCATGTAGCTGATCCAGAATACATCTAGAACACTTTAAATGAGTGTTAACTAATTGAAAATAAAAGGTAAAGAGTCTCATCAGGACCCTCCAGACCCCCAGAACATGCCTAAAGACCCAAGTTTGAAAAAAGATGTTGTCAGCTCTTTTTTTCATCTGTGGACAAGATTGCCGTTTTCTTTGCTGGGAAGGCTCTTCCCATGGAGTGTTGCATGGGTCACTCCATCACTTCACTTCACTTCTAGCCCATTGTTCAGTGTGATTACCATGGGAAAGCCTCCCCTGACTACCTGGTCTAGGATAGCACTCACATCAACTTGGCCCCTTACTCTATCCTATTTTACTTCAGAGCACTCAACCCTACCTGACTGTGTTGCTTATTTGGTTTTATCTGTCTCCACTACTAACATGCAAGCCCCATTGAGAATAAAATTAGGTTTACTTACCTCTGCATTCCCCATGACTCACCTAGGAGGAGATAAAGATCTGTTGAACCAAGAAATGAATATCTTTGCTCTTCACTTTTTGCTGCATCCCCAATCCCACTTGCCACCCGGGTAAGACTCATTTTAAAAACCATACCCACTTGAGCCTATATCCCCTCTGTCCCTTGTTGGAACACCTAGAGTCTTTATTGAAATCCCTTTTATGTTACTCCTGAGTTTTACCTCCTGATATTTTTCCTTCATTTTTATCTCTCCTACTAGAGTCTGAGCTTCTCAAGGACAGCATCTGTATTTGATTAACCTCTGAAACTCCCCTAGAATTTATCTGACATAAATGCAGAAATGTCATAAGTGGGAATTACCTTTAAACTGTAGAGCACTAAATATCATTTACTTCTGTTCCACAATATTCTCTGGAGTGACTGAGCTTATTGAGGGACAGTGGTTAAGTTAGCATGTAATATAAAACATGGTAAGCTGTAAGGATTAGGTTCTCTATGGCCAACTTGATATTAATACAACAGAAGAAATTCAATTTGATTCAACTAGGTTTTTTTTTAATCTCTACTATGTGCAAAGCCCTAGTTAGATGTTATGGACTCTACATAGAGGCATGTGTTGCTTTTGAGTTCACAATCTGATGGAGAAGACTGACAGAGGGAGAGAGAGGAAGAAAGAGAGATACTATTTGTTTGTTCATTTTCATCCATTCACTTTTTCAGTCTTTCATCAGATATGGAGTATTGTGTGCTTGGTACTAAGTTTAAGAAAAACCCAACTAACCTGGTCTATGCTGCTGCTGCTGCTGCTGCTGCTAAGTCACTTCAGTCGTGTCCGACTCTGTGTGACCCCAGAGTCGGCAGCCCACCAGGCTCCCCCGTCCCTGGGATTCTCCAGGCAAGAACACTGGAGTGGGTTGCCATTTCCTTCTCCAATGCATGAAAGTGAAAAGTGAAAGTGAAGTCGCTCAGTCGTGTCCAACTCTTAGCAACCCCATGGACTGCAGCCCACCAGGCTCCTCCATCCATGGGATTTTCCAGGCAAGAGTACTGGGGTGGGGTGCCATTGCCTTCTCCGAACCTGGGCTATAACCTCATTCTATTAGAAGAGAGAGACGAAATGATACTAATGAAAACTCCAGTTAGTGTGAGAAAAGAAAGGAATGTGTGGTATGACAGTGACAGTGTGGGTAGAATATGCCCTAATCTGAGGCAAGAAAGCTTCTCCTTCAGGCAAGATGTTGAGCTGTAACACCAAGGATGGATGGACCTTCACCAGGGTGAGCAGTTGGGGAATAGAATGTGCAGGTGGTGGGTTAGTCACTAAGTTGTGTCCAGTTCTTGCACCCGCATGTTCTGTAGCCCTCCACACTCCTCTGTCCATGGGATTCTCCAGACAAGAATATTGGAGTGGGTTGCCATTTGCTTCTCCTGATCCAGGGATCTTCCTGATCCAGGGATTGAATTTGGGTCTCTGGCATTGCAGGTGGTCTCCTGAACTGTAGGCAGGTTCTTTACCAACTGAGCCACTATGTGCAAGGGGATCTGAATTGTAACATGGTGCTAGGAGTATGAGGCGGAAGACAAAGTAATTCTGACTATAGGTCTGCAGAGGTTCATCAAGAAGGAGACTTGGTGAAGACTTGACTGGGACTTGAGAGACAAAGGTCATTAATAAGTACATGGAAGATGGTCCAGACAAGAAGACTAACCTTATCTATCATAAGCTTAGAAGCGGTGCTTTGTAGATCTGGCTTAAGAACTGTGCAGAGAAAGGGATGGCTAAATTGCAGCATTTGTAAAGAACCTCTCTAGTAGAATAATCAGGGTGATGAAATACAGATTTATGGATGGACCATGAGTCACAAATTCAAAATATTTGCTGGTTGAAAATTAAAGCTTGTTATGCTTAAAAGGTTAATAGCATATAAAGAGTCAGCAAAGATCAGTCTTAGCCGGTGCTACTATTAACATTTCCATCAATTAAAGATTTTTATCATTAGCACCATATGTAAGCTTTTTAAGGCAACTTATCACATGAAATCACAGATACCTCTTTTCAGAAAAAAAATGAGATAATTTGTTGGAAAAACATTACAAATTGTATCGTGTTGACATCACTCAATTACAGCTACATTATTGAATTACACCTGTTCAGCCCTGTGCTGGGGGATTTATTAGTACAGGCTCCATTAGAGCTAATGGGAAATACAGTTCCAAAGCTCTTTGAATGTATTGCATATTCTGTAAGAAGTGCTTTTCCTTTTGGGACTGCACTCCAGGCTTGACAAGGTGAACTGTGAGGTCTTTATTTCTTACAGGAGTTGGGCAAATGACACCAGTACTGTTTGTTCACATGGGCTGTGACATCAGGGATCTGCTGGGCTGTGAAAGCCTGTTCTGATGTGTCTTTTCCAGCCTCCAGATAGATGACCCTCTTCTTAACCAGAGAGACACTGAAGAGGCATTCTGTTCCTAGAGCTGAGTTACCTGCATTTGAGTTTTCATTACCCAGCCATTATGCTCACTGCCCACAGCCATCTCCGCTTATTGATTTGGGACCTGTGCCACGTTCTAATTGTTTCCTTCAGATTGGATTTGCTCCAGGTTGCTGACTCTGGTTGAGTAATTTTTCTCCTCCATATTGCCCCCTTCTGTGCCCTCCCTCACTAATTTTTAAAGTAGCCTCAGAAGCCATGCATTTGACCCCTCAGCTCATACCAGGGCCACAAGATCAATGGCGGCATTTAGAAAAACATTATCTTGGAACTTTGGAGCACACACACACAAAAATCCAAGAGGCTCTGACTTCTTCCTTCCCTCTTCCAGACATCTTTCTGGGTGCGAAGGTATTGTAGACATGATTCCGGTTAAAACTGAGAACTCTTCAAGGGGCATGGCAGTTTGATGTATTCCATATGTCACTTTGTATTTGAGATCTCTTAAGTACTTGTTTTTTCAGTTTCTCAAGAGCCACTCACTTCTTAGGATGGAGTTGGAAGAATTTTTCCCTGTGGATGAAGGGTAAGCGGGCCTGATGTCTTGATCCTCGTTTCTCAGTCTGCCTTCACTCTTATTCAGTGTTCTCTTGGCAAGGGGATGCATCTCATGTTTTCCTATTTTCCTCTTAACATTTATCAAAATACCATAGCAGTTGTATCATAAAGCAGCACAAAAAAGTTATTTCTTTTTGCTTACTCTGTAACTGGTATCAAGTATGTGGACAAATATTTTTATGATGGAAGAAAAAGCCAATGATCATCTTAATTAAAAAAATAATAGATTAACTTGCATCAATAAATGAAAGAGCTTTGGTACGTTACTATAAACAGTGTGCATTCTAAGCACGCACAGAATAATATACAGGCATATCTTAGAGGTATTGCAGGCTTAGTTCTAGACCCCCACGTAAAGCAAATATCACAATTAAGTAAGTCACATAGTTCGTTTTCATTTCCCACTGCATATAAAAGTTATGTTTACAGAGACATGAAGTGAGCAAATGCTGTTGGAAAAATGGTGCTGATAGACTAGTTCTATGCAGGGCTGCCACAAACCTTCCATTTGTTTTTTTAAAAAAGAAAAACTAACAAAAACCCACAGTATCTGCCAAACACAATAAAATGAGGTATGTTTGTAGTGTAGTGCAGAACTCACAGGGTGGTCCTTGCATTGGTGACAGTGTGTGACAAAATAATCACAGAACTTGAGTAAGGATTTAGAAACTTGTTGTGCAACTACACATAAAATTGTTGAATCTAATAGCAGCAAATGTGAGATTTTAACTTGGATGTCTTTATTTAGTTTTTTAGTAATTAATTTTTATTGTGTTTTGTAAAAATATTTACCTGTGGTGAATTGGGACACCCTTCCACCACCTCTATCCTTCATTACAGTTTATTTGAAAAACACTAACATGTTTAGGTTAAAAACACAAGACCAAGCATTGATCTTTCATCACCCTTGGGTATGAGTCCGAGATATGCTGTTTATTGATTGTTTGCCTGGGTCGGTTACCAAGTATCTCTAAGCCTCATGCTCTTTATCCTGAAAATATGGAAAAGAAAGAAGGTACTCTACTTACCTTGCAGGGTTTTTGCTAGGATTAATTATGATGATGTAGGCACCATGCAGGCAAATTTAGAAAGAACTTCAGTGAGATGCTAGGTCCATAATAAAACTCAATGTATATTTAGTATGTTTGTTATTAAGTAAAATTTATATATGCCTTGTGTCCTATCTGAGCAATAGTAGGAAATGAAATATAATAAAATCCTCTTTTAAGTTACACATGAATAAAGTTCTCTCAGGGCATGCGCTTAAAGGAAAACGTTATATTTAACTTCTTCTGCATACCTTCTGTTCCTCATTGGAACACCAAGTCTTTATTGAGATCACTTGTATGTTACTCCTGGGTTTTACCTCTGATATTTTTGTCTTCATATTTATCTCCTCTACTAGACTCTTCTCAGAGATTATACCCTGGCTGGTTTTCTCAGTCTTATGTCTTTGATGGTGTGTGGAAATTACCGGTACTTGTATACTTGTATATAGAGAGTATCTTCCTGGAGCAGATATGTGTTCTCAGTCATCTTTATAGGTAACTTTCTCTCTACTTCATAAGTTTTGACTTTACTGAGGTGAAATGGTCACACACGACTCCCTGACAGGTGTTCTCAAATTAACTTCCAAAACTTTGTACAGAAGGGTGCTAAACTCCCCCCAAATTTTGTATCTGTGTATTTCTTTTCTGGCTTAAAATGTGCATATTTGTTATTCATGCAACAAATATCTATCCAAAACCTTTTGAGGGCTTGTCATTTGCCAGCTCAGTGGCAAAAATTATGGTATGTATAAGCTGAAAATGAACCAGGAGTGATAATGATAGGATATAGAGTAAAGATACTTGTGGAGCTAAAGTAGGGAATGCCTTATAGGGATTTAGACAAACTCATTGTCGTCTGCATTTTTATCATAACCTCTCGATGTCTCTTTCTTCATAGACATAGAAGAAATGAATATGTTTTTCACATTTTTAAACTCTGAAGTTGGGATGCATCTGATAGTTGATGGTCACTTATATTCACTTTAGGTAGATAGCAGTTGGCACAGTTGTTTTGGCCTGCGCAGGTGTGAATATTGAAAGGGCCAGCATCAAAGCCCACAGAATGAGCATCAGTGGCTTGGAAGAAAATCTCAGAAACAATATTGGTGCACTGTTAAAAGAAGTGCCTGTTCACTTGATGACTCAGATGGCAGTGATGTGCAGGCTGTGAAGATGTCCCGTTTCTTACAGATGGAAGTGGAAGAGCCAGTCAGGCACAGCCTGATTAAAATCTGTGCCTTCGAAAGGGTTCATTATGGAAAATTTCAGATATACACAAAAGTAGAACTAATAGCCTAAATAGCCATGTATGCACCACCAGCTTTAATTCCTAATTGATCACTTCCCACCCCTGTTTTCCCCTTTAGTATTCACAAGTTTATTTCTTACGTCTGTGAATCTGTTTCTGTTTTGTAAATAAGTCCATTTGTATCGTATTTTAGATTCTACATGTAAGTGACATTGTATGATATTAGTGTTTCTCTGTTTGTCTTACTTCAGTTAGTATGATAATCTCTAGGTCTACCTGTGTTGCTGCAAATGGCATTATCCCATTCCTTTTTATGGCTGAGTAATATTCCATAGTTGAAGCAGGAAATGGCAACCCACTCCAGGATTGTTGCCTGGAGAATTCCATGGAAAGAGGAACCTGGTGGGCTACAGACCCTGGGCTCACAAAGAGTCAGATATGAAGCGACTTAACACACATGCAATATTCTATTGTGTACCTATACACTGCATCTTTATCCATTCATCACTTGATGGACATTTAGGTTACTTCCACATCTTGGCTATTGTAAACAGTGCTGCTATGATGCACGTGCCTTTTTGAAATAGAGTTTTCTCTCTTTCTGTATGCCCAGGAGTGGGATTGCTATCATGTGGTAACTCTATATTTTAGTTTTCTAAGGAACCTCCATATTGTTTTCCATAGTGGCTGCACCTATTTACATTCCCACCAACAGTACAAGGGAGTTTCCTTTTCTCTGGACCATTTCCATCATTTATTATTTGTAGACTTTTTAATGATGGCAATTCTGATTGGTGTGAGGTGATACCTCACTGTAGTTTTGACTTGCTTTTCTTTAATAATTAATGATGTTGAGCATCTTTTCGTGTGCCTATTGACCATCTGTATGCCTTCTTTGAAAAAATGTCTACTTAGGCCTTCTGCCCATTTTTTGATCAAGGTATTTTGTGTGTGTGTTTGATTAATTTGTATGATTGCTTGAGTATTTTAAAGCATATCCTAGATAGAACATCATTTCACCTGAAAATTCTTCAGTGTGTATCTCTAATTGGTAAGGACATTCTTCTTCTACTTAAATCCCATGCCATCATCACACTTAATGAAATTAACAGTAATTCCTTAATATATCCTTTTGTAGTTAGCTTTCTTCGAGGAGAGTTGTTATTGAGTAGCTATTTTGTTTGCCTCCTTCACTCCATTACAGTTCTTTTACCCTCTCTTCTCCATGTCCTTGATTTGTGGGAAGAATTGGATTGTTTGTTCCATAGTATAAACTTGGCTGGGTGTGTCCTTGAGGTAGTGTTTATCTTATCCCTCAAGACTTTGGCATTTAGTCTAGAGCTGTGATTAGATTTTGTAAATTTTTTTAGGCAAGAATACTTCCTGGTGGTTCTCAGTATGTCCTGTTGCATCACAGCATGGAGCACATAATGATGGATTATCCTTCTCTTACTGAAGCCAAGATTAATCAGGTTGTCATCCTGGTCTTCTGTTACTAAAATGGCTTTAATGTCCACTGATGATTGTTGACTCTATCTGGATTTAGGCCTTACTTCATTAGGGGTTGCAAAAATGGCAGTTTTATTTCATTCTTCCTGAAGTTATTACGTGAAGTTTTTCTGTGAAGAACTTTTTCTCATCAGTCATGTGTCTACCCTGAAATATAGTTCATATGGTTAGGAGAATATTTCAATTTTCAGATTAGTAAATGAATACCTAATAACCTCTGATTAGTAGCCAATTACGATTCTTAAAGTATCTTATGAACTCTCAACAAATATTTTGTATGTTTCAATTCATCTCAGGTGTTAATCTTTTGATGCTCAAATTTATCTATCTTAGGTCAGTAAGGACTCCTTCAAGTGTCCTTTCTGTTGATTTTAAGTGTCCTTAAAATTGTTTTATTTTTAAGTGTTTAAATTTTTATTGTATGAAGTATTGAATGTGTATAAAACTAGACAAAATAGTGGAATTCATCCCTGTGTACCCATATCATGTTTCAAAAGTAGTTAATCATGGCCAGTTTTCTTTCTTTTATGCTCCAGCTGATCTCTCTGCTCCCATATTTCTTATGGTTTCATCCTTAAATATTTCTGTTTAATCCCATTAGCTTTTAACTTCCATCTTTCTAGCACAACAAGATATCCCAGGTAGAAACATGCTTCTGGTGACTTACCATATTGATTAATTAGGGTGACACCAGCTGCTTGAGCACATAAACTTGAAAAGGTAATGTGGCTTAAACAGAACAGAAGTTTTTCACTCACATCATAGTATATGTTTTGGTGCTTCTTGTGAAAGAGATTTTCTGTTGGGATGATTCAGGAAGCTAGGCTTCTGCCAGTTTGTGTTTCTGCCTCCCCCTAGGTCCAGGATGCTATATGCATCCCATCAGATATGCAAAACACGGTTTTCACTGATCTTGTTGATCGTTCAGAGTACTTCCAGTCCAACACTTAAATAATGAAAAAGACTAAGAAGATCCCTGTGTCCATGAAACTTGTTTAGGTAATGGATTACTGTAGACTCCAGTAAAATCATTTATGCTTCTGAGTTTTGTGAGGGGATGAATGTTTTTATTGTAGTTTGCCAAATATTTTAGGTCATACACAGTAATCTAATTTTTACATTTTATTTCCTTTGAGGCGATTTAAATCTAAAGTAGGAAACTACCTTTTCCATAATACCACACTTAATAGACCTTATTGCACTGATTCTTTATACTATAAACTTGGATGAAATAATGTCATCAAAAAGGGCTTAATTTGGATATCTCAAGGGGGAAATGAGGTTCCAGTATACTCCTTTGAAGTTTGCAAATGATTTTCTTATCTTAAAAAACCTAAAGTATTTTTCACAAGAATTTATTTCACTCTGATACTCCATCCTCTTTACCGTCAGTGATACTACTTGTCTTATGAAGAAGAGCCTGGGTTTCCAAAGAACCTTCAATTTGGTAACAATATTCTCTTCTAAGGGCTGCAGTAGCCTGCAGTCAAAACTCCCTGAGAACATATTTTAGAGAGGCTGTGGTACAAGGAAACAAAATATAATAAGAACAACTGTAAGACAAGTTTAAGACTTGATTGGCTTCCATGTTTAGGTAGGTCTCCCAGTAAGGACTTCAAGTGTATAAAGTAAGCTTTTTCTGAAATGTTGGAAATTGTCGTGTTTCTTACCAGCTACAAGTACAGACGTTGTAAAACAGTAGTGCTAGCAGAAGCAAAGCTGAGCATTCGATTTATGTTAGATTCCACTCTGACTGCATGTCAGGATGACCTCCATGTTTTGGAACTGCAGGCCTATGTCTACAGCCTTTATGATTTTTTGTCATTTTCTTGTATCTTTACTATAACTTATTTAACTTTTTTAAATTTAACTAAACTCACAGTTATTATGAACAATTCGTAAGTACACAGAGATAGAAAAATAGTACAATGAACTTCCGTACACACAGCCCATGGACCAACCTGTGGAGCCCTCCAGTGCCCATGGTTTACTAGGGCTCCATGTATGGTTTAAAACTCTACTGTCACTGGTTTGAAATTCTGAATAATTTACGAGCAAGTGGCCCTGCACTTTTATGTTGCATTGAGGTTTGCTAATTATGCAGTCTTCCTGTACCTGAAGTCAATAATTATCAAGATTTCTGCTCCGTTTTCGTCATCTATTCTCCTGTCACTTTTCCTCCCTCACTCCTTTCTTTGTTCTTTTTTTTTTCTTCTGAGATATTTGAAAGTAAATACCAAATATTACTTGACTTTACTTTGATATACATCAAAGTGCATCTAAAAAATATGGACATTTTTGTACCTAACTGCAGTGCCATTATCACATATAGCAAAATAAACAATATTTGCATTATGTAATCTTGCTTCATAAATGCCCTCAACTGACTTGAAAAGGTTATTTTCTGCTTTTCTCTCTTTTTTTAAATGAAATCTAAAGTCTGTATATTGCATGACATATGTCCCTTACGTCTCTCCTAGTCTAGAGAAATTCTGCCTTCATTCCTGCCAGAGTCTTGTTACAGAAACAGGGTCCCTTGTTCTTCAGAAGGTGTCACGTTTTGGGTTCTTGTGTTGTTTTCTACCTTGTTCCTCTTTCACCCTTATTTCTTACATTGAAGTTATCTCTAGACTTGATTTAATGTAAGTGTTCTCAGTAAGAACACTTCATCGATGATAATTGCTCTTCCTATGACTTCATTAGGAGGCATCCACAGTTTGGAACCACTTTTTGTGATGCTGCTGCTGTTGCTGCTGCTAAGTTGCTTCAGTTGTGTCCGACTCTGTGCGATGCCATAGATGGTAGCCCGCCAGGTTCCGCCATCTCTGGGATTCTCCAGGCAAGAACACTGGAGTGGGTTGCCATTTCCTTCTCCAGTGCATGAAAGTGAAAAGTGAAAGTGAAGTCACTCAGTCATGTCCGACTTTTAGCGACCCCATGGACTGAAGCCTACCAGGCTCCCCCGTCCGTGGGATTTAGCAGGCAAGGGTACTGGAGTGGGGGGCCATTGCCTTCTCCATTTTGTGATGCTAAGATTCCTAAATGGGTTTGGCGGGTGACAGCCTTACAATTCCATAGTAAAGTTCTCCATTAATTTTTCACATAGTGTTCATTTCTATTGATGGATGTTATCTGAAGCAATTATTTCTTTACGTGATTACAGAGATCATGATTTTCTAATTCTGTTATTACTTTATTAATTAGAGTTTTTCAGTGAAGTAATTCCTGCATAAAGTAGAACTATTTAGAGTCAAAAGTTTCTTTTCCTTAACTTAGTTTTGTCCTAAGCAATTATGTTATTTAGCTTGATGTGCTAGTTATGTTTTTTAATATGCTTAGAGTCAAACACATAATCATTAAAATAGAAATAAAGCCATTCATGTATTGCCTAATATTGTCTGTGATACCCCAAGTGGCACATGTGTTAAATTTTGCAAAACACTATTATTTCCCCTGCTTTACAGATGAGGAAACCAAGGCATTGTGAGGCCAAGCAACGTTCCCTGAGTGGATTAGAACGCCATACTCTGACACCAGAGCCAAGCTGTAACTACTCCAGTCTCATTAGCACTATTCTTGGTGGCTAAAGTGTTATATATAAAATGAGATGGAGCCAAGAAAATGATTTTATAATGGTAAGCCAGTGAGAAAGCCCAAAATTCTCAGATAATTGATCTGTGTTCTCACTTTTGGCTGGTGCTGCCTCCAAGGCCAATGTGACTTATTGTGGCTACAGGTTTAAATCAGTAATCCGAGTATATTAGAACCTAGATTGACCTAACTTCTCAGACTTCCTCAGAATCATGCATTTATAGCCTTTGGATGAAATACTTAAAATTTTTTTGGCCTTTTTGTTATTATTCTTAATAATTTAAAATAGATCTCTATAAGACAACAAATGGAAACCACGATTCTTGTTTTCTTAGACAGGAAAGGCTGTGGTACAAACCAGTCTAGTCAAGGCAGAAGGCTAAATTTTCTTCAGGCAAATTATTGCCCAGACCTTCGAATTGTAGGAGGAACTTTTGAAGTGCCCTTGAGGAGTCCTTCTACCACAAAGCAAATATTTAGTCATGAAGCTTAGATGCAAACATTTTGAGCCTTGTCTCTGACCATTTCTTTTGATGTGCCTTTTCATTGTGGTGAGATTAAGAGTCACACGGAAGACCTTGGAGGGATTTGGTCTGTTGGAACATATATGCTAAACAGTATCAAAGAGCCAAGAAGTGAGGTGAAGGAATAGCTGCAGCTGATACAGAACCTATCTCGCAAATTTAATTTTTCCTGGGAAAATATCAAACCACCACTGCCTGACAGGGATCTCTTTTTTGATTAATATTGAGAAATAAAATATAAACATGTTGGTTATGCTGTAGCATTCATGGTATTTTAAGCTCTTAAGAATAATTTAGTCTAATCTTTTCAGTTTGCATGTGAGAAAACTGAAGTCCAGCTACTTTAAATAAATTCTCCTGAGATTAACAGATAACTAGCTGCGGACCCAAAGTTCTTTAGCTTTCCTGACTGACACACTAAGGTACTATTTCAACTAAAGTATTTGATTGCAAACCACAGAAACTGATTCAGACTATGTTAACAAAAGTATAATTTATATAGGGTAGATTTGGGGTAGCTTGCAAAGTTTAACGTGTTTTACTGTACTTTTTTTTTGGTGAGGATTTCACTTTTCACTTTCATGCATTGGAGAAGGAAATGGCAACCCACTCCAGTGTTCTTGCCTGGAGAATCCCAGGGATGGGGGAGCCTAGTGGGCTGCTGTCTATGGGGTCGCACAGAGTCGGACATGACTGAAGTGACAGCAGCAGCAGCAGCAGCAGAAATGGTTAAGTGAGGAAAAGTGTATTTTAAAATCAGAGTTGTCATGGATAGAATGCAAAAAGATGCATTGTTTTAAAAATTGTGTTGAGGGGCCCATTTGCCCCTTTGTTCTTTTCAGTGTCTTAATGTGTGCAGTCTCTGGAAATGGTTTTTCTCTGTTCTTTCTGGTTCTGCTGTACTAAAAAGGGGATGAGAGGAGGAGAGGTGCTTCAAATCTGGGGGGTGACTCCTGTGGTTGGATGAAGGAAGCAAAGAGGCTCTCAGGTGCCCTGGCCTCAGGGTGAAGTATATGAAAGTTACCATGCACATCTGCCTGTATAGAGCCACCTTCTACTGAGCCACCATGTCTCCTGTTTCTTTTTTCTGTAAAATGATCTCTGAATCCTTCTCATCTCAGAAGACCTCTTCAGGTTCCCTCTTCAGGTGTCATTGACAGGTTTCCCTCTTGGAGCCATAAGGAGGTCAGAATTGAAACTGTAACCTTCATACAGACAAGGTATTGTAGCGTGTCAGCTGCTGTATTTTCAACAGTTGGAGCAGTCCTTGCCCATAGGGGGTCCTCAGCATAGACTTATTTAATGAATGAAATAAAACAGCTCCACTTCTGGACTCCTATAACTCAAACTGGTAATAATGTGGTTGCTAAAATCTCTTCTTATGTTCCATAGTTCAAAAATGTTATGACCATGTGCATAAAAACGATGCTCCTTGATCCACTCACTTGTCATGACATCTGAACAGTTAAATCCCAATGATCTGGCGTGCCTTGATTTATTGTTCATTTGATTTCATGTACTGAAGGTGACCTTACTCTATTTTTCTGCCAGAATTCAGGCTGGATTACGGTTTTGGTGATCCCCGGGAAATAAATCGCAAGGGATGACTCTTAGTCATATTAGGCCTGACTCTTCAGTATAACTTTCATGCAGTGAACCTAGGCCTTGATGCCAATGATGGCATTCTGCAGACAGGTTACACTGACCTCTAGTTCTTAGAACTGTGGTTGGATTTAGTTCAAGACAACAACACTCTCCATTGTAGGTAGAGTGTGTCATTGTTTCTGGGAACTCTGGGGAAAAAGAAAAACTTAAAGCAAACCTCATATCTTGATTTCCAAAGCTTTGGCATTTAACTGAGGTGGGGTCATGGTGAAAATAATAGTTTGGAATCACTGAATGGATTTCTGTATCTTCAAGAAACCCATGTAAATTAGTAATAAGGTAATCAACAAATTTTGAGGATGAGACACAGGCAGAGTTCTACCTTTTAGGCATTTGGGTGAGTCTTATTTGGATTCCTCAGGATTTGCTGAAACTCTTTATAACAAGTGTGGCTCCAGATTCTGGGTGGTAACCTGCAAGACCTTGTGACTGCATATTAATTGAGCCTCTGAAAAAGTGTCTGAATTTCACAGTGATAAATTTTAATGACTTCTGTTTGTGTATCATTAACAAGCTTCTGGTGGTTACCAAAACTTGTAAACAAAGTCATTTCACCAGTGCAGATAGCATCTTTCTACCCCTGAGTATGACCTTGAATTAAGACAAATAAGTAACTTTTGCTTATAGTGCTTTTTCGCTGAACTAGAAATAACTTAGAGATGGTGTTGAAACATGTCACTCCCCGACTCAAAACCAAGAGCTCCTCATTTCACTCCAAGTAAACGTCAAGTCCTTTACAGCGGACAAAGGCTCTTCTCCCTACCAGGGATCCTTACCCTCTACTCTCCTACCCTTGTATCCACCCTTCCTTCTCACTCTCCTCCAACCCACATGGGCTCTTTTGCTGTTCCCCAGACACCTACCCTCAGAGAAGGCAATGGCACCCCACTCCAGTACTCTTGCTTGGAGAATCCCAGGGATTGGGGAGCCTGGTGGGCTGCCGTCTATGGGGTCGCAAGGAGTCGAACATAACTGAAGTGACTTAGCAGCTGCAAACACCTACCACAGGGGCCTCTGGGCAGATTTTCCCTTTGTCTGGAATACTCCCTCTGCTGGCTAGTAACTTTACTCGCCTTTAATATGACGTCTTCATTGAAACCCTCCAGGCCTGCTATGGGCTTCCCTGGTGGCTCAGCAGTAAAGATAACCTGCCTGCCAATGCAAGAGACATAGATTACATCCCTGGGTTGGGAAGATTCCCCTGGAGTCGGAAATGGCAACACACTCCAGTATCCTTGCCTGGGAAATCCCATGGACAGAGGAGCCTGGTGGGCTACAATTCATGGGGTCTCAAAGAATTGGACACGACTGAGCAACTAACACTTCACACACACACACACACACACACACACACATATTTTTTCTGCATCGCATACTTGTGGGATCTCAGTTGGCCAACTAGGCATTGATCCCAGACCATGGCAATGAAAGCCCAGAATCCCAAACACTAGGCCACCAGGGAACTCCTTAGGCTGTTCTATTTTTAATTTTTGTCTTTAGCATTTAATCATCCAACATACCTTTAGTCACTTTATGTTGCTGATTGTTCATTATCTGCCTCCCTGCTGCTAGAATCTAAGCTTCATGAGGAAAGAGATCTTCCTCTTCTTTCTTCAGTGGTTTGTCCCAATTGTCTAACTGAGCTTATTCCATAGAAGTCTCTGTGATCATGGAAACATATCTGGTAGATGCAAGCCACCCGTGCTAATTGAACATTTAAATTGTGGTTAGTGCCAATGAATCCCTAAAATTGAATTAAATTTTAATTCTATTAATTTTTTATTAATTGAAACTCAAATAGCCACATGTGGGTAGTGGCTTCCTATTGTATTAGACAGTACAGATCTTGAAAGTTTATTTATTGAATGAGTGAATGTCTAGCTCTCTAGATCAGTGTTTCTTAAACTTTAGAGTGCAAAGAAATCGCCTGGATTCCTAGGGATGTTGTTAAAAGTGCAGATTCTAATTCATGAGATCTAGGGTGGGGCCCAAGATTTTGTGTTTCTAACAAGGTCCCAGCTGATAGCTTCTTATACTTAAAGTAGCAAGAATCTGGAAGACTAATACTGCCTTGCTTTTCGTTTGTGTGCTTACAGGCTATGTGGTTCCTCACTTCTTGGACTGGATAAAATACTAAAAATTACCTGTTAGATCCAAATAACAGCCTACAGGCTCAAAAGCCCAGAAAAAGAGAGTGATTTATTCCCTTTTCAGGGATAAGAAGATGATTCTTCTTGTCCCTTTTCTCTCTAATTTGATTGAATTCAGTTGTGGTTAACTTAGAAAAAAAAAATTTTTTTTTTGCTTCAATTCTGGTTACTTCTGTGCCAGTTTGCTGCTGCCTAATGTACCCACTTGACTTGCAATCTATTTTTCCAGGTCACTGAGGATGTGTGCTGTTTACCCTTAACAAAGAATTTTTGAGTGGTGCTGGATTACTCAGTCCTACATCCTTCTATTATCTGAGATAGTTGGCTAAATCAAACTCCCACAGGAAAAAAAATGTATCATCAATCTTTTCCATTGCTACAATCACATTGTTCATCTACAGAATAAACATTACCTAGTTATTCCCTCAGGGAGGAGTTTAAATCTTGTTCATACTCCTTACATTGCCGGAAATCTGTGGTCGTTCTTCTTAATTATCATGTATTCTTTTCCAGGTGGATTTCCTTCAGAGTGGTAAATCTTGGTGCAGATAAATTTTAGGTGTTTTAGTATTTAACAACAATTAAGGTACTGATGAGTATATGTAATATCACCTGATTTATCATTCTCCCACAGGCTCTTCACAAATATATCAGAGGCACAATTTCAGGAAAAAAAGGATAAAATCATCTTAAAAACTCAACTTTGTTTTGTTTTTCTCCGAAGAGGATGAGGAATGGCTATGTATCTAAACTCCTCTGGCCGAATGCTGGTCTAGTCTTCCAGCCTATCTTCTGGGCCTGCATGAATGTTTTCGTATGTGCTCAGTCACTTCAGCTGCGTCTAACTCTGTTCATGGGGATTCTCCAGTCAAGAATGCTAGAGTGGTGGCCATGCCTTCCTCCAGGGAATCTTCCTAGCCTAGGGATCGAACCTGCATCTCTTATGTCTCCTGCATGGACAGGTGGGTTCTTTACCACTAGTGCCCAGATGTTCTTGTACTACAGGGCTATTAACTGGAAATCAACATGTCTTCTGTGGTTTTTGCTTGTTCTCTTTCCTCTGCTTTCAATGCTCTACCCAATCCCTGCAGCTTCCTCCCCAATACCTAAAGACAACGTTCTCAATATAGTAGTCACATTTATTGGCCACTTGTGTGTAGCAGGCACTATTCTAAGCACTTTACATATATCATCTCCTTTGATTCTCACTGCAGAGATCTGAGCCAGGAGTTATGGTCCTCCTTTAGCCAATAAAGAAAAAGAGGTTTAGACAGGCCATATAACTTGCCCAAGTGTATCTAGTAAGTAGGGAAGCCTGGGTTTAATCCTGGGTGTAAGGTCAGTTTTCATTCCAATCCCAAAGACAGGCAATGCCAAAGAATGCTTAAACTACCGCACAATTGCACTGATCTCGCACGCTAGTAAAGTAATGCTCAAAATTCTCCAAGCCAGGCTTCAGCAATACATGAACCATGAACTTCCAGATGTTCAAGCTGGTTTTCGAAAAGGCAGAGGAACCAGAGATCAAATTGCCAACAACTGCTGGATCATGGAAAAAGCAAGAGAGTTCCAGAAAAACATCTATTTCTGCTTTATTGACTATTCCAAAGCCTTTGACTGTGTGGATCACAATAAACTGTGGAAAATTCTGAGAGGGATGGGAATACCAGACCACCTAACCTGCCTCTTGAGAAACCTATATGCAGGTCAGGAAGCAACAGTTAGAACTGGGCATGGAACAACAGACTGGTTCCAAATAGGAAAAGGAGTCCGTCAAGGCTGTATATTGTCACCCTGCTTATTTAACGTATATGTAGAGTACATCATGAGAAATGCTGGGCTGGAAGAAGCACAAGCTGGAATCAAGATTGCCAGGAGAAATATCAAGAACCTCAGATATGCAGATGACAACACCCTTATGGCAAAAAGTGAAGAGGAACTAAAAAGCCCCTTGATGAAAGTGAAAGGAGAGTGAAAAAGTTGGCTTAAAGCTCAACATTCAGAAAACGAAGATCATGGCATCTGGTCCCATCACTTCGTGGGAAATAAGATGGGGAAACAGTGGAAACAGTGTCAGACTTTATTTTTTTGAGCTCCAAAATCACTGCAGATGGTGACTGCAGGCATGAAATTAAAAGACGCTTACTCCTTGGAAGGAAAGTTATGACCAACCTAGATAGTATATTAAAAAGCAGCGATATTACTTGGCCAACAAAGGTCCATCTAGTCAAGGGTGTGGTTTTTTCCAGTGGTCATGTATGGATGTGAGAGTTGGACTGTGAAGAAAGCTGAGCACCAAAGAATTGATGCTTTTGAACTGTGGTGCTGGAGAAGACTCTTGAGAGTCCCTTGGACTGCAAGGAGATCCAACCAGTCCCTCCTAAAGGAGACCAGTCCTGGGTGTTCATTGGAAGGACTGATGCTGAGGCTGAAACTCCAATACTTTGGCCACCTCATGTGAAAAGTTGACTCATTAGAAAAGACCCTGATGCTGGGAGGGATTAGGGCCAGGAGGAGACGGGGACAACAGAGGATGACATGGATGGATGCAATCACCAACTCAATGCATATGAGTTTGGGTGAACTCCGAGAGTTGGTGATGGACAGGGAGGCCTGGTTTGCTGCGATTTATGTGGTTGCAAAGAGTCGGATACAACTGAGCGACTGAACTGAACCTGAACTTGTCTTGTTTTAGAATCCTTGCTCCTAACTCTTAGGCTATACTCTTCAGATTTGCCTTCTCCCTGTGACTTTCCTCCTTTCTCTTATTTACTTTGAGGTAGATGACATAGTTGTCATTAAACAGGACTTGGGGTCCAAGCTCATGGTTCTCTACTCAGTCTTCTCTTAGCACTTTGTATCTGCCCTTGTCATTTCTCGTATATTTTAGAGTAATATATTTTTATCCCTGCTCAACTCTTTGGAGCCAGGGGGAGCCTATTTTACTTACCTTCATATCCCCATGTTTTCATGAGTTGTTGAAAGCTGTTGTGACTTTTCCAAATTTGGATTTCTAGATAGTAAATTGACCATAATAATGGCAAAACTTGAAGCTATATGCTTTTTTATAAAGCAGGAGGGGAATACTCCGTGTACCATATTTAAATATAATGATCCAATTGGGTAGACTCAACTGAAGCGAAAACCTTTTAAAGCCCACCTTTAGTGCTTTGAAGATGAGCCTGGGTCTCTGCTGAGAGTTTATATAGCTTGTAGGCTTATAGGTTCCTTGTAGGTTGAAACAATGGTAACTTTAGTGGTATGCTGGTAAGTGTTTAACCACTGGCTCTCCAAGAAAAAAAAATGTGTGTGTATGCACATGTGTGCATTTATTGTAAATCTTACTGATATAAAGGGTATGTAGCCTATAATTTGAGCTTCCTTGGTGGCTCAGTGGTAAAGAATCTGCCTGCAATTCAGGACACCCGGTTCAATCCCTGGGTTGGAAAGATCCCCTGAAGGAGGGCATGGCAACCCACTCCAGTATTCTTGCCTGGAGAATCCCATGGACAGAGGAGCCTGGCAGGGTACACTCCTTGGGTTGTGCAGAGCTGGACATGACTGAAATGACTAAGCAGCAGTAGCCTATAATTTATAAATAATAACAAAATAACCACTACTTTTTATTGTAAGTTCCAGAAGCCAATAGATTCTCGTGTAACACTATTGTTGATTTTGTCAAACCCTTATATATCCATAGCCAGTCTATGTTTGCAATTGATGAACAAGTGTAGTTCTGTCAAAAATATTCTGTAAGTTTTAAATGCTGAAAGAATATGTCAATAATTATTTTTTTTGTTCCACTTAGAGCATAACAACTGCAGATGTAGGACATTTTAAGTTTAATCTACATGTTCTCTGTCTCTCTCAAATGAACAAAACAATATCAAGCCTTGATTTGTAGCATTTGCTCATTTGGCCATTTTTAAACTACCAATGCAACTTTACTGAAAGTGGACTTGGGCAAACATACACAGTAGCACCCCATTGTATAGCTGTTCCATCATACAGCTATAGCAGATGCAAGGCACTTTAAGAGGAAAGATGATATAGAATTGGAAAGTGATGAGTTTTGTGTATTTACCTTTTAAAATATTTTTATTTAATTGTAAACTATGGTTTATAAAATTATGTAACTTAATTTTTAATAATGGTTGTCTTTAAAAACTGTCTCACAAAATTCTTAAATTTAACAATGGGCCCTTGTAAGTCTAGAGATGGCTACAGCACACCACTGGGTTGGTCCAGCTCAAAAGTGAAGTTTCATTATTGGACTCGATTATGGAGAGGACAAGGCTTGAATTCCAGCTCTGAATTTTACTTGTAGCCCATAGATTAAATTACTTACTATTTATTTAAGCATATTCTATGCCATAAAGTAAGTCTCAAGTAAGTCTTTGTGAACCTAAAAGATTTCCCAGATCAGGCAAGACTGGTGAAGAAATGTGCATTTAATATCATTGAGTCCTCTGAGCCAAGCCCTGTGCTAAGAGCTTTTGTTGTATTATCTTTTCTGGACTTCTCAGGAGATAAGGACTATTACTACCTTTTTTCTACAAAAGGAGAAACCAAGGCTTGGAAAAAAAATCAGAGGCACATTGACTCACCCCAGATAAATTCATGTCTTCTGCAGAGGAAAGCAGAGAAGAGAGGAAGAGGAAAAATGATAGATGAAGAATATTAAACAGGCTCTTTTTAAAAAATTATATTTCTGTTTCTTTCTCTTCCTCACCTCATTTTTCTTCTTCTTGATGTGGGTGTGGTGTTGGGAGAACGTCCCTTTCTTCCCCTAAGTATGAAATCATTCCATCCTTGTTGTAAAACAACAGAAAATACATAAAAACATACAGGTAAACATAGAAATGACTTCTGATTTTATTACCCAGAGGTAACCAAGATTTTAACTTTTAGGAGTATTTATCAATAAAATTTTATGTGTATAACATATAAACTATAAATAATAAATGGTAAATGTATGTTTATTTTTGTTTATTTAACAATTATTTCTTTCCATTGTTATTTCCTGCATTTGGAAAAGTTATCCTTTTGATAAATGGAGCCCTTAGCTATTTGGAAAATAAAACTTGGCAGAAACCAAGAAGCTACATATAATCACTACATCTTTTTCTCTTTGTTGCAATCTTTTCTCACAGGAGATAGTCAACAGATATATTAAGAAGCACCACATGAGTAATTTGAGCTTCTGTGATTTCTGTTTCTTACTTTTCTCTGTGCTTTGGTAGGTGGCAAGTAGGATAGCCAACATTTGAATCTTGCAGAAATTCAGTATCTGCTTCCTGGATAATTTCACGTACAATCTCACACTGAGAACATTTGCCCTATTTCTTGTCCTGTAAATCTGAATTCTTCTGAATTCTGTTTGTAAGTGCTTTTGTTGATAAGAAAGAAAGATAAGATTTTAATGTACTAAGTGTCTATCCATTTGAAAAGGAAAAGCAAACAAAAATTCATATCTGGGTTCAGGCTAGATTTTCACATAGCTAGCTCTTTGCAGACATTGCTTATGAAGAACAAAATCGTATGGAGTGACATTTGGTCACCGACCTCACTGAGAGTACTTCTGGGGCCTTAAATCTGTGATAGTAACAATCATGTTTGACCACAGTCAGTGAAGCGTTTCCTCTTTTACATTCAGTTATGTGACCAGTGAAATCATTTAATAAGCTTTGTCCTGTAGCCCATGATATATAAGTCCCGTGTGAGCTGGCCTAATAAATCCTTGTCCCTGTCTTGATCTTCAGATGTCTAATGGGTCATATTATTCTGGAAGAAATGTTGGATTGTGCATACAAGATTACATTGGTTATTTTCCTGTTTAGGAGACCAGCCTATATAGAGATGGAAAAATAATGTCTAACTGGAAATTAGAGGTTGGAGAGAAGGTATATTCTGTATTGATGATTGCTAAACATAGGCAAGGTAATGTTTAAAACTTTATCACCTTTACAGCTTTTATAAACACTGTCCTGAAAACAAAGGCATATGTTTAGAGTTCCAAGAAGAAAAGCTGTCTCTGGTACATTAATCAGACTTGCTCTGTAAAGACTGTTTCCTGAGAAACCATAGTGGTTATTAACAGAAGCAATATCTAGTATATCTATTTTATAGCATATTGTTAATGCCAGTGATCGTATTTCATTTTAAAAATCATAAAATTTGTTCTCTTTTGAAATATTTTGATAGCTTGGTTTAAATTATAGTTTTGTTACAGTATATATTCTGTTGGCATTGTTAGACTATTACAGCTTTACGTACTTAGTGATAACTAGCTTCTTGATGATCCATTTTTCTTTTTTCATTCATACTTTGTTCCTTGCATGTAACCATAAGCCTATAATTATACAGATTTTTTTTTCCTTAAAAAGAAAAAGAACAAACAGAAGCTCGTCTTTTCAGAAGTAAAACCCAGTTTTACCAGGGAGTTTAAAGTTTAGTATCAATAGAAGTCTTAGGCCTCTTTCAAAACCTAGTGTATTTGTTTTCAAGTGCTAAGTCGAATAAAGTTAGTATCTAGAGTTTTCTTCTCTACTGTTTGATTAGGTTTTCTTTTAGGGAAAACAAGGTTGAGTTTCCCACGAAATGATGTGTTATACATTTTTGTTAAAGTGAGTTCTTTAGAGTTTAGCCTTCTCCCTCCTTTTTCTTCCTTAGAAAGAGATTTATGACTTACTCTGTGTAGGTCATGTGCAAAGACACTTGTCGATGACAAGAATATAACCCTTGCATGCAGCAGTATCTCTTCTATTCTGTTTGGATCATAAATTTCATTTTATAATATATGTTGAATTATCCCATTATTTTCCCAATTTACAATTGGCTTTTATAATACTGTCCAAGATGAAAATCATATGAATAAATGAAGATGTTATCTTAGACATCCCTTTTACTCTGGTGACTGGAGACCAGGTAGTCTGACTTGAATAGAAAAAGAAATGACAGCTTTTCTCTGAGAGTTGTGAGTAGGAATGTGAAAGAGGTCCATGGGAGCCAGCTCCTGGATAATGTTTAAAGCTGTGGAGCAAAGAATTTCATTTTGCATTAAAACACCAAGGCATGAAGAGAGTTAAATGTGCTACATAGCATCACACTATGCAGAGTATTAGGGTGAAAGAACCTGCAAGTCACTAAACTTTTGGAATCTCATTAGATGCTGCTACAACAGCAGTTTCTGTTCCCATA
Organism: Capra hircus; assembly: GCF_001704415.2. NCBI lineage: Eukaryota > Metazoa > Chordata > Mammalia > Artiodactyla > Bovidae > Capra > Capra hircus. The sequence goes on from NC_030829.1 coordinate 40,284,012, forward strand.
TATGGTAATCTACTAGACTTCCTAGTCAATATTTTGAAGTGATTCAAAATATACTTATCGATTGGTCTTATTTTCAAAATGTGCATCCATGCTTAGTTGCTAAGTCACGTCCGACTCTGTGATGCCATTGACTACAGCCCACCAAGCTCCTCTGTCCACGGAATTTCCCAAGCAAGAAAACTGGAGTGGCTTACCATGTCCTCCTCTAGGGGATCTTTCCAACCCAGAAACTGAACCGGACTCTCCTGCATTGGCAGGTGGATTCTTTAACCACTGAGCCACATGGGAAGCCCACTTTTGAAATGTACTGTTGATCTATTCATTCTTTCCTCCCTCCCACCCCTGCATACCCCTATGAGACATTGAATGGTACCTTATAACATTTGAAGGAATAAAAAAGAAAATATTTAATAACAAAACTGAACTATTTTATATTAGGGACTTGCCAAAATAGTTTTCTAATAAGGAAAACTTCTTTATAATCAATCTCAACTGTTTGAACTGATCTCAAATATAATCTTTTGTTACATGTAATATACAGGCAATACATATATAAAATTAATTATGAGGAAGCCTCTTGATGAAAGTGAGAGAGTGAAAAAGTTGGCTTAAAGCTCAGCATTCAGAACACTAAGATCATGGCATCTGGTCCCATCACTTCATGGCAAATAGATGGGGAAACAGTGGAAACAGTGTAAGACTTCATTTTTCTGGGCTCCAAAATCACTGCAGATGGTGATTGCAGCCATGAAATTAAAAGATGCTTACTCCTTGGAAGGAAAGTCAGGACCAACCTAGATAGCATATTAAAAAACAGAGACATTACTTGGTCATCTAGTAATGGCCAAAGGTCCGTCTAGTCAAGGCTATGGTTTTTCCAGTAGTCATGTATGGATGTGAGAGTTGAACTGTGAAGAAAGCTGAGTGCCGAAGAATTGATGCTTTTGAACTGTGGTGTTGGAGAAGATTCTTGAGAGTCTCTTAGACTGCAAGGAGATCCAACCAGTCCATTCTGAAGGAGATCAGTCCTGGGTGTTCTTTGGAAGGAATGATGCTGAAGCTGAAACTCCAGTACTTTAGCCACCTCATGCAAAGAGTTGACTCACTGGGATGGATTGGGGGCAGAAGTAAAAGGGGACGACAGAGGAAGAGATGGCTGGATGGCATCACCGACTTGATGGACGTGAATTTGAGTGAACTCTGGGAGATGGTGATGGACAGGGACGCCTGTCGTGCTGCAATTCATGGGGTTGCAAAGAGTAGGACACGACTGAGTAACTGAACTGAACTGAACTGAATGCGTGCATTGCAGCTGATATATCAGATATTTTATATGTTAAAAATAAACACACAGATCCTTTCTAAGGAAGGTTCCTCCCAGGAAAGTCCAGTACAGCCTAATTTTTCTACTACGTAAAAACAGGAAAACCAGACTTCAAATGAGAAATTGTTATTTAATTTAATTGTTCATGCTTTATTTATTTCATTACTCTGAGGATGACTGCTGGTCTGTCTAATTTAGAATCTCAGTGCTATTCTGTCCAGTTTATTATCTTTAAGGTTTATCAGCTGTGCAATCAAGCTGAACTATTTGCGTTTTACTGAAGATAGACACATTTAAAGAGAATGAGGACCTCAGGGACAATGGAAATAGTTATAATAGAGGTTTAAATGAGAACACATATTTGTTTCATGCATAAGAGAAGGGGTTACCAAAAAAGAAGTAAATGTGTGATTAGATTAGCTACACTGTGATTTATAATTTATTTTTAGTTTTTGACAGTTTTGATTTGGTAGCAAAGGGGAGAATATTGGAAAGATTCCACTTTACCTTAATCTCAGTAGCCTTAAAAATCTTTGCTTTCGACTTACATTGCTGGAATGATGTATCAGGTTGATGGACTGTCTCTTATGGGTATCAGACTGATCAACAATCTCATGGGCTTTAGAAAGGTTTGTTTCACAGTCAAATCCCCTTTGTGGCTTAACTTAGGAGACCCACAGTTAAATAACTCTTTATAGAAACTGAAAATTGGACATTTACTTCTCCTTCAATCTAAGGTAAGTGATAAACATACATGATGTTTGAATTATTCAAAAGCGAGTTGGTTTACCATTTGCTGACAAGTAAAGGTTCTAGAACTGTTTCACATTTCTTCTAAACTGAAAGAAGCAAAACAAAACCCAAGCCTTTTTTTCGATGATTAGTCACTTGTATCATAGTGCTGTATTGATGAGTGCCTCTTTTGAAGACAGACAAAATATGTATTTTAATTTGGTTCTGTCACTTACTGGCTGGGGAGACTTTGGAAAAATTCCTTACCTTTTCTCACCCTCGGGTTTCAGTCTGCAAAATGAAAGTGATAAAAGTACTAACCTTATTATATTATAAATTTATGAAAATTAATTTATGCCTATGTACTATCTGACATATAGTGGTTAATAACTAATTGCTGTTGTTTTTATTACTGTTATTGATTTGTTTTAGCAGTCTGTTCCTCTCCTTGAATTACAATAGAGCTGATGTTATTGAGTCCTTCCGTATCTTCTTTTACCCTTTTTGATAGACTGCCCAACTTTGAAATATGCTTTGTTACCATTCTTCTCAGTGTTTTGTGGCAGGTCTTTTTTTTTTTTTTTCTTTAAGTCGCTTCTGCCTGAGACAGGTGTTCCTTTTCAGTGTCAGCTGATTAGTCTTGTGATTCTGAGAAATATGATAGAATAAATCAATACCTTTGTAGAAGATGATGCCCCTTCTTTACAAAATTCTTCACTGTAGTATTTCAGCAAGTCATTATTTGTTCATTTCCTCATTCAATTGATCATTTCATAGAAATATGTGGAGCATATTAGATACCAAAGTGATACAATTGAATGATTTTTGGACCCTGTCTTTGGGAAATCTCATGTGGGCCCAGATGTGTCCTTAATCATGAGTGATGGATATACAAGTTGTACAAGTGATGCACCTGATTCAGAGAAAGAGAAAAACACAAAACTCATGGGAAATAAGGCCTAACTTTTGCAAAACATCTGTTCCCTGCCTTCGTGGTTCTTGCATGTGTCCAGAAGTTCCCTAAAGAATCTCCATAACTGTTTTTATCATTTCAGCTTATCTTCCAATTAAACTTACTTTCCTTCAACTAACAAACATTCAAAATAAGTAAATCACATGCACACTCTTATTTTCAGTTGTCCTCATTGCTTGTCTTGCCATTGGGCTGTTTTTACGGTGTTTTACCCACATGTGTACAGGTCAGCTTTTGTGGAAAAACCTGAGCATCTATACCCCTTCATGATATGTTTCTGTATTCCCATCAATGTGCAGCTCGTGTTTGTAATTTGCCTCTGTGCTTCATATGAGTTTTCCCTTAGGTTGGGCACTGCTGCTGCTGAGTCGCTTCAGTCGTGTCCGACTCTGTGCAACCCCAGAGACGGCAGCCCACCAGGCTCCCCCGTCCCTGGGATTCTCAAGGCAAGAACACTGAAGTGGGTTGCCATTTCCTTCTCCAATGCATGAAAGTGAAAAGTGAAAGTGAAGTTGCTCAGTCGTGTCCGACTCCTAGCTACCCCATGCACACACATAGGTAATTGAAACACAGAGTGCTCCTCTCGGAGCCCAGGATACAACTCTATAGTTGCTCTGAAAAGCCAAGTGCTCATATTATTAGTGATGGAGCCATACAACTGAGGGTTCTTTTGCACTCTGATGCTGTGAATCAGATTTCACAGAGAAAGGAATGTCGAACAGACACAAAGTTTGGCTTTCATGTACACCTGGGGACCTGCAGGTTCTTATCCATAAATGGCCCATTAGAAGTAAGTAACTTTTAGGAAATCAGGCAACATAAGTTTATTTTTCTTTAAGGAAATGACTCCTAAGTGGTAAGTTCCCAAACCCACTGTGAATTTTCAACAATGCTTATACAATTTCAACAATGCTTATATTTCTTTGCCCTACTCTCTTTCTTTGTTCTACTGTCTTGTTTTACTGTTTTGGCAATTTGGTACACATTTTTACCGTTTCCTGTGTCCCACCCTAGGGATGAATGCTTTATTACTTTTTAAAATCTTTGTTCCATTAATCAGCAGATTTTCATTAATCATTCATCACCTTCCCTTTTCCCTCCACTTCTCGTCCCTCTGTCTTTTTTCCACCCACCTGCTCCTGTCTTAAATTACGGTTAATGTGATAAGAGGCCCTGCCTAGGAAATCAGGTGGCTGATGAGCTTTCAGAGAGTTTCTTAAATGCGTTTACAACTTTCTTGAGAGCACATCCTCTTTGGACCTTTTTCCTTTTGTTTGGAAGAGGTCTGTACACATGGCACAGATGTTCACAGAGGCCTATGAAAGTAGACAAATGAAAGAGCAGTCTCACAATAGTTATTTCTTTGTATGTTTATCAAATAGTCTTCAACAGTTGTTACACTGACAACATTTTTTAAAAAGAAAGAAAAAGAAAAAGAGAGTCCTTTTGAAGATCCCTATTGTTTCTCTGTCCTTTGACCAGTGCAAAGAGTTGGACACAACTTAGTGACTGAACAACAAAGACAAGTCCTTGGAAATTTCTATCTTCTTATTCTGCTTTTCATCCCAGTTGACCCTTAGGTTAAAAAGCATTGTGCTTCCCTGGTGACTCAGAGGTAAAGAATCTGCCTGCAATGCAGGAGATCCTGGTTCCATCCCTGGGTTGGAAAGATCCCCTGAAGAAGGGAATAGCAACCTGCTCTAGTATTCTTACCTGGAGAATCCCATCTAGCTGACACGGTTGCATCTAGTGCATCCCATCTAGTCCATGGGGTTGCAAAGACTTAGACACGGCTGAGGGACTAATCACCACCAAACAAACATTTATCAATAGCTTCTATGCTCCCAACTCAAACCCAGAGGCCTGAATTCACTTTACTGATGTAGAATTCAAAGCAGTGCTGTGCTCAGTCTCTCAGTCATGTCTGACTCTTTGTGACCCTGTGGACTGTAGCCCACCAGGCTCCCCAGGCAAGAGTACTGGAGTTGGTTGCCATTACCACCTCCAGGGCTTCTTTCTGACCAAGGGATAAAACCCTCCTCTCATTCAAAGGGGAGAGAGAGAGAAAGGGAGAGATTGAACCATATTCCTGTATGTCTTTCACCTGCTTTCTTATTCTTATTTTCTGCTTTCTTATTCAGGGAACCAGGAGTAGAACCATTGCACTGTATCTAACTGAAAGCACAAAACAGCTAATCTGAACCAAGTTCCAGAGTGCTGGTTTGCTTTAAAGCAAACAAATAGAAAGCCGTAGTGACATTCCGGAAGGCATGCCTCCAAGTTCTTAATGTAATTACTTCTTGGTTCCTGAGATGGAATTAATTAGATAAAAAGAGATCAAGCGTAATCCAAAAGGATATAAGAGATTTTCTAAATAGGAGTGACTGAGTTTCAGAGCCATGACAAGAATCACTAGATCCAGAGACACAAACATCTCCACCAGCCCCTCATTATGGCTGGAAAACCTGAAGTCAAGAACCTTTGAACGTTATATAGAGTAAGAGGAGCTGGAAGGATAAAAAAGAATTTTTTTCTCGTCTGTGGGATGTTTTCTTAATTTATTTTCGCATAGTCATTCTTTACCTGGGGTTTCTGCTTTAACTGACATCAAAGCAGTTTTATTGAAAAATTTTCCGTTTCTTGATCAAGCACTTAGCCTGACGTACTTTGTCTATTGTTAGTGGTAAATTAAATTTCATTTTGACAGCTGACCACCAAGTCAGGCCCCATTTTGTCTAGGAACTCCTTTGATTTAGAAAAAGCACCTTATCTGGCAACCTCTTCTTTTGTACCTCCTTTTTACAAATATCCTTTTACAGGTTTCAAGATGAGAGAAAAGGGGATCTTTTAAATTTCCTCTTTTTTTTTTAAGTTTGGAGAATTGTGAAGTCATGAAAGCATAGAACTACAGATTAATGTAGCTTTTGAGCCTCATAGCAGCTGAAAACATGTTCCCACCTACATCTTTTATCCTCTGCCTCCTAGGCACACACTTTATATTCTTCTAGGCTACAAGGAGCAAATAGTGACGCTTGCCAGAAACAAAGGACAATGAAGAAGATAAATGAATGAATATCAGTGTTTTCTGGTCCTAGCTAAATAGTATGGAATTTCCCTGCTGGAAGGGACCTTAAAATTATACTCTGTGATGTCGGCCTTTTGTTCAATTTGAAGGAAAGTACAGAAATTCCCGTAGCAAGAGTTCTCTGTATTGACAGGGATGTGGGAGTAGCAATGTAGCTTGAGTCAGAATCTGTCTTGTTGTGCTCACTGTGGATATTCTGTTGAAAAAATTTGTTCCTTGAAACATGGCCCTTGTCATCTACCCTCTTTGTCCCTTTTTTTGTCCCTCCTCGAATTAGTGTTTTAGAGCAACCTTCTCACTTTATAGATAAAAAAATGGAGTTCCATAGAGACGTCAGGGGACTTAAAAAGATCACTGGATCTCAAGAAATACTTACCCCCCTTGTTCTGTTAGGCATTTCTTGTCGCAGAGAGAAAACTAGGAAAGAAATCTCTCTGTAGGGCCAAGAACTATATTAAACTAGTAGTGACCTTCTCAGATGAAAAATGATTTGTGTTTTAATCGTGTTACAAATTAGTGATAAAAGTTAGGGATGCCATGTTTGAAAAGGTTGCTTACAGTTGCCTACCTTTCTCTGTAATGTCTTCGTACCATTTCATCTCCTCCTTTTCCTTTCTCCCTTCTCTTCTGTTTTCTTTTTGTTGCCATGTTGAACTTGATAACCTATTTGTGAAGACACTTTAAAAAGGATTATTCTTGAAAATCTGCTATGGGATCAAAGCAATATGTTTGTATTTTAGTCTTAAAAAGTAAAGAGCCTGTAAATAGAATGCAGTGATGAATTTTTATAATCATGGAGCCATATTTCAGAAGACTAGACAAGATTGTTATTTAAAAGAAACTTGTAATGAGTCTTATGGTAAAGCAAATAATTAGTAGCATATTTGGGCAGTTCATCATGTTCGCAATTCTGTTATTTGGAGACCTCAATTTCTAAGGGAACAGTAGATCAAAGAGCAAATGTGAAAGTGGGGCCAAGAAAACACACTGTCTATTTCCAGAAATAATAAAAAGACAGGAGAAATAAAGCAGAAAGCTCAAATTTCTTTGTTCCCAAACCTTGAAAGATTTTTGGAATAATTATAGACCTCAAATTTTTCATAAATTTTAAAGAGTTGCCAAGAATATAATTTCTGTGTGTGTGTTAGTTGCTCAGTCGTGTCTTACTCTTTGCAATCTCACAGACTCTATTCCACCAGGCTCCTCTATCCATGGGATTCTCCAGGCAAGAATACTGGAGTGGATTGCCTGCTCCAGAGGATCTTCCCAACACAGGGATTGAACCCTGGTCTCCTGCATTGCAGGCAGATTCTTTACCATTTGAGCTATAGGGAAGTCCATAATTTCTGGTATACTGTAAATGTTGTCATTTTAAAATTAAAAGTCTAAATTATTTTAAAGTATATCTTTTTTATATAATTTAGATTTTATAGTACTATAATAATATTATTTGATTTAGATCATACCTGAATGCTCTAGCGGTTTTCCCTACTTTCTTCATTTAAGTCTGAATTTGATAATAAGGAGTTCATGATCTGAGCCATAGTCAGCTCCTGGTCTGTTTTTGTTGACTGTATAGAGCTTCTCCATCTTTGGCTGTAAAGAATATAATCAGTCTGATTTCGGTGTTGACCATCTGGTGATGTCCATGTGTAGCGTCTTCTCTTGTGTTGTTGGAAGAGGGTGTTTGCTATGACCAGTGCATTTTTTTGGCAAAACTCTATTAGTCTTTGCCCTGCTTCATTCCGCATTCCAAGGCCAAATTTTCCTGTTACTCCAGGGGTTTCTTGACTTCCAACTTTTGCATTCCAGTCCCCTATAATGAAAAGGACACTTTTTTGGGTGTTAGTTCTAAAAGGTCTTGTATGTCTTCATAGAACCGTTCAACTTCAGCTTCTTCAGCGTTACTGGTTGGGGCATAGACTTGGATTACTGTGATATTGAATGGTTTGCCTTGGAGACGAACAGAGATCATTCTGTTGTTTTTGAGACTGCATCCAAGTACTGCATTTTGGACTCTTTTGTTGACCATGATGGCTACTCCATTTCTTCTGAGGGATTCCTACCCGCAGTAGTAGATATAATGGTCATCTGAGTTAAATTCGCCCATCCAGTCCATTTTAGTTCGCTGATTCCTAGAATGTCGAAGTTCACCCTTGCCATCTCTTATTTGACCACTTCCATTTTGCCTTGATTCATGGACCTGACATTCCAGGTTCCTATGCAATATTGCTCTTTACAGCATCAGACCTTACTTCTATCACCAGTCACATTCACTGCTGGATATTGTTTTTGCTTTGGCTCCATCCCTTCAACAGTGTCAGACTTTATTTTTTGGGGCTCCAAAATCACTGCAGATGGTGACTGCAGCCATGAAGTTAAAAGACACTTACTCCTTGGAAGAAAAGTTATGACCAACCTAGATAGCATATTAAAAAGCAGAGACATACTTTGTCGACTAAGGTCCATCTAGTCAAGGCTATGGTTTTTCCAGTAGTCATGTATGGATGTGAGAGTTGGACTGTGAAGAAGGCTGAGTGCCGAAAAAATTGATGCTTTTGAATTGTGGTGTTGGAGAAGACTCTTGAGAGTCCCTTGGACTGCAAGGAGATCCACCCAGTCCATTCTGAAGGAGATCAGCCCTGGGATTTCTTTGGAAGGAATGATGCTAAAGCTGAAACTCCAGTACTTTGGCCACATCATGCGAAGAGTTGACTCATTGAAAAAGACTTTGATGCTGGGAGGGATTGGGGGCAGGAGGAAAAGGGAATGACAGAGGATGAGATGACTGGATGACATCACGGACTCGATGGACGTGAATCTGAGTGAACTCCGGGAGTTGGTGATGGACAAGGAGGCCTGGTGTGCTGCAATTCATGGGGTCGCAAAGAGTTGGACATGACTGAGTGACTAAATTGAACTAAATACTATTATAATTTGATTCTCACCATTGTCTATTTAAAAATATGAAAGCAAGTTCTTTATTGGTTGAAAACTGTGCATGATCCTTTTTCTCTTTTAATTCATATTTTTGTTTACTTATGTACTTATTTTTACTTTCATTTTATCAATGAATATACTTAAAAAGTTTTTATTGATCATTGTATGGTTTCAGAAGCTTAAAATAATAATTTCCTGAATCCATAATCCTCTAAATTTAAGAAATTACATCTGGATTGAGTTTTTCATTATTTTTAGCACAGATATACATTAAATATTGATGAATAATTACTAAATGTAATTATTAAATTTATTGGAACTTCATCTATTAATGATATGGACAAAGCTTTTTTTTTCAAATTAGTTTTTATATTGTCAAGTATTATTTATTTCAGGAACAAAATAGGATTTAGCACAGTGCCAGTTTTTCATTTTTCTAGATGTAAACATTGAGAAGTCTTTCTCATGCAAATAAGTAGATGAGATTGGAGAGTTTTTTAATGTCATTGAATTTTTAAAAATTTCCTTACCAATTTTATGTCCCAAATCACACGATTTCTCATCAAATTATTGTTCATGACTCATTCTCTGACACCTCAATTAGTTCTCCTTCAATTTTGTTGAAAGGAAAGACTGATTTGCAAAAGGATTTGTTAATCAGTCACTTCAGACATTCACTGTTTCTGGGAAGTACACCAAAGACTTACCAAAACCTCTCAAATACCTGTTAATTATCCTTGTTGCTCTTTTTTTTTTAGGGGTGCCATGTTGAATTTGGTAACTCAGTGTTGGGGAACATAGAATATTCCACAATTAAATACACCTCGGCAGATGTGATTTTTTCTTGGACAAAATGCTTTTATCTCATCACATGCTTTAAATCTATTTCATCAAAACCTTGAAGCTGCCGATTTAGCTCATTAACTTTATGAAAAACATCCACCTATCTAAACTATTTTGAGTAACTTAATCGCTGACTTAGTCAGCTAGGTCAAGGTTTAAGGTTGAATTTTTGCATTCAGATAAATTTTCTCATGAATTTCTTTATTTGTCTTCTCAGTTCTGAATTCTCAATCTAAAATGAATTTTTAGACGCTGTAAGGAGGCTTGCAGTGACTCTGCCTCTGGGGAAATAAGGCACACCCCCTCTGCTGCTATTTCTTATTGAGTCTTGTTTTACTTGCCTCTGATGGGACTTTTTCTCAGGTCCAGTGTCGTCTTGACAGTGGCTCGCAGGTGAAAAGGCAAAGTCTTTAAACAGAAATTGTCATCCCCATGATTCTTTGACTACAGGTGCATTCTCACACAGATCAATTTTAGGAAAAAGAGTTGAGCATCTGGTAATTGATTCTCCTAAAAATATCTGACTCTGTGAACTTCAGTTGGAAGACCGCTATTATAGAATCTATAAAAATCAGAAGAATGAAGATATGTAACAGGGCTATTTGGTGTATTGATGATTAATTTTAACTGCCCTTCTATGTTCTGAGGATTTCAATAGTTAGTGTTCGTATTGATGATCTGGATTCAAGAAAAATTTAATGATGAGGACAAATTTCTGCCTAAAATGCCACTTCAGATCAATTCCCATGAGACATGAGTAAGCTAAAAGTAAGAAGTAAACTCCTTTATACCAAAAGTGATAAATCCTTGAAATGTATGTCTTTTACATCTAGTTCTTATGATAAGATATTTTATAAATTGTCACAAATAGGAATTTCTTCAGGATCAGTTTTCTGGGATTCTATCACCATGTTTATGAATTTAGATGATTCTTAAGCTAACACAAGAGACCTTCTATAATCTAAATCTATCAGTTCATATAACTGCTCACAGCCTTTAACTCCAAAATTTCTACCTTGTGGCGAGAAAAGAAGCTTTAGAAGGTTATCTAAAGGAAACAGAAATTCTTCATATTAGAGCATGTGAATTCAAATTATTTCACTTTTCCAATAATGCATTATTATGGCATTGCCCTTACTCTTGCATATACTGAGAATTCAGTGGAATTATTGGTTACTTTTTTTTTTTCCAACTTTTACTTTCTGTTAAACAGAACTATCAGCTTCATATATTATTTAGCTCTCCCTATACAATTCAGCTACAATGGGAAATATTTGAATAAATCTTATTCAATTAATTTATATTATATGGATTTAAACATATGATGTAAGAATATCAGAAAGAAGTTTAGATATATCTCTTAAAATATTGGCAGCACTGAAGGTAAGCTTGTGGTCTTGGGGCAAGTTATTATTCAGACATTTCACAGTGTTTTCCTTCGTTATTGGACAGAACAAGCATCAGTGATACCGTAATCTCTCCCTGTCCTGTCCTCTGCCGCGTTTGTTGGGTCCAAATTGACCAGGGAGCAGGTAAATGCAGATACTTTATGCCTATGCATGGTACTTAGCCTCAATAAACTTTAGTTTCTTCACATGTAAAGTGAGATAATAGTACTTATCACTTAGGATTGTTGAGTCAAATACATGACTGACTGCACATAAAGCAGTTTCTAAGAGATTAATAAACTTTATGATTATTAGTAGAGCTAAAATAATAGCCCGAGTAAAAAATATGGACTAATATTGAATCAGTTAGTCAGTTCAGTTGCTCAGTTGTGTCTGACTCTTTGTGACCCTAAGGACTGCAGCATGCCAGGCTTCCCTGTCCATCACTAACTCCTGGAGCTTACTCAAACTCATGTCCATTGAGTCAGTGAAGCCATCCAACCATCTCATCCTCTGTCGTCCCCTTCTCTTTCCACCTTCAATCTTTCCCAGCATCAGGGTCTTTTCAAATGAGTCAGTTCTTCACATCAGGTGGCCAAAGTATCGGAGTTTCAGCTTCAGGATCAGTCCTTCCAATGAATATTCAGGACTAATTTCCTTTAGGATTGATTGGTTGGATCTCCTTGCAGTCCAAGGGACTCTCAAGAGTCTTCTCTAACACCACAGTTCAGTTCAGTTCAGTCGCTCTGTTGTGTCCAAATCTTTGCAACCCCATGAACCACAGCATGCCAGACCTCCCAGTCCATCACCAACTCCTGGAGTTTACCCAAACTCATGTCCATTGAGTTGGTGATGCCATCCAACCATCTCATCCTCTGTTGTCCCCTTCTCCTCCTGCCCTCAATCTTTCCCAGCATCAGGGTATTTTGCAATGAGTCAGCTCTTCACATCAGGTGGCCAAAGTATTGGAGTTTCAGCTTCAACATCAGACCTTCCAATGAACACCCAGGACTGATCTCCTTTAGGATGGACTGGTTGGATATTCTTGCAGTCCAAGGGACTCTCAAGAGTCTACTCCAACACCACAGTTTAAAAGCATTAATTCTTCGGCACTCAGCTTTTGTTATAGTCCAACTCTCACATCCATATATGACATTTGTTGACAAAGTAATGTCTCTGATTTTTAATATGCTGTCTAGATTGGTCATAACGTTCCTTCCAAGGAGAAAGCGTCTTTTAATTTCATGGCTGCAATCACCATCTATAGTGATTTTGGAGCTCAAAAAAATAAAGTCAGCCACTATTTCCACTGTTTCCCCATCTATTTCCCATGAAGTGATGGGACCAGATGCCATGATCTTCGTTTTCTGAATGTTGAGCTTTAAGCCAACTTTTTCACTCTGCTCTTTCACTTTCATCAAGAGGCTTTTTAGTTCCTCTTCACTTTCTGCCATAAGGGTGGTGTCATCTGCATGTCTGAGGTGTTTGATATTTCTCCCGCCAATCTTGATTCCAGCTTGTGCTTCATCCAACCCTGCATTTCACATGATGTACTCTGCATATAAGTTAAATAAGCAGGGTGACAATATACAGCCTTGACATACTCCTTTCCCAATTTGGAACCAGTCCATTGTTCCATGTCCAGTTTTAACTGTTGCGCTTCTTGGCCTATTTGGCTAAGATCAAGTGGTGGCTCAGATGGAAAGCGTCTGTCTACAATGTGGGTGACCTGGTGTTCGATCCCTGGGTTGGGAATTTCCCTGGAGAAGGAAACGGCAACCCACTCCAGTACTCTTGCCTAGAAAATCCCATGGACGAAGGAGCCTGGTGTCCATGGGGTTGCAAAGAGTTGGACACAACTGAGCGACTTCACTTTTTTTTTTTTTTCTTGACCTGCATACAGATTTCTCAGGAGGCAGGTCAGGTGGTCTGGTATTTATTCCCATTTCTTGAAGAATTTTCCGCAGTTTGTTGTGATCCATACAGTCAAAGGCTTTGGCGTAGTCAATAAAGTAAGACTAGATGTTTTTCTGGAACTCTCTTGCTTTTTCAATGATCCAATGGATGCTGGCAATTTGATTTCTGGCCCCTCTTCTTTTTCTAAATCTGTCTTGAACATCTGAAAGTTCATGGTTCACATACTGTTGAAGCCTGGCTTGGAGAATTTTGAGCATTACTTTGCTAGCATGTGAGTTGAGTGCAATTGTGCGGTTGTGTGGTATGGACCTAACAGAAGCAGAAGATACTAAGAAGAGGTGGCAAGAATACATAGAAGAACTGTACAAAAAAGGTCTTCATGACCCAGAAAACCACGATGGTATGATCACTCACCTGGAGCCAGACATCCAGGAATGCAAAGTCAAGTGGGCCTTAGGAAGCATCACTACTAACAAAGCTAGTGGAGGTGATGGACTTCCACCTGAGCTATTTCAAATCCTAAAAGTTGATGCTATGAAAGTGCTGCACGCAATATGCCAGCAAATTTGGAAAACTCAGCAGTGGCCACAGGACTGGACAAGGTCAGTTTTCTTTCCAATCCCAAAGAAAGGCAATGCTAAAGAATTTTCAAACTATCACACCATTGCACTCATCTCACATGCTAGCAAAGTGAAAGTGAAGTCACTCAGTCATGTCTGACTCTTTGCAACCCCATGGACAGTAGCTTGCACCAGGCTTCTCTGTCCATGGGATTTTCTAGGCAAGAGTACTGGAGTGGGTTGCCATAGCTGAATTAAATATTTTCATATTCATGCAAATTTAAGATAAAATCTGATGAACTCAGTATTTGCTTTTCATATACATTTTTTTAAAATCATCAAGCGTAGGAATTCTTGTCATTGTCCTAGTCCATTTGTGCTATTATAATAAAAATACAATAGACTAGGTTGCTACAACAGAAATTTATTCCTCACAGTTCCAGAGGCTGGGGACTCCAAGATCAAGATAGATTCATTGTCTGGTAAGAGACTCTTTCCTAATTCATAGGCCATCTTGTCACTGTGTACTCACATGGTGGAAGGGGCAAGAGAGCTCTCCTAGGTCTCTTTTATAAGAGCACTATTCCTATTATATAACGTAGTCACCTACTAGAGGCCCCACCTCCTAATACCATCACCATGGAGTTCAGGTTTCAGCATATCAGTTCAGAGAGGGATACAAATATTCAGTCTGTGGTGGTCAAGAAGTATTAATATATTAATGGCATAGACTTTTTTTGTAATAATTGAAGATGTGCCATGAGATACCATGTTTTAGGTGATATGATTATCTTACACCATTTAGACTTGGTATTAATTACCATCCCTTTTTAGTTTTAAGATGCCACTTAGGTAGATAAAGCTTCTTGCAGTTTAAAAGATTGTTAATATAATTTTTTTTCCCACTAATGAATGTTAGGATAGGTCTTGGACATCATCTTATCATAGATTTCCCCATGCAACAAAAAAAGGCTCTTCACACTCATTTCATTGTTTCCTAAAGGGTATCAGCAACCACACTGACTATGAAAAAGGTATCCAAATATTACCTTGGCCTATTTTTGCCAAAGATTATGTTAATTCTGTGTGCTAATATTGATTTGTTGATCAGAAGTTTATCAGACATAATATATACCTTTCTTAATAACACCAAAAGGGAAATTAGTTGATCATTAATCTTGGATAGATAAAATATTTAAAAGTATGTACTCCATTCACCAATGATAGTAAAAGGAATCCTTGATTGTTAGGAATCACCTTGTGGGTCGGTTGATTTGAGAGCTGTCTGAGGATGGCTGGAATAGGCACTACTATAATTCATATATGATATCTGTCTAATAACTCTATTGTATTAATTTGAGCTATATTATAGGCACAAGATTCTATAGCAAACATTTAGATAGTTTTATTGACTTTCGCCAAAGCCGAAATTCAATTATCACTCTGCCAATTGGTCAGATTTGTGACTCCTCTTAAAACCAGATTTTCTGTGTGATAGACCAGGAAGCACCTTAGCATTTCAGAGAAGAAAGCACAAAAATAGAACTACAGATGACTCCACGAACACATAAGAAAGACAGCACACACACCCTGTGGCTTTCTGATGTGGAATAAAGGTCATGGCTGCCCCGTGTTGCTCTTTCCTTCCCATGGCAGTGTCAGGCTATGTTTTGAAAAAGACACAATGGGTCCCTGTCTGTTCCTTCTTAAGCTGGGTCAGAGTTTGTGTTTTGTCTGACTGGTTCCCTCCTCACACTCTTCAGGGGAGCCAATAAGATATAGTAAATACAACTGGTGAGTGAATTTGCCAAGGGAGGAAACACAATTACTATGTAGCATTTACTGGGAGTTTCAGGAATAATAAAGTCAAGGTTAGAGTAAGACCATGTGCAATATTAAGTAGCTGTATCAGATTGTGAAATTCATTTACTGGGGAGGTTAGCTGCCAGTTTTCTGCAAAAAAATTAGTCAAAATAAGATTATTTTAGTAATTATTAGTTAACACATGCTAAGTGCCCACAGCATGTCGGTCCCTTCCTACGATATCAGAATGCACTGTGCAAGGAACTAAAGTTGCTCTTGGATTTAATTAATCTCTCCAGTTAATTGCCAGTATGGGCCACATTTCTTTCCTGAGTAAAATTGGAGTGTGAGAAAAGATAATGTCCCTCTCTCATTAAGCTGTCCACGTTAGATTTACAGGGCAACAATGAGGCCTATTCAGGCTTAGTTTTCATAGCTTTCATTACTGACAGCACAGAATAAGTGGTGATCTGTCCTTCTATTATTAGACTCAACCCAATATCTGTGGCACAAACACCATTACATCTATCAGGAAGGTTTTGAAGAGCTGTTTGTAGGTTGATGCTCAACTTGTCGTATTTATTCCCTCTGTTAGGCCCAGACTCGTTTTGTTCTCCAAGTGGGAGAATTGCGGCACACCTGACATGTGCCAAGAAGGGTAACCCTTTCCAACTCAGCACTCCCCAGAGAGGAGTCAATTAGTGATTGCTGTCAATGAGATGAGTTGGTAGCTCTTAGGAACTTTCCTTCACGTACTTACATAACAGCACATGACATTCTCCCTCCACCATCAATGTGGGCTTGTAAAGCTCTGTGGACAGGGGCTTTAAAAATGAGCTGTTGTTGTTTACCTGCCCAAACTGGAAGACCATTTGCTTGCCTGTCTTTTCATCAGAGTTTGCTTCTGTAGAGTCTTAGGTTGGGTTCTTGGTCTTCACACAGAGATTGGTGGGCAAGTGGGAGAAACCAGGAGAAACCAGGAGAAACCAGGAGGGGAAAGAAGAGGGTATTAGGATAGAGCAGGGGAAGAAGCTGCCAAGGATGTGGTTTCAGATAAAATTATCCTGATCATATGGGGCACTCTGGAGCATGAATCATACCTGAGGGTCAATCCTGGCTTGAGACAGGGCGTGCCCCTTTCTACTAGTTAGTCATTATCTGTGAGCCCTGGGTGAGGGGTGGCTATGGCATTGCATCTCCCAGGCACATCTGAGTGAAGGTGCTGTTTTACCCAAGGGCAGTCCTTTGGAGAAGATTGGCAACAACAACTATAAGAAGGAATGGGCTATCAAACTGGTAAAATGTATCTCGTGGGGATCTGGGTGGAGCATCAACAACTCACGCTAAGTGTAGAGAACACCTTCTGTAGTGGAATAGGGCATTTGCATGCACACAGAAATACAGTTCCCTTCAAGTTACCAAAAAACCTGTGGCAGAGTCAGAGTGCACTGTAGTTTTACTCTCTGATTCAGTCTTAAATAAGAGACTAAGAACTGATGGGAGGATAAAAATCAAACAGTATTTTCTTTTTAGCTTTATAGGACATGAAGTTGTAAATTATCAAATAGACTTTGACCTGAGAAGAGGAATATGACACTTCTTAACCCCACTGAACCTAATTAATCTCATACCCCTCCACAGATTTTTACTAATATGTTGTTAATGCCCATAAAGGTAATTAAAGATGACAGATGAAAAAAATGGTTCTCTTCTCATGCTGAAGAGGAAGTCAGGTATGCTCAACGTCTGTGTGCTACAAAATACAGCCTCTTGTTACATCAAATGACAGGGTCTAACTTTGTGATATAAACACATTATTGCAAATGTCAGTGCACAGACTGCAAAGATGATTACTAAAGAAATAGCAAAAGCAATAAAATATAGACAAACAGCCTTTCACTATGCTACAATTCAAACTTGTTATCACTATAGATGAACCATTTCATATAGAGACTTAATTTTTCTATGATAGGCTTTTTAAATAAGACAGCAAGATGAAAGAAGCAACATTTGATATTAAAATATTAAGTACCTTAATGGAAATAATAAAACTTTTATATCTCAAACTGTCAAGGATATATTCTGAGGTTCGTATCTCACTCCCTCCCTCTCTTTCTTCTTTCCTATTAAAAGTATCAGCAGCTTACAATAATAAATCACATTATGAAACTTTCCTCTATGTAGGTTTCTGAATTTAGTCATGTATATTTTTTATAACTAGATATTTTCTGGAGGGTAAAATAAAAACTTTACTCAGTCTGTATTTCATATTTTTTTAAACTAAAGCTTCAACTTTGCTAAATTACTTCTGAAAGATCTGATTTAAAGAGGAAATTTGTGGTGTATATTTTATTTAAAAGTGCATGCATTTCTTTAAATGCAATGAGTTATAAAAAATTAGGAAATTAGGAAATTTTTTTCTCTAGTAAGTTGGTGTTTCTTTAGGGCCTTCTTTTGATTTTTCATACAATTTTTTTATTGTGTGAAAGAAAATGATCAGAAAGGATATTTTGGACCCCAAAATTGATAATGGTACATAGCATAAATATAAAGTGACATGAATCTCCACTCTGTTCATCATGGCCTTATGACCCAGCAATCCCACTACTGTGCATACGCACTGAGGAAACCAGAATTGAAAGAGACACGTGTACCCCAGTGTTCATCGCAGCACTATTTATGATAGCCAGGATATGGAAGCAACCTAGATGTCCATCAGCAGATGAATGGATAAGAAAGTTGTGGTACATATAAACAATGGAGTATTACTCAGCCATTAAAAAGAATGCATTTGAATCAGTTCTAATGAGGTGGATGAAACTGGAGCCTATTATACAGAGTGAAGTAAGCCAGAAAGAAAAATACCAATACAGTATACTAATGCATATATACAGAATTTAGAAAGATGGTAATGATAACCCTGTATGCGAGACAGCAAAAGAGACATAGATGTATAGAACAGTCTTTTGGACTCTGTGGGAGAGGGAGAGGGTGGGATGATTTGGGAGAATGGCATTGAAACATGTATAATATCATATATGAAACGAATCACCAGTCCCAGTTTGATGCAGGATACAGGATGCTTGGTGCTAGTGCACTGGGATGACCCAGAGGGATGGTATGGGGAGGGAGGTGGGAGGGGGGTTCAGGATGGGGAACATGTGTACACCCGTGGTGGATTCATGTTGATGTATGGCAAAACTAATACAATATTGTTAAGTAATTAGCTTCCAATTAAAATAAATAAATTTATATTAAAAAAATAAAGTGACATGAGTTATCCCTAAAGTACTTATAGCCTTGGGTTCATGAAAATTTTAATTTCATGAAGAATTTTGTTTCATTTAGAATTTACTATGGCCATTGATAGTGCTGTTTTCACAGCAGAATAATTTTTAAAACACTTTAGTTCAGTTGTTGAAATGACAAAAGAAAAATGTTGCTTGAGGTTGACTTCTGATTCTGTATTTTTGACATGTTGAAACCTTATCCCCTTATGGGAGTAGGAATTACATTAAAAAAAAATGAATGTTTGTTATTTATTCATGGCTGTGCTGGATCTTCATTGCTGCATGCTGGCTTTCTCTTGTTGCAGGGAGCGGGGGCTGCTCTCTAGTTATGGGGTGCAGGCTTTTCAATGTGGTGGCTTCTCTTGTGGGGGGCGGGGTCTAGTCTTGGGCTTCATTAGTTGTGGTTTGTGGGCTCAGTAGTTGTGGCTTGTGTGCTCGACAGTGCAGCTTCAGTAACTGGGGCGCATGGGCTTAGTTGGTAGCTCCTGATTTTCTGAACAGTAGAACTCAGGAACTGTTCTATTCCATCTGTTCATCTGTATGGATTCCATCTGTGATTTTTTTTTTTTGCCTTCTGGTCAGTGGGAAGCTCAAACAAGAGATCAGAGGAAGAGAGTGAGGTCATGCTATTAGGAAGGAAGGAGAGTGAAGTCAGGGTATTGGTTGCCTTGGAGCCCTCCCAAGGGGTCTCACTTGGTCTAGATGTGAACTGAACTGAACTGAACTGAACTGAGTTCTTTCATTTTAAGACTGTGTAACTCCAATATTATTAGATTTTGCATTTTTTTAGAGTAGAGAATATTTTATTCATCTGTTGCACTTGACACAACTACACCACTATGTTTTAGTAGGCCCTGAGTACAACCATAATTTAATGATTCATCTGCCTACCTCCAAGGATGAGCAGGAACTGAAGAGCATTGTCTTCTTGATGTTGGCTTCCATAAAACCCCCAAACAATATATTGTTGATGTGTAATATATGTAAAAATTATATAAATGTATGTGGCTGACTGTATTTCTTTTCTTTAGCATCTGCTTGAGAAGAAAAATTGGATAGTTGCCTCAGAGGCATGGGCAGTTACAACATTTTAGGAGCATATACTGATCTGATTACACTGTGAAATAATACAGAACATTTTTTTCCTCTCCTGACTTTTTTGCTTTTTAAAGTTTGTTCCCAAATGTTCTCAATTACTGGATATTGATATTTCTTACTTTGAAAGCCTGATTGCAGATACCCTGGTAATACTTTTTTACTTTTTAATTAATGATAAGCACTAGAGAAATCAGTACTAGAGAAGTTCCAGCTTTGGCTTTTAGGGCTCATAAATACAGTTGTGGTAATGAAATGCGTATTATAATTGAATGACAGGAGTTTTAAAATGAAGGCTTTCATCACTAATGTTTTGAGAAACTTACATATCAGGAGGATAAAAACTGGTAGTGCTTGGTCAGTTCAATGGCTGTGTTTTACAAGTCTAGTCTGTAAAAAGAGTAAGAATTCAGCTAACTTTTAAATTAGAATAAATGTCTTAATCATACAAAGGAATAACAGGGTGGTGTTCCCCTTCAGATATAAATATATATATATTTTTTTCTTTGCAAACGACTGTCAGTGTGCTAACTATACAGAGAGAATTGGTATGGGTCCCCTGAGAGAGACACTTTCTATAGACTGACACGAATTATTCTTAGGGGAATTTATATGCAGTAAGTCATTTATAAAAGCCTAAGGACCTTCTGCCATGCTTTAGGGTTTTTTTATTTGTTTTGTACATATCTTTATAGAATGCCACAAGCAATCACAATTGGTCTGTTTTTAATGGAGAAGGGCTTACACTAAACCTCTTCAGCACATCCCTGATGCATCAGAAAGCAAGTGGACAGGCTGTGACACAGTTGAAGGACAGCCTGAGAACAGGGTTTTGCCAAACCATTGAGGGGATTCCTGTCCAACCAGTTCCCTTCTTTAACCTATAAGAGAGGGCATGGAGGAGGGAATTGAGTCTGGGGATTGGAAAGGTTATTGGGTGTTTGGGCGTCTGAGATGGGTTTATAATCTGCTTCCTATAATTGATGCAGAGGTGGGTGAACCTAGAGGCTATTATTCAGAGTGAAGTAGATGAAGAAGAAAAAAAACAAATAATTCATATTAATGCATATAAATGGAATCTAGAAAGATGGTACTGATTAACCTACTGGCAGGGCAGGAATAGAGATGCAGACATGGAGAACAGACTTATGGACACAGCAGTAGAAGGAGAGGGTGGGACGAGCTGAGAGAGTAGCACTGAAATATATACATTACATGTGTAAATGAGATAGCTAATGGGAAGGTGCTATATAGCACAAGGAACTCAAGCTTGTGCTCTGTGACAACCTGGAGGGGTATGATGGGATGGTAGGTGGGAGGGAGGTACAAGAAGGAGGGGACCCATCATACCTATGGCTTACTCACGTTGATATATGGCAGAAACCAACACAATGTTGTAAAGCAATTCTCCTCCAATTAAAAATAAATAACTAAATAAAAATCAGTATTGATGCTGGGTAAATCACAAAAGAAACAATACCAAGATCTGGAATTTCCACTCTGAGTAATCACAAGGTCTTATTTTTTAAAAATTTAAAATTGGAAATAATTACATACTTACAATAAACTGTGGAAAATTCTGAAAGAGATGGGAATACCGGACCACCTGACCTGCCTCTGGAATCAAGATTGCCAGGAGAAATATCAATAACCTCAGATATGCAGATGACACCACCCTTATGGCAGAAAGTGAAAAGGAACTAAAAAGCCTCTTGATGAAAGTGAAAGAGGAGAGTGAAAAAGTTGGCTTAAAGCTCAACATTCAGAAAACTAAGATCATGGCATCTGGTCCCATCACTTCATGGCAAATAGACAGGGAAACAGTGGAAACAGTGGCTGACTTTATTCTTTTGAGCTCCAAAATCACTGCAGATGGTGATTGCAGCCATGAAATTAAAAGATGCTTTCTCCTTGGAAGGAATGTTATGACCAAACTAGATAGCATACTAAAGCAGAGACATTACTTTGTCAACAAGGGTCTGTCTAGTCAAGGCTATAGTTTTTCCAGTAGTCATGTATGGATGTGAGAGTTGGACTACAAAGAAAGCTGAGTGCCGAAGAACTGATGGTTGTGAACTGTGGTGCTGGAGAAGACTCTTGAGAGTCCCTTGGACTGCAAGGAGATCCAACCAGTCCATTCTAAAGGAGATCAGTCCTGGGTATTCACTGGAAGGACTAATGCTGAAGCTGAAACTCCAGTACTTTGGCCACCTGATGCAAAGAGCTGACTCTTTGGAAAAGACCCTGATACTGGGAGAGATTGAGGGCAGAAGGAGAAGAGGATGACAGAGGATGAGATGGTTGGATGGCATCACCGACTCAGTGGACATGAGTTTGGGTAAACTCTGGGAGTTGGTGATGGACAGGGAGGCCTGGTGTGCTGTGTTTCATGAGGTTGCAAAGAGTTGGACACGACTGAGTGACTAAACTGAACTGAATATAATATAATAATTATAGATTATAGGAAGTGGGAAGTAAATATATGGGAAAGTACTGTGGACCTTTTTCCCAGGTCTCCCCGGTGATAATATCTTGCCTAACTATGGTACAATATAAAGGCCAGGAAATGGACACTGGTGTAATCCATAAAGCTTACTCAGGTTTCACCAGCTATACAGGCGTTTTAAGTGTGTGTGTGTGTATATGCATGCATTGGATGTATAAGTGTAGGTCTATGCAATTTTCCCACATGCAGTTTCATGAAATCAACACAACCAAGATGCTTACTGTACTGTCATCGCAAGACTCCTTCCTTCTGCTCCTGTATAGCTGCACCCATCCCTTCACACCATCCCTAACTACTAGCCACCACTTATCTCTTCTTGATCTTGATAATTTTCATATTGCTTGAATATTATATAAAAGAAACCATGCAGTATGTGTCCTTTTGTGATTGGCTTTTTAAAACTTGCTGAATATTATTCCATGTTATGGATGCACTGCAGTTTGTTTAAACATTCACTTATTGAAGTATACTTGGATAATTTCCTCATTTTGGCTCTTACAAATGAGCTACCGTGAACATCCATGTACAAGTTTCTGCCATGAGAATAGATTTTCATTGCTCTGGGATAAATGCCTGAAAGAACTGCTGTGTCATATGATAAGTCCATTTTTAATTTTAAAAGGCACCACCAAACATTTTTTTTCTCCCACAATCACTGTACCATTTTATATTCCCACCAGCTATATATGAGTGATTCAGTTTTGTCTGTATCCTCATCAGCCTGGTTTTAATTGCATTTCTCTAATAGCTATGTCAAAACTAGACAGTGTTTTAAAAAGCAGAGACATCAGTTTGCCGACAAAAGTCCATATAGTCAAAGCTATGGTTTTTCCAGTAATCATATATATATGTGTGAGTTGGCCCATAAATAAGGCTGAGTGCCTAAGAATTGACACTTTTGAACTGTGGTGTTGGAGAAGACTCTTGAGAGTCCCTTGGACAACATGGAGATCAAACCAGTCATACCTGAAGAAAATCAACCCTGAATATTCCTTGGAAGGACTGGTGCTGAAGTTGGAGCTCAGATACTTTGGCTATCTGATGCGAAGAACTGACTTATTGGAAAAGAGCCTGATGCTGGGAAAGATTGAAGGCAGGAGAAGGGGGCAACAGAGGATGAGATGGTTGGATGGTATCACTGACTCAATGGACGTGACACTGACTCAATGGACATGAGTATTTGAGCAAACGCAGGAAGATGGTGATGGACAGAGGAGCCTGGTGTGCTGCAGTCCATGGGGTTGCAAAGTCAGACACGACTTAGTGACTGAAGAACAATTACAACAGCTAACAATAACAATGGCTAATGATGTACATCTTTTCATGTGCTTGCCGCCTGCATATACTCTTTAATGAAATATCTCTTCTTGTCTTTTTCCCATTTTCCAACTGGATTTTTGTTGTTCTTATTGTTTTGCTTTGCTTTGTTCTGACTTTTGCTATTGCATTTTGAGAATTCTTTATACATTCTAGATACTAGTCTTTTGTCAGATATATAATGAGGTCAGCCCAGGACTTCACTGCTGCTACCTCCAGATCAGACTGACCACTGGTGCCCCAGGGGCTAGGGCTCTTTACGGAGTCTCTATTGGGCTTCCCCTTTTCTGAGCCTTTGGCCATAGGGAGCAGGCTCTTCCTGTTGGTGTTTTGGGGTTGCAGCCTCTCTGAAGCCCAGTCCAGGGTATAAGGGAGATAAACAGAAAACTAGAGGACTCACCATATCGTTGTTCTTCAAATTCTGAGGTCCCTAGTCAGTGACCTTTTTTCCAAGTTTCAGAGTTCTTTTATTATATTTTCTGGTGAATAATTTCCAGGGTATTTATTTGTATTTAGAGGGAGAAAATGAGTAGAGCAGAGAAAAGTGAATTCACATTTCCAGAACCACCCACTAGATTTGATACTTAAGAAGTCATTTTGTATCAAATAGCAACAGGACTGATTTTCCTGGAGGTGTTATCTGACAATATGAGAGCATTGTAGGCTTTCACTTTTTACCATTGTGTCTTACGTGGCCTTTGCATTACGGTGACCTTTTAAGATTAAAGGTTTAAAGGTGACAGTCTTTAATGCCAGCACTTGAAAATATTTTCACTCCTGTGGGACCAAAGTGTATAGATTCTTTGATGTGTTGCCTAGATCCTCCTTCAGGAGATAAGAGCTCATTACCCCACCTGCTGGGGATGCTGCCCACAGACAACCCCCTTTCAAAGGCACCTCTCTTTCATGAGGTGGTCTGTCTCCAGGGACTCATCACTGGAGGGTATAAAAGCCCCCGCCCTCTCACCCCAACACAAGACGCTCCATCTTCATTGTTCCCCACGAGCTACCATTGGAAGTTCTTTTGCCAATTCTGCTGGCTTTTTCTCTCTTTTTCTTTTCTTTTTCCTATGGATGTTGATCCCCAAAGCACTTCTTTACAAACCTTCTTCAGGCTAAATGTGTGAGGAATCCGTTTCTTGGGGAATCCAACATGCCTTAAAAAGTCCTCTTTTCTGTAAGTTTGCTGTTATTTTTTTCCTAAATGAAATTGACCATGAAAAGAAATCTACTTCTCCTAGAACTAGGATGTTTTTGTTTATTTATTCTTATAATGAAGTGATGGCCATTCTAGATGGAAATCCTGTTTGTTTTCAAAATCTTCACTTGGAAGAACAAAAAGCTAGGATGCTAAATATTTCTCCCCGATTTTTGAGATTTGTAAACGGTGGCTGACAATTCTTATAGACCCTGAAAGTGTGTTAGAGTGTGCAGTCCCATCTTCTGCAGTTGTTATTAACATTTAGTTCCTGCATGCTAAGTGTGTGGTTCCTGGCACTGTTCTCTCCCTGTGACATTCCAGTCTGAGTTTCTCTGCTTAGTTCAGACATTTAGATCAAAACCATGGCAGTGGCAGTGAAATTATCTTTAAGTTTTTTTCTTAGCCACTAGCTGATTGCAGTGTGTAAACAGTAGTTTGCACATTACTCAGTCATGTTTACCTCCCACCAAGAACTGGTTCTTCTTTCACATGTCTCCTGATTTATTTCCCACAGTGCTGCTAAATTAACTACACAGAGATCTCCTGTGTGCTTTAAAGTCACTCCTGTGCTTGTTCATTTAGAATTTTCTCCACCTAAATTATGGTGAGCCATGGAAGAGGCTTAAATAAGTCCATTGCATTTTTTTACAGTTATTATGAAGTTATTATATATTGGGTTTTATTCAGTAAGTGTGTACCTAATGACTCCATTAAACAATTTTTTTAAGCCTAATACAATGTAAGTGCACTAGAAAATCTTGCTGTTCTATAGTGAGTCTTTTCTTAAAGGTAAGTGATAAGTCTTTGCTGTTGGTGTTCAGTTGCTAAGTCATCTAAGTCATATCCGACTCTGCGGCCCCATGGACTGCAGCACCCCAGGCTTCCTTGTCCTTCACTATATCCTGGAGCTTGCTCAAACTCATGTCCATTGCATCGATGGTGCTATCCAACTGTCATCCTCTGTCAGCGCTTTCTCCTCCTGCCCTCAATCTTTCCCAGCATCAGAGTCTTTTCCAAAGAGTTGGCTCTTCAAATCAGGTGGCCAAAGTATTGGAGCTTCAACTTCAGTATCAGTCCTTCCAATGAATATTCAGGGTTGATTTCCTTTAGGATTGACTAGTTTGATCTTCTTGCAGTCCAAGGGACTCTCAGGGGTCTTCCCCAGCACCACAATTCAAAAGCATCAATTCTTCGGCTCTCAGTCTTCTTTATGGTCCAACTCTCATATCCATACATGACTACGGGAAAAACCATTAATTCATGTTTAAATCAGACTTTTTACTATATCAGGATCTTCTTGAAAATGTGAAAGTAAGCCAGGTCTGTTCTCACATTTCTTTCTGAACTGCAGTATGGTTCAAATGGGCTAAAATAGAGGATGGGGAAGGGATTAATAGAAGTAGATTTTAATAAAATTAAGGTCATTTTTTCTCAAAGAGGTTACTAAATACCTGCTTACTGATAATAGTCTCCAGGAAAATGATATAATGTTGAGAAACATTTACTGAGAGAGTACATCCTCAAAATCTCTACTCCTATCAGTTTTTAAAAAGTCCATAGGAATGTCTATTACAAATATTTATTCAAGATATTTCCTTGATATTACAGTATATAATACTCTCTGAAAAGTGTTCCCTTTCAAAAACTGTCTATACTCCTTATCTGGAGTTTGCCCTTGGAAAACACTCAACTTCTGGTTTGTCTTCTCTTCTTTGGTATCCATTGCTTATGGTCTCTTCATGGATTGGGAAGATCCCCTTGAGAAGAGAATGGCAACCCACTCCAGTATTCTTGCCTAGAGAATTCTGTGGACAGAGGAACCTGGCAGCTACAGTCCATGGGGTCACAAAGAGTCATACACGACTGAGCGACTAATACTTTCACTTTCATGGGTCTTAAAATTATGGTAACAGCCTTGAAAGTTGACTTAATAAAGAGTAAGCATTTGATGATGGAGTGTGTCCCTTGACCCTTTTCAGCCTGGGTTTCTTCATCTACAAAATGAGTAAAGTAATATTGTAATATTTGTCACAACGGGTAATGTGAAATTTGATTCAGAGAAGAGTAATTGGTGATCTTTATAGTAATAATCAGACACAGGCAGTTATTTTTTTAAATTCTAGAATTTTTTTTTCTCTGAAAATATAATTACAAGAATACTAACCATTTGCTTAGTGCTTCCCAGGTTTTGAAAACTTTCCTTAGATTTCTATTTGGAGAGTCACAATTGCCATGCCCAGAAAGCAGAATATGTTTCCTTTGTTTCGTTTACTTTCATTTTGTCTTTTTTCTTTTTTTTCAGAAGCAAAAACTGAAAACTGAGGGTCAGTGGGGTTAAATAATTCATCATAGGTCACACATTTAATAATGGCTGAGTCCAGCAGGCCCAGGGCTACAGCCAGGCTCTCTGACTGCCAATCATTTCTAGCAGGGGCAGCAACTCAATACTGAAATAAGGGGACCAAGGGGGTAATAGCATTGAGTGACGAGTGAACCTAATGGGAGTGAGGGCAACACTGGTGAGCTGGAGAAAGCACGAGCAGTGATCTGGGAAGTATGCTGCCATCTGGTTCCAGTCAGCTGTTGCCAAGGGGGATTTCTGATCTAGTATGCTAAGATATGATTTTTTTTTTTTTTAAGAAAGAAGCCAGAAATTCAAATTTTTGTGTAGAAATATTGACAGACAAACAGCAGGTGGTAGTGGCATTTTATTTTTCCTTGTTGTAGTCCATGACTGTGACGTGCTTCTCTTCCCTGACTTTGGATCCATTAACTGTTGACTGAAGATTGTAAGATGCCTGAGAGCAGGGATTATTATTGTGTCCCCAAAGTCCAGCAAGATCCCTGCTCTTGTGCTAGTACAGGCTCTTGAGTAGATAAAAAAACCACAACAATGGCCAAAGTGTTTGAACAGCACGTGTCTTGGGACCCACGTCAGCCCATAGTTCAGCAACACGTCATCAGTTCTACTCCAAAAATATTCAGGCAGGTGATAATTTCCAGATTGTTTCTCAAATGGGAATTATAAGAAAGTTAAAATTAGAGTGGACTTTTTAATCTGTTTCTTGAATTACTAAAAAGTGTTAATTATACAAAGTACAGATATATGCCAAACATTTTAATTAAATTAACTTTCAGTGATTTTAGTATCTGAATACTCACATCTTTCATGGATAGTGGTATTTGAAAATGGTAACTTTCTTCAAAGGAATCTCAGCTCAAATATGCCAATATTTAAGTAGGAATTCATTTTTCTTAAGACATTTCCAGGGACCTATATTTATTAAAAAAAAAAAAGAAATGTTATATGTCACTTTGGTTGATGCTGATTTTATATATATGTATGTATATGTATATATATATACATACATATGTATAGGTGTGTTGTCATGGACTCAAACACATAATTCTAAAAAGTTTAGAAATACTTTACCTCCTGTATTATGGCCATCAAGATTTTTTACAACCAAAGTCTTGGCTCCCGTGCTTTTCCTTAAACAGTAAAAAATAAACATTGATATTTAGGTTGAGTCCTCAGAGCAACAATTTAACAAACCACAATTCTGACAAAAATCAGAAATGTGGATGATAGGAACTGTGATTGTTTTCTGTACCTGTGATTTGTTTCAAAAGGTAGAGATATAGTTTAATGGAATATGTAATTCTACCCTTAGAATATGTCATCATTCCCATTTTAATTAAGAAGATTAATAGTTAGAAGACCACATACCCAGAAACCTGCTCATACCACACCATGCATCCGGTCTTCAGGTAACCTGTTGAAAGCAAAACGAAACAGTCTACCTCCATCCATTCTGCCGCACTCTGACTTCAAGTTCAGCTTCACAATTAAATAACTTGTCAACTTCGAATTAGCAATAAACAGCAGCTCAAGATCTGTAGGGTTTATAAGCAAGTCAGAAGTGGTGCTTAGAATGATTGCATTTCTAAGCTGACAATTATTACAGCTCAGAACTAATTTTTATGCCTTAAATAAAACCAAAAGAATCTACACAAAGCACTTCATTTTCTAGGAAGGTTAAATTAAAATTAAAGTGTTCACTGGAAAGTCATCCTCTTTCAAATGCATTTCCTAAGAATCACTCACTTGAGGAAGGAGTAGCTACTGTAATTTTAATTTTGGGGGAATAAGTCCTCTTACTTCCTAACAATAGATGTGGAGAGGCCACTAGTGTTTTTTAAAGTATGGTGTTTAAAAAATTATTCCACAAGGCAGTTCTTCCCGGTTTACAGATTGTACACGTTTATGCAATGTGGCAATTTATTTACCCAAATGGGGAGCAGAGAGAGCCTGAAATTGAAACAGACAATATCCCAGAGAGACCTAAAGTAGGCAGTGAATAATAGCCAGAGTAGCACCCTGGATTATGTCACTGTGTCTCCTGCAGAGTCCAAGTGTTTTTGCAGCTCTCTTTGAAACATTCTACATAACATCCAGGTCAGGGTCTGGGAGGGAGAGAGACACCCGTGGGACAGCTGTAGCCGTGGCAACTGGGTTCATGATGCATGAGGAGCTCAGGGGAAAGAGAGGGAATCCTTCTTCTCCAGCTTTGGCAGCTCAGATGTTTTGGGGCTAGTGGGAATTCCATTTGAGATCTCCACTAACTTTCATATGTTAGGAGTCTAACAAGTTATCTCATAGACCTTCTAGGCAGCAGATATATTAAACTGTTTTCCCATGGGCTCTGTCTAGAATTAATGCCTTAGAAAAATTTTTTTTCTAAACATTAAAAAATCTGAATTTTTAGGTTCTCTTTAAAAATCAGAAAATCTGACCACACTGTACCATTATTATTCTCTTATGGTCTAAACTGGCTGGATGAGAGCCAGAGCTGTGTAGTTTAGATGGGGTGTGTGCTCCCACATGACCATACAACATACCCTTACCCGCACAACTGATTTCACTTGTTTTCTCACCTGCCTGACTCCAGAGGACTCCTGAGTTTGCAGGCCCTATGGTGCAGAGCAGACTGGTTGCAGTGATTTTATCTATTCACTTATCTATTGACTCCAGGCTCAGATTCCTTCCACCTCCTGGCTCGACTTGTCCAATGCCACAATCTTTTCCATTTCCTCAGTGCTCAGTGATATTTTTTAAGCATTAATTGACATTATGTCATTTAATTTTCTAAAAAGTTGATATATGCATTTTTCTTTTCACAAATGGGGAAACTGAGACTGTAAGGGAAGAATTGAGATTTAAGATGGTTTGATTTCAAAGTTCGTTTTCAGTGTCATTACTATTTCTGGAGGATAAGGGACTGTGTCATGCTTTTTTCTGTCTTTTTTTGCAGTGTGCTTAGGAAAGTGTAAGTGTAATGAAACATTTAATACACATGGTGATTATGTTGCTGTCTCTTCTTTATTCTCCATATTTCAAGACATACAAGACATGTCTCTTTGCAGTTAGGGTTGCAATTCATGATTTTCACAAGGAGAGACTCTTAGTCCTAATAGCAATTCAAAACTATCTAGATCAGTGATATCCAAATGAAATACAACGAGAGCCACATATATAATGAAAAAAATTAATGGTCATATTAGAAAAGTAAAAAGAAAAAAGGTAGACTTAATTTTAATAAATACTTTATTTGGCCTAATATGTCCAAAATATCATTTCAACATGTAATCAGTATTTTTAAGTTATTGAGATATATTTTGTGTTCACTTTTTTTTTGGTAGTATGTCTTCAAAATCCTGTGTGTGTGTGTGTGTGTGTGTGTGTGTGTGTGTGTGTGTGTGTGTGTGTGTATCTATATTAATCTTTTGGCCGCGCTGCATGTGGGCTCTTATTCCCAGACCAGGGATTGAACCATACACCCCGTACATTGGAAGCATGGGATTGTGTGTGTGTGTGTGTGTGTGTGTGTGTGTGTGTGTGTGTGTGTGTATCTATATTAATCTTTTGGCCGCGCTGCATGTGGGCTCTTATTCCCAGACCAGGGATTGAACCATACACCCCGTACATTGGAAGCATGGGATTGTGTGTGTGTGTGTGTGTGTGTGTGTGTGTGTGTGTGTGTGTATCTATATTAATCTTTTGGCCGCGCTGCATGTGGGCTCTTATTCCCAGACCAGGGATTGAACCATACACCCCGTACATTGGAAGCATGGGATTGTGTGTGTGTGTGTGTGTGTGTGTGTGTGTGTGTATCTATATTAATCTTTTGGCCGCGCTGCATGTGGGCTCTTATTCCCAGACCAGGGATTGAACCATACACCCCGTACATTGGAAGCATGGGATTTTAACCATTGGACCTCCAGGGAAGTCCCTCCTGTGTATATTTTCTACTTACAACATCTGTGAATTCAAACAAGTCACCTTTCAGTTGCTGAACAGATGTTATGTCTCACGACCACCATAATGGACAGCCCAGGTCTAGGTCATTAACCTCAAATGAAGAGGGAAAGTAAGACAGAGAAGTATGGCTCCTGTGGTGGAAGCACAACTCAAACTCTCAAAGCCTCTTTCTGAAACCAGTGCTGTGAATGAACCTTGGGATGTGCAAAGAAAGAGAGTTTTAGAATGAATTATTTATTCCTTTTTTATGGATACAGCTGCTCAGTGTTTGGGAAACCAAGGAGTTGGGATAATTTTAGTATTTCTCTCCAGTTTACAAGGGTTTTAATGGAGGGAGTTGGGATATAATTTCATAGGGCATTGTGTTATCTCTCAGGGTAGTTCATATTCCCTTGCCAGCCAGAGATGAAATCATAAGTCCAAAGTAATTCACTTCTAGAAGAATTTAGTTTTTGCCTACTATTGGAAAGAACAAGTGAACACACATAGAGCAGGATGTGTAACATTGTTGGGAGCATGAAACCTTCACTGAAGAAGCAACTAAAGAATGACCCAGTAAAGTGTGCAATACCGGCACTAAAGTAGTTTCAGGCAGTGCCAGAATGGACAGCCTGAATCCGGAATGAAAGTTTGGTTGAAGCTCTAGTAACTGTGATTTGTAATACCCAGAGAAGCAGACTAAAGGGAATCAATTATGTATGGCCTGTTATTACTTTGTGAAAACTGGTCCTGAATTGTTTTCTTATTTGATTGTGTTTTTCCAGGAAAATAAGGTTTCTTTTGTTACCATTTTTCACTGAGATAGATGCAGAAAAAACTCTGAACTGTTCTGGCGAGCATGTATTTCTAGCTAGTCTACTGATCTGAATTTCAGGTCGTGATGATATGGTCATAAAAATTTGCCCTGGGCACATTTTTGGCTGATCTTAGCTGAAAAGCATTTTTTAACACCACATGATGAGATTTAATGACTCTTGCATTGCAGGTTGGGGTGCTCCATCAAGAAAATGAAGCGATTCCATTTGGATTCTTTTTCTATGCTGGATGCCCTCTGAGTTTCCCTTATTAAAATGCCAGAAAATGCTGTTTAAACAAATGTTCTGCACTTCAGTTGTTCCATAGCTTCCTGTTATTATTTTTATTCTTTATAGAGCACCCAGGTACCTGAGGTATATTTCTCATATAGAAGAGAGGGGGACTCTGTCCACTGGAGCTTTCATGCAGTATAGACTAATTCAGCTCAAATGAAAGATAAGGCACAAAGCAGTCACTGGCAATGGCTGGAGTGGTTTTGAGAAACTGGTCATGCTTATAGCTGGACATGCTTCCAGGTTGTTCTGCTACTCAGCTGAACTTTTCTTCATCTGTTCCCTGTGGCTGGTTGCTTTCCCTGTGGCTGACAGTATGCATAGAGCTGTTTAACACAGAAAGGGAGAAGCAGCTTTGGGAATTATCAGGCTCCCAAATAGTCCTGAGGTTAGAGTTCACTCAGAGTCCTGAGGTTAGAGTTCACTCACATGCAGTCAGCATTTGTTTATTTATTTAGCTGTCTCTGATCCTTTGAAATGATAAATTAAAAAAAAAAATTATTAGGACATAACATACACACAGTAAAAGCTGATAAAGTATGCTGATCTTTAGTTTACAGCTTGATGTTAATTTTACGTACATGCATATCTCCATGTAAATACCATCTAGATCAAGGTATAGAACCTTTTAAAGCTCCCCAGCAGGCCCCTTTTTTCCCCTTCCAAATGCTTTCCAAATGCACTTCCTCAGGAGGTAACTACTATTTTGATATCAACATCAATTAGTTTCACCTATTCTTAAGCTTCATATAAATGGAACCACACAGCATGTATCCACTTCTTTCTAGCTTTTTTCAATAAACATGTTTGTAACATTCATCCATGTTATTGGGAGTGCCAGTTCACTCTTTTTTGTTTCTGTGGAGTGTTTCATTGTATGAATAGACAACGTTTTGTGGATTGATATTCCTGTTTGTGAGCATTTGGATTGTTTCTAGTTTTTTTTTTTTTTTTTTAATCTGTTTTGGTCCAGATTCTACCATGCTCAGTACTCATGCAGGAACCCTGGAGCACAGAGATGCTCTATGCTTATGGAAACCTCCATCCTGTCTCCAGTGTGTTTGTATTCTCCTCTAAAGGATCTGGGTAGTTGTTCAGTCCTTCACTCTCTTCTTCCTAATAGTAATACTACGACTAATACCAGCTATTATTCCCTGAATACGTAGCATGGCCCAGGTACTAGTGCAACTCTGTATTATGTGTAAAGTCTTTCATAATTCTCACCAAGACCCTGGGAGGTATTACATGGTTTTACATGGAGAAATGAAGACTTTAGTAAGTTAAATGTATTCCCTACGACTACACAGCATGTTAATGGGAGAGCAAGGATTCAAATCTAGATTTTCTGCCCCACACTGCATTCTTAATCACTATACATACTGACAAAAATAGTGTCTTAGGATCTATAATGAACTGACAGCTTTGGGTGGAACACAGTTTTGTCCATTTTCTTCCTCCATGACCAAAAGCAGCTGTTGGTTTGAAAATGTTGCAATTCATCATTCCCTGGCTTTAAGATGTCAGTGGCTCTGCTGGTTATTAATATAGAACCAAAAGCCTGCACCACAGCCCCCAGGACCCCCACCTGATCTGCTCCAGCCTCCCTCCTAGACCTTATCTCCCATCCACCAGCCCTCCATCAGTGCCCTCTGGTCACACTGAACCTCATCTGTGCTTGAATAGCTAGGCTTGTTCTTGTGTTTTGCCATTCTCTCTGCCCAGAAGTCTTCTGGCTCCTTCCTGTCGCTCATCTCTCAGTGCAAATGTCACCTTCCCACAGAGTCTTTTCCTGACTACCTGTTAGAAAGTACCTGCTCTCTCTAACATTGCCTTACTTGATTTCCTTCCTAATACTTTCTTTTTCTTTTTTTCAGTTGCTAAGTCATGTCTGACTCTTTGCAATGCTATGGGCTGTAGCTAACCAGACTCCTCTGTGCATGGGATGTTCCAGGCAAGAATACTGGCATGGGTTGCCATTTCCTCCTCCAGGGAATCTTCCTGACCTAGGGATCCGATGCTTGTCTTTGCACTAGAAGATGGATTCTTTACCACTGAGTCACCAGGGAAGCCGTACTACACTCAAACTTATTTCATTCATTTAATGGGTTACATACTTCAGTTCAGATCAGTTCAGTCGCTCAGTCGTGTCCGACTCTTTGTGACCCCATGAACTGCAGCACGCCAGGCCTCCCTGTTCATCACCATCTCCTGGAGTTCACTCAGACTCACGTCCATCAAGTCGTGAGGCCATCCAGCCATCTCATCCTCTGTCGTCCCCTTCTCCTCCTGCTCCTAGTCCCTCCCAGCATCAGAGTCTTTTCCAGTGAGTCAACTCTTCACATGAGGTGGCCAAAGTACTGGAGTTTCAGCTACAGCATCATTCCTTCCAAAGAAATCCCAGGGTTGATCTCTTTCAGAATGGACTGGTTGGATCTCCTTGCAGTCCAAGGGACTCTCAAGAGTCTTCTCCAACACCACAGTTCAAAAGCATCAATTCTTCGGCTCTCAGCCTTCTTCACAGTCCAACTCTCACATCCATACATGACCACAGGAAAAACCATAGCCTTGACTAGACGGACCTTAGTCGGCAAAGTAATGTCTCTGCTTTTGAATATACTATCTAGGTTGGTCATAACTTTTCTTCCAAGGAGTAAGCGTCTTTTAATTTCATGGCTGCAATCACCATCTGCAGTGATTTGGGAGCCCAAAAAAATAATGGCTAACACAGTTTCCACTGTTTTCCTATCTATTTCCCATGAAGTGATGGGACCGGATGCCATGATCTTCGTTTTCTGAATGGTGAGCTTTAAGCCAACTTTTTCGCTCTCCTCTTTCACTTTCATCAAGAGGCTTTTTAGCTCCTCTTCACTTTCTGCCATAAGGGTGGTGTCATCTGCATATCTGAGATTATTGATATTTCTCCCGGCAATCTTGATTCCAGCTTGTGTTTCTTCCAGTCCAGCGTTTCTTATGATGTACTCTGCATAGAAGTTAAATAAGCAGGATGACAATATACAGCCTTGATGCACTCCTTTTCC
This sequence comes from Capra hircus, assembly GCF_001704415.2. Taxonomy (NCBI): domain Eukaryota; kingdom Metazoa; phylum Chordata; class Mammalia; order Artiodactyla; family Bovidae; genus Capra; species Capra hircus. The sequence goes on from NC_030829.1 coordinate 40,319,434, forward strand.
TATTTTTTTTATCCAATCTGTGTCTTCAGGTCCTGGAAAAGTGACCAACGCTTAGTAGGTACTCAGCAAATACTGAGTCGATGAACAAAGAAATGAGTAAGTGTGCATTTCTAAGATTCCTGGGGGCTCTGTAGAATATTTTCTTATGTATTTTATGAAGAAAATCTTATTGGAAAAATGTAACTTTATTGACTGAGGGGTCCAATCTGCTTGAGATAAAATGGTGAGAGAAGAGGAGCTGTGCACATTATTAATTTTATGTGTGTAAACATGGTCACAATCACAGAAATTGACTTCTGGCAATAAGGCAATTTTCCAAATGTCAAAGTTAACCAGACGGTCTTGGAAAGTGGTTCTTTTCCTGTTGTCATTGTTTTTTGTTTTTTTTTTTTCTCTCTTTGTGAAATACTAGAATGGGGAAAACCCTCTTATCTGTCCACCCTGGGACATAGCATGTGAAACAAATCATACAAATTAATGCATACTTTTATACTAGAGTTTAAAAAATAAGAAATGTCACAAGAATAGCAAAACTAGATACTCTGTCATCACTACCACCTCATTCTAATGTGACAGGCCTTGGAATCATTAATGATCCTTTGTTCAGCTTAATGCATGAGGTCAGTGTGGAGACCTTTAGTAACAAGCTGCTCCGTATCTTCTAATGCTGGTTTGCATTTGGAAGGCTGCAGGCAAGTTCCTGAAAATTCAGTCACCACTCTCCCAAGTTGTTGCTAAATCCGTAGGATGTTTTGTCTTCAATTTGTGGATGTACATTAAAATTCCTACGCCCCAAGCAAACTTTATCAAAGGCACTTGCAGCCTATTGCTCCTAAAATATTGTACGCCAGGCACGTTAGGGCATGCACAGAATTCGTGTGCCTGTGTGATGGGCAGGGCTGGGCCTTTCATGCCCTTTGGAGGAAAGAAAAGCCATGTTAGGAGAAATGCATCCATGTTGTTGGGCTGGGAGTGGGGAAAGATTGGTTTTGTCTGCTAGCCTAGGCAGAATTTCTTATTACCCCACATCAAATTGCATCCCTTGCCTCTGATTCAAGTCTGCCCATTCATCTCTTCCTCCCACCTCAGGCTTTTATTGAAGCTTCCACCCCCAGGCAGTGCACAAATGTAAACTTCTGTTTACTGTCTCTGAGTGATGATATTAATTCAAATGCCTAGGGATAATGCATTGCTTATTAAACACATGGTGTTATTAGAGAGTAATTCAAGGGAAATCTAAAAGGGTGGAAAAACATGCTTCTCCCCCTCAGCAAAAATGGCCAGAATTGGATAAAAGCAGAGCTTCTCTCAGTAATGTTGACTTCAAAAATAGTTAAAACCTAAAAGTTGAGAGTTATGTTTCATGTGTTGGGAATTTTCAGAACTTCAAGCCCAGGAGACAGCATCTCAAGTGACCCTGAGAGAGCTGCTCCAAAGAGGTGAGGGGAGGAGCCAGGTTATATTGAAGTTTTGCAACAAATGACAGGTAGTCTGAACATCAAAAGATTCTTGTTATTTAAAGAAAACCAGATATCCCAAGTTAAGGAATTTAGTGCCTTACTATGAATGGGCTCACTGAAACCATCCCTTTTAGATACACCTCACCTGTTTGGGGCCAGTATCCTGTGCTTTTTCCATGGACAGAGGAGCCTGGAAGGCTATACAGTCCATGGGGTCACAAAGAGTCAGACACGACTGAGTGACTGAGCACCCAGTCCTGTGTTGTTCACATCCTGAGCTCCCTTGGGGCTCACCATAGGTAGTGGCATCAGTGTGATGGCTGGTAGATCACAGATATTCTTCTCCTTCCTGAGCGCCCTTCAGGCTCACCAGCTCACATTGAAGGGCTGTAATCGCTAATAACTGTTAACATCTTTGTTTACGGATATGTCAGGAAATATATCATTTCTTGGTAACAGTGGGCATGGGTTAAGAGCCTCCACTGCGGACTTGCAGTGTGATCTTTGAAGAGTTATTTACCTTCTCTAAGCTCCAGGTGACACACCTATAAACTGAGAATAGTAATTGCACCTGCCTTCTAAAGTTGTCCTGAAGGTTAAATGAGAAACATATGTAGAACCCTCAGTAGCGTGCCTCACAGTAAGCTTGATTAAAGTGTTTGGAATAAGATCTCATATATGATAGACCTGTGTTGTCAGCTACATGTGGCATGCTGTTCATGCACTGAGCAACAGACCCAGTAGAGACACCTTAAAACACAGATCCTCCCTTCCCATACTGCCAGGGTATTTAAACCAGGGACTTCTGTGGAAAAACCTGTCACGTCTCTACCTTATCACCAGATTATCTTGAATTCCTTTAAGAAAGTTGTTTGAAAAGAAAAGTTTTATCAGATATCTTTTAGAATCATGATTATGTTCTAAACAGCGCATTGATTTAAGATTCTTGTAGTTCTCAGTATACTCAGTTTCATAAAGAAAACCTCTCTTTTCTAGAAAGTCATCTCAAACGGGAAGACTTACAATGCAAAATTCTGAGGGATCGAGCTCAAACAAATGTGTCAGGTTTCCCCATCCACCTTGTCCAGGTTGAACATTCATGAACAGGCTTTGATGCTCCCAGCCCATCCCCTTCTATTCCTCCTTCTTATATGCTGATCGCTTGCTAAAAGATTCCTCCCCCTCTATGCTGCTGCTCAGCTCACATGCTCATCCTTAGATCTCAGACAGAATATCATTTCTCCTGGAGAGCAGAGCCTCCTGGTCCCCATATCTGTTTCATGCTTGGTTCTGTGTTCAGATTGCTCCTGGAAAACCTTCATTTTATTTTGTCCTTTTGTACTTATTCATAATTATTTATTTAATGTCTGTCTTCCCCACTAGATTATTAGCTCCATATGGGTAGGGGTTCCTCTGATTAACACTGTGCTACAGTCCTTGGCACATGTGAGGTGCTCTACCTGACAAGCATGGTGAGTAAATCTTATTCTTTGTGAGATTTTTAAATTTCATACTCCATATAACTCAAATGGTTAAAAAATTAGATTATATTCTCCTTTTATATTGTAACAGTTCTCATCCACTATATTTAAAGTTTGCTTTTTGTACCATTGAGATGATTGTGTGCTGCTTTTATGGGTTACAATTTAATAGCATTTTAAGCAACAAGCTTTTGATTTTTAAAGAAATCATTATTTAATACATTGGTACGACAGTACAAGGTGACATTCCCTCTCTCTGTAAGATGCCTTAAGTCTTCAAAGCACATCACACAATTTCATAAATGGTAAAGATATTGATTTTAAAATCCTGATGGAAAAGAAGGTAAAGCCTAATGTTTGAATTCTGAGTTACAATCAGATATAGTAAATCACCAAGAACAAAGGGCCAATACCTCAATACTACAATCAGGAGGCTGAAAGAGAACTTGAAGGACCCAATTTCAATCCTTTTGTCTCTTTGAAGAATCAGACCTCCTGGAAAACCTTTGGTCCTTGTCTAATTGCTTCTAAGCTAAACTGTGGACTTGTTGCTATGGTTCTATAAAATGATTTTAACTTCACGTCCTTGTCTAGGATTGGGTAGTATCTATGAGCTGCCTGATATATCATGTTTAAGTTCTGCCTACTTGTCAAGGCAGTTTGACGTCATGCCCTGCCCCAGCTTGGCTAACTTATTCCCTTCTACTCGCGTATGCTCTGACCTCTCTTTCGTTGTACTGTAAATGTCATGTGAGGTATGTCACTCAGTTTTACGCTCGCAACAAAATGAGAAGGTCCAGTCCCTGCTCTCAAGGCGCTTGCAGTCTGCTGAGTGAGCCAGACAGTGTAGGCTTATTGAATATATGCTACATGCAGAGCACTGTCAGAGATATAAAAGTGAACAAGACCTCTAAGAAATAATGACTAAGTGTCTATAGGGGATGTAGAACATTTCTAGGTCACGGCAATGATGGAATAAATGTCAGTTCCTGTTCCTGTGATGCTGATGAGATTTCTAGCTTTAATGTTTGAGTGGCTGGTAAAGCCATCTTCAAGACCCAGAGTCCACCCTTCTTTGACCTCTGAGGTGGAGCTCAGGATGGGTCTGGATACACAGATTTGGTTAGAGAAAAAAATGGAAATATCTGGGACATCACTGGCAATATATCTCATAGTCAGTAGTGGAGGAGTTTGAGATCTAGGAGCATAATTAGAAAGACCTATGGTGAACAGTAAGGAAACCAGGTGATTTATTAGCCAGCCTCTTTCTACTTCAGGGTATTGGGTTTACAAGGTTTTTTTTTTTTTTTTTTTCTATTAATATTTCAGTCTGCTTGCCTGTTCCTCAAATTTACCAGAAAGATGTATATGCCAGTGTTCAGAAAGGAAGATGTAAATAGAATTAATTTTTTAGAAAGGGCTACGATCCAAACCAGCCCCCAGAACACTCTGAATCTAGTGGGATAGAGCAGGGGCAGACAGACTAAAGAATAATTAAAATTTAAGGCTGGCTTTTATAGTGATGGCCATTCCGTTGTTTTTAAAATGTGGGCCATGTCTATCAGGGTCAGCATCACCTGGTGAAGTGGGCAAAGTAACGCCCAAACATTTGCACATCCTGATCCCTGGAAGGGACTTCCTAGTATGAGGAAGGATTTTGAAATGGGAAGAGCAGCCTAGATTATTCAAGTGGGCCCAGTAAAATCAAAAGGCCTCTTATAAGAGAGAGATCAGAGTTAGTAGTAGGAGTTATGATAACTGAAAGAAGAGATGTGAGAAGGGGCCACATCTTTCCCTGGAAAGATTTCTTCTGGAGGAATTCAGGCAGACTCAGGAAGCTAGAAGACCAGGCATGGATTCTCCCTGGAGCCTCCAGAAGGAGCCAACACTTTGATATTAGCCCCATGACACCTGTTTTGGACTTCCAGCCTCCAGAACTGTAAGAGAATATATTTGCGTTGTTTTAAGCCACTAAGTTTGTAGTAATTGTTACACAATTATAGGAAGATAAAAAGACCAAGGAACATATTAGAGACATAGTTTCTCAGGCTACACTTCATATTTATCCAATCAGAAACTCTGGGAGGGAGGCCGAATAGTCTGGGGTTTAACAAGCCCTCTGGGTGAGATTCTGATGCACATTTAATGACTAGCTGTCTTCGAGGTGATTGTTGTTCAGTCACTACATCATGTCCCACTCCTGTGACCCCTTGGACTGTAGCCTGCCAGGCTCCTCTGTCTGTGGGATTTCCTAAGCAAGAATACTGGAGTGAATTGTGTTTGCTTCTCCAGGGGAATCTTTCCAACGCAGGGATCGAATCCACATCTCTTGCGTTGGCAGGCGGATTCTTTACCACTGCGCCACCCAGGAAACCTTCGAGGCTTCTGTCTTCGAAGACTGCTGTTAAAACACAGGGCAGATACTATACCTGCCTTTTGCACCAGCAACAAATTACAACTGTCTGCTTTGGGTCACAAGACTATTTTTTAACCAGTCACTATAGAGTTGTCACACGGTTTCCCTCCTGACCACAGGCAGTGGGGCATTATGGTTGACAGTACCACCAGCAAGATAGGAAACTTTGGGGAGATCCTCAAAGCAAAGAGAATAGTATTTTCAAGAGGAGGATGATATAATTTGCTGGAGGGACAAAATAAAACTATCTGCAATGAGTTTATGACTTCACTGGTCGCTTAGAGAAAGAAGAGCACTCTAACTTGAAGGAAGAATTTGTTCCAGGGCCCAGCCATAATGAAAGATAGAGTATATTTTTTAGTCTTGGTATGGTACAAGAGGTTGGGGTATGGGTGACGGGAGGTAAGAGAAGAGGTTGGAGGTCCTTAACTGCCATAATGAGCTCAGATTCTATTCTGTGATTACGGGGAGGGCATACAGTGATTTCTGAGCAGGGAGTAAAGTGATGAAAATGGGCTTTGGAAAGCTAAGTTTGGGTTCTCACCAATGCCTGAACATCAGGTCTACTCAGTAGTAACTGTCTCTCCCATCGTATGTGCATATTGAAAGCTAATTATGTGTCACTCTAGGGATTCTCCATGCACAGATTTTGGATCTTTGTGTGTTCAAAGATGTGTTTCCTACTGTGGGAAACTTTGTCTTTCAAACTGTTAGGTCACCCTCAGTAAGGGATACAGTTACACTCACACATGCACATAAACATACACACAGAGCTTCGTGAAAGCATGCCTGCTTTGACTATGTGAGGTATTTCCTACTGTTTTTATTCAATTCTAGGTTAATTTTTTAAAAAATAATTCTGATCATAATTCTCTACATTGACTTTTTGACCACCATTCGGTTGTATCATGCAGTTTGGAGCTTATTACTTTTAAGGAAGGGCAGTATCTTATTCTTTTTTTGATATTTGAAAATTTATTTATTTATCTATTTATTTATTGTCATTAAGCTTTACTGGGGATCAGGCAGGGACCACACTAGGGCAGCAGGTCCTGTATACCAGGCCAGTACTGATCTTCAGAGCAATGCTGGGTGGTCTGGGCCAAGTTGTTTAGGCCAAGGGTCCAGCTGGGCTCTTCAAAGCAGAAACCACCACTGAAGAGAAGGGCAGTATGGCTGGTTTTAGTGGGAAGGATAATATGGGGTTGAGGGAGGAGCTTTGCTGAAGAAAAGTGGAAAACTGAAGCTTTAAAGGGCCTGGATGAAAACAGGTTTCAAAGGGAGAAAAGGGGACCAGAAATGCATTTGGGTAACTGTTAGTTCTTAGCACACTTCTCTATGTAGAATAGACCCCCAGTACGGCTTAAAGTCAGATTCATGAAGTTTTAGCTAGAGCTTTAGACGTTCTTGATGCCATACCAGGTGCATTTTCCTTGCCAACTGTGGGACAGCAAATTATTAAGATGTACATACAAAGCTCTGAACATTTGGGTAGGTATATTTGGTGAATGGGAGAAGAATGAAGGTCAGTAGAAATAATGACACATCTTCACTGTGATAAATATCAAATTTAAGAACAACAGCACTGGCAGATCGACTTGTAATCACACCACAGTGAAGATGAGAGATGCTTTCTATGAAGTGGCTTTGCTCCATAAGTTAGGTATGGATCAGGATGTGATGCTTAACCTGTGAAACAGGGGTCAAATGCAGAATGGTGAGAACTACTCTTTGAGGGTGTACATGGAGTTTGACTTCGAGAGAGGTATTTTCTTTTCCCAGAGTATCAAGGAGATAGATCCACATACCCTGAGACCTCTGAGATTTAGAGCGGGGTTACATGAAGGATGCTGTGGAAAAACTTCCCTTTTGTGACATTTTCCACTTACTGAAATTGATCATTTTTCATCAAGTTGGTAGTATTTTTGTCTTTATAATCCAAGTCTGAATTTAAAAATAAATACTGTATTATACTTATTTGCATTATGTCACATCTCTTATTTTTACTGTCTCTTTTCTGTTTTCCAATATATGTTAAAAAAAAATAAAACAATAGAGGAGAACAGTTCTTAGAACCACATTATTTATCCTCATACTGATGCTGGGAAAGATTGAGGGCAGGAGGAAGAGGGGACAACAGAGGATGAGATGGTTGGATGGCATCACCGACTCAATGGACATGGGTTTGGGTGGACTCCGGGAGTTGGTGATGGACAGGGAGGCCTGGCATGCTGCGATTCATGGGGTCGCAGAGACTCTGACATGACTGAGTGACTGAACTGAACTGAGTGTAACAGTGAAATTAGTAAAATAGTTATATCATTCTCAGGTATTGGGTTATAATCTCAGAAGGCATTGGGTTACGGTATATGTATGTTAGGTTTCTTTTTTTAAAATTTTTGGTTTCTTTTAAAACATCAATTAATTTATTTAGCTTTGGTTGTGCTAGGTCTTCCTTGCTGTGTGCCGGGCTTTTCTCTCTTTGGAGCGAGCGGGGCTACTCTCTAGTTGTGGCATGCCGGCTTCTCACTGCGGTGGCATCTCTTCTTGAGGAGCACGGGCTCTAGGCACGTGGGCGTCAGTAGTTGTGGCTCCTGGACTCTAGAGCACAGGCTCAGTAGTTGTGGTGCACGGGCTTAGTTCCTATACGGCATTTGGGATCTTCCCGGATCAGGGATCAAACCCATGCCTCCCGCATTGGCAGGCGGATTCTTTACCACTGAGCCAACAGGGAAGCCCTTATGTTAGGTTTTTATACATAATCAGAAGGCAGAAAGTCTTGATTCTCATCCCTGCTCTGACAGTGCATGGCTGTATGCATACCAGGTATTTTCTTTAAATCTCTGTTGCCCAGCTGAAGAACAGAGGTGAATTTTAACTTCCCTACTGAATGTTGCAAGTTTGTAGAGATCAAATTAGCTAACTTATAGGAAAGAACTTTTTCATTATAGTGTTCTCTTCTGAGGTTATGCTGTGCTGTGCTTAGTCACTCAGTTGTGGCTCCTCTGTCCATGGGGATTCTCCAGGCAAGAATGCGAGAGTGGATTGCCATGCCCTCCTCCAGGGGATCTTCCCAATCCAGGGATCGAGCCTGGGTCTCCCGAGGCTGTACCTGGGCTCAGCTAGAAAAAGTACTGTAGAAAATTTGGAAATGCTTGCTCTGAGTGCAGACTCTTGAAGTGGTGAGCCTGTGGGTCACGTGCTTGTCACTCTTGAGCAATACATTTAGATGGTCATCATCTACTTATCATCTATGCTAGCTTTAGGTTGGGCCCTACTCTGGATCTGTATGCTTGCTATGTGGTACTCTCATGGTTATAGAGCCAGGTCATTACTGCTGCCTCTCGTGACCAAAGGCTAAGCTATTGCAATGACATCTCCTAGTCCCTCACATCAGTATTCACCCACCCTCAACCCCAGATGCTCCATTGCCTCAAGGCCTTAGATGCACTAGACCAGGTCACCCTCCTTTTATGGTTGTTGGGTTGAAAACATTTGTCTCCCTTCTGTCTGATCTGCTGTCCTGAGAAGCTGTTGTTCATGAGGCAGAAGATAGGCTAGGAACTTCCCACAATCAGTTGTGCTTGAGAACAGTGGCAGGCGACTCAGAAATGTACCCTTGGATCTGCTTTTCCTTTTTACCTGCCTCATTTTCCCCTTCTCTCCCTCTTGCTTCCATGAGAGCACATGCTCTAATAAATTAGGGGCATGTAGTATTTGGCTCAGGTTGTCCTCTCTGTGGAATTTGGGATAGTGACAGTGAAAGTCGCTCAGTCATATCTGACTCTTTGCAACCCCATGGACCTGATAGGTTCCTCTGTTCATGGAATTCTCCAGGCAAGAATACCAGAGTGGGTTGTCTTTCCCTTCTCCAGGGGATCTTCCCAACCCAGGGATTGAACCCAGGTTTCCCACATTACAGGCAGATTCTTTACCATCTGAGCCATCAGCGAAACCCAGAATTGGGATACTATGCCATCAAAATATCTACAGTAGTGTATACAAATAGCCATATACACAGATACACAGCTGTATATACAGAGATGTGGAGAGAGAAGCTGATTTGAGGTTGAACCAAAAGAAATATTCAGAGTTGGGTTTGCCAAGTGTCTGCTGGAAGGACAGAGAGGTCTTCAAGAAATTTCTATGTTAAGGGTAGTGAGGTAGGCTGGGCCATGAAAAGATCAGTGATGGTGTCTGTTCTGTAGCCCAGCACCAGAGAGTTGGCCTGAGCTTCAGGAAGAGAGAGGACTAGATCCCAGAAGGCCTTGAGGGCCAGGACAGAGAGCTTAGATTTGATCCTGAGTGTGATAGGAAGGCACTCAAGGATTTTAAGCTCAGGAAATATGGGCAAATCAATTAAATCAATTAAAATCAAATTAAAATAAATTAAATCAAATTTAATTGATTTGTTAAAAATAGAACAGAAAGTCTGTCTTGCTCCTCTGTTCAGAAAGGATTAGAAGAACAAGTATGGGAACAGAATCTTAGGAGGCTGTGGTAGAGGCCCATGTAAGTGGTGTGTGTTGAAGTGTTAGTCATTCAGTTGTGTCCAATTCTTTGCCACTCCATGGACTGTAGCCTGCCAGGCTCCTCTGTCCTTAGGGTTTTCCAGGCAAGAATACTGGAGTGGGTTGCCACTTCCTTCTCCATGGGATCTTCTCGACCCAGGGACTGAACTAGCTTTCCTGCATTGCAGTCAGATTCTTTACCAGCTGAGCCACCAGGGAAGCAGAATATCTGTTGCTATGGAGAAAAGGGGTGGACTTAAGGGATACTTTGTAGGGAAAAGGGCTTTCCCATGAATTAGAGGCGAGAGGTAAGGGATAGGGCCTAATTAGAGATATTTCCTTGGGTGTGAGCAAATGGTTTTAAAGCCCAGGTGATAGAGGGTGACAGCATTGTCCTTCTCTCAAAGGGCATTATTGGCATTTCTGCACAGAATGTCTCAACATGGCTTTAGTGTGGAGAGCACTGAGGCAGCCAGGGCTGCTGCTACCTTGAGAGTTTTCCGCTTGCAGAGCACTTGTTTTTGGCTCCTGGGGTAAAGGAGCAGCCTTTTCCTGCAGGATCGTGGAGACAGGATTCATGGCTAGGTATTATCCTCAAGTGGAGACCTCAATAGAAAAGGCAGAGCAAGGACCTGCAGGAGGGTCTGTGAGAGCTCACTCGGAATTGCTGAATTGCCAGTGAGTCTGTGATGTTAACACAGTCTCGTTTGTACCTAAATGAGTATTTAAAAGATACTTACAGCTATGACCACTTTTGGCTATTGGCAACTGCTCAGAAAGGTTGAAATTCAGGATTAAGAGACATTATAAAGTTACTCTCAATGCTGGGCTGCCAGGATGCTTCTGTTTATATTGAGGTATATACCATCAGCCCCCTGCTCCCATGCCATCATACCGAACCCATCTATAGGAGAGAGAAGTGTCCAGCCTAAATGTCCCCTTCTTCCATCTGTTCCTGAGACAGCTCTAACAAATGAGAGGGTGTGGTCTGAGACCTACTGGGGATATATCTCTGGGACCGTCATCCGAGAGTTATGAGTAGGCAGAGAGGTGATTTTCATTTTCTGCAATAACTTCCCACAGTAAGTAGGTGGGAGGGTGCAGTGATTGATGAGCTAAATTAGAAGGAAAGTGGCTCAAATCAGATTCTAGGTGATTGCTCCTGCCTCTCGACTCACTGCACTTATTTTCTATTCTACTCATTTAGCAAATGATTATGGTCTGTCTTGTGACATTTCTTATATTGTTGCTTCATTCTTTACCTTTTCCACGTTGTTCTTTCCGCTTTCCTCAGCTAGATCAGTTACTCCATAGAGACAGAGGTGGGGTTTTGTTTATTGTTGTGGCCTTCTCACGCCTTCCACAGAATAATTGCACAGTGCTTGTGTGGTGTTTGACCAATAGTTGCTGCCCCAGGTGAGATGTTTCCTAAAGAAGTTTGCTGAATTTATCTTATCTCAGCAAAGTAGACAGTAATAAAAAGGGTCACTCTAAGAACGTTTTTGTTTAAAATATGTAGCCTTTTAGTAAATGAATCTGAGGTAACTTTGTGGCTCAGATGGTAAAGAATCTGCCTGCAAATGCAGGAGACTGGGTTCAGTGCAGGAGACCTGGGTTGGGAAGAAGCCTTGGAGAAGGAAATGGCAACCTACTTCACTATTCTTGCCTGGAGAATTCCATGGACAGAGGAGTCTGGTGGGCTACGGTCCATGAGATCACAAAGAATCGAACACGACTGAGTGACTTTCTTTTTGTGCAAACCAGTATGGTCCCACCATAGAAATGGTTTAGTTTTTTACAAGTGTAATTTTATTTCTCTAAACAGGATATAAGGTGGAGTCATATGAAACTGCCAATATTCATGCTAAAAATATGTCATTATCATACAGATCAGTCTAATAGGCAGATGAGCCAAAAATAACTCATTCCTCTGATTCTGTCTGAGATAGCAGTGAGCTCACTGGAAGCAGGCCCCACTTCTGCTACAACAGCTTAGGGGAGAGAGGCCACTGGGGCAGAGGAAGTGATGTCAAGGGCAGATATTCCTGAAAGATCATTGATTTTTCTTATGATTTGGGACGTCTGTAGTTGACATGTGCTTTCTGTTCTAATGATGCCCAAGACCCTTTAGTGTTACCTAAAAAGGAGTCATGACAAGGCCCAGAAGGGTAAGGAGTTATAGCTAGGAGGTCTAACACCCATCAGCTGCCAGCCCCGTCCATCTTGGAGGTGTGGCAACTGATATAATAATTCCACAGTTTTCTTCTATTTCCTTCCTTGTTTTTATTATATTCATTAGAATATCCCATTTCCTTTCCTCTCTTTATTAAACCCTGAGTTTTAGAGTGCTGGATCAATCTGTTGGTATGGGAGGGATAGGGAAGGTTTATGTTAGTTGTTTCCCCTTAATTCCTCTGGATAACTGAGATGAATCCTATAAATTCCTCTAGAAGAACTCAGACTCACCACTGATAGCACAGGTAGGAGGAGGGAGCGCCTTTGCCTTATTTACTGTGGAATCAACAGGGAACCTGACTTCATGTCAGAGGAGAGAAACTAGATGGGGCAGCTTGAGAACAAGGAGGATCTGTCATTGGAAATAGGAGCCCAAGTCCAGAAGAATGAGTCTAGGAACTGAATTAATTGAGAGAAAGAAAATTACCAAGTGTATCGTCACCTTAGAGCAAGGAATATTATTTAAAACCAAGTCTGCCCTGGATTCTGTCTTTATTAAAATCATGACCAGAGAGTAGCTTTTTTAGAGTCAGAAAAGTATTGGAAGTGCTTAGAACTTTATATAATCTATAGTTGTATGTCTAAGAAAGAGGCAAAGTCATAGTATTAGGAAAAGTAAGGGTGTAATCAAGCATTGTAACATACAGTGTTACACCCCTCCACCCCTTGTGGATTGAACTGTGGTGTTTAGACTCCTTGTTCACTTATCCCATGAATGAATTTACCAGAGTGTGCACATGGTGTCGTTTGTTCCTGTAACAGCCCTGAGAGAAAGATTAGCTTGCCCCATTTATAGATGGAGCAATTAGCCTCAGAGAGGTTAAAAAGCTCACCTACAACACACAGAATGCAAATCAATTGCAGAGATAGAGTTTCAATCCAAGTTTGACTCCAGAGCCAATACTTTCCCTATCATGCCATACTTTTGTCCTCTCTACTGGAGGTGTCTTTAAAAAAGGAAGAAGAGTCACGTGCAATTTCTCTGAGAAAAACGCTGAGAGTATGCCAGTGTACCAGACCTGAAAAGCAGAAGTGGGGCATGACATGGGATGCCAGTTTAAGTTTCTTGTAAGAGAGCAGTCCCCAACCTTTTTGGCACCAGTCACCAGTTTTGTGGAAATTTTTTTATGGACTGTCAGTAAGCATGGGGGTGCGGGATCGGGGGGTTGAGGGGGAATCATTAGGATAATTCAAGTGCTTTATATTTATTGTGCACTTTATTTCTATTATTATTACATTAACTGCACCACAGATTACCACGTACTGGATCCCAGAGGTTGGGGACCCCTGTTATAAGATCAAGATTGCAGAATCTGAGGCCCCACTCCATTATCAGAATCAGCATTTTAACAAGATCCCCATGGGGTACAGAATCTAAGACCCTATTTCTGAATCAGAATCTACATTTTAAGAAACCAGAGTTTGGTTCCTGGGTTGGGAAGATCCCCTGAGGAGGAAATGGCAACGCACTCTAATGTTCTTGCCTGGGAAATCCCGTGGACAGAGGAGCCTGGTGGGAACTACAGTCCATGGGGTCATAAACAGTCAGCCACACTGAGCGACTCAGCTCGAGTGATTTGTCAGCATGCTAGTTTGAGAAGCACTGACCCAGCTATCCCAAAGCTGCTTCTCTATTCTCACTGTATCTTGGGTCCTTCAAGGACGTGACTCAGGAATGGAGCTTGGCTGGTTTTTGCCCTGGTATCAACTGCCAGGACAAATTACCAACCACAGGGGTCACCCTTCCTTAACATTTCTGGATGTTTCTTAACGTTTCTTCTTCCTTAACATCCCCCTCCCTTCTCTTTCTAGACTTCTTTGCTTGCCCATATGGCAATGAAGTAAGGAGAGACTGAAAGGAATAAGATTAAGAAATATTATTGTTTTTTACCAGGTTTTCCTATGAAAGCTGTGTGATGCCTTCTCAAATTATGCTAAGCATTGTGGCTAACAATGTCTCCCTTAACGGAGGCTATCAGCGTCCCTTCTGCTCAGCACGACCTTGTAGAATTATTGTAGCACCTTCAGTTGTTTGAAGGTTGTGTACTTTTGGTTTCTTACTCAACCCAGAAAACAGCTATAGGTTTTATTTCTATTTTACACACAGCCACACACTTAAGTGTCTTAAGGGTGGCTGAACATAAGTATGATAAATTTCAACCTTTAAGGACAAATTTGAGGAAAAACACTGAACCCCAGGGCTTAAAGAGGCTCCTTTTGGTCATAAGGCTGAACCATCCACACTGTAGCACTGGCTGCTTTTTACTACACAGATTCAGTGCCGAGGATTATGGCATTTGCTTCTGCTTTCAGCATCAGTGGGAAAGGGCTTTCGCAATTTGTTTTTCTTACTAATTTTTTTTTCTGTGTGTGTGTGATTATGAATGATCTGTGAAGCAGAAAGAAGATAAAAACGTTCATAAGCTGGGCCCTACCCTGTGGTCTCAACAGAAATTTAGCAAATGTGACATAGAAGTGGACAGGAAACCGTCATCCATCATCAGTCCGTCATGGTGATAGCGAGCAACGTGCCCAATGTCTGCAGGGTGTACTTTCAAACCTGTGTGTGTGTGCTCAGTCAGTGAGTCATGTCCAATTCTTCTGCGTCATGGACTGTAGTCCACCAGGCTCCTCTGTCCATGGGATATTTCTAGACAAGAATACTGAAGTGGGTGCCATTTCCTCCTCCCATCTTCCCAACCCAGGGATCAAACCCGAGTCTCCAGTGTCTCCTGCATTGGCAGGCTGATTCACTGATCCACCGTAAAACATGTCAACATGTAAATTCTTAGGCAGGAGTTAATAGGTGAACTCCTTTTAATAGAAATCCAGGTTACTTTTTTTTTTTAATGGGAAAAAAGTAGCAAAAAGTAAAAAAGAAAAAGACACATAGAGACATTCAAGGCACTGGGATTTTCAGTTAATAATGGATCTGGAAAAGAAATGTTTGTTTCCAAGGTAAAAGGAAATATCAAGGAGGAGACTCATCATGAAGTTAGAGCTTTAAGAAAACCTGGGTAGCCAAATAAACACTGGTGTGGAATGAGGAATGTTTTGCTTTGCATGTCACATTTTTCATTCAGAAAATCATTGTCTTCCTTTAGATTCATGAAGAAAACATTTTTTTTTTTTTTTACAGAAACATAATCAAACAGCAGTTGATACCCCAAGGTAAAACAGAGCAGATACTGAAACTCCCTCTTTGGTACATGAAAATATTACCCCATGATGTTCTGTTTCACTGACGTTTGCAGAGACACACAGTTGTTTTTTTTCTTTTAAGGAAAAGTTTACTGTCTTCAGATATGATTTGAGATAGTGAGCTTGCATTAGTTTGTTTTAAAATACGTTCAGAGGGAGATCTTCCTGATGAAACATCGCACTTCAAGTGCTTTATGAAAATATTTGGTGAAGTTAATGAACGGTATAAGAGACTCCACTGTGCGGAGTTGTTTTGATTTCATTTCAGAACAGTCTTAACCTGAAATTAGTGTTGGTAATAATTTGAATATGTCTGATTCTCTTAGCCTATGATGCGTAATATCTTCCATTTATGCCAAATCTTATGCTTTGTATCTAGTTTTAAGTTACTAGTATGTTGTAGAAACAATTTAGTGATTTGTGATTAGCATTTATTTTTAGTGAAATGAAACAGAATGAAATAGAATGAGTGGTCAGGGTATTCTTTGTTTTTATGTATGTGTATATATATCATCAGATCAGGAAGCAACAATTAGAACCGGACATGGAACAACAGACTGGTTCCAAATACGAAAAGGAGTATGTCAAGGCCGTATATTGTCACCCTGCTTATTTAACTTCTATGCAGAGTACATTATGAGAAACACTGGGCTGGAAGAAGCACAAGCTGGAATCAAGATTGGCGGGAGAAATATCAATAACCTCAGATATGCAGATGACACCACCCTTAGGGCAGAAAGTGAAGAGGAACTAAAAAGCCTCTTGATGAAAGTGAAAGAGGAGAGTGAAAAGTTGGCTTAAAGCTCAACATTCAGAAAATGAAGATCATGGCATCTGGTCCCATCACTTCATGGGAAATGGATGGGGAAACAATGGAAACAGTGTCAGACTTTATTTTATGGACTCCAAAATCACTGCAGATGGTGATTGCAGCCATGAAATTAAAACATGCTTACTCCTTGGAAGGAAAGTTATGACCAACCTAGATAGCATATTGAAAAGCAGAGATATTGCTTTGCCAACAAAGGTCCGTCTAGTCAAGGCTATGGTTTTTCCTGTGGTCATGTATGGATGTGAGAGTTGGACTGTGAAGAAAGCTGAGCACCAAAGAATTGATGCTTTTGAACTGTGGTGTTGGAGAAGACTCTTGAGAGTCCCTTGGACTGCAAGGAGATCCAACCATTCCATCCTAAAGGAGACCAGTCCTGGGTGTTCATTGGAAGGACTGATACTAAAGCTGAAACTCCAATACTTTGGCCACCTGATGCAAAGAGTTGACTCATTGGAAAAGACCCTGATGCTGGGAGGGACTGGGGGCAGGAGGAGAAGGGGACGACAGAGGATGGGATGGCTGGATGGCATCACTGACTCAATGCACATGAGTTTGAGTGAACTCCAGGGGTTGGTGATGGACAGGGAGGCCTGGTGTGCCGTGATTCATGGGGTCACAAAGAGTTGGACATGACTGAGCGACTGAACTGACTGACTGAACTGATATATATCATCTATCTATCTATCTCCTTAAAAACTTAAAAACTGTGGTTCACATTCCAAAAAAGTTTAAAAACAACTGCCTTGGTGAATTTTGGCATGGTTATAATGTGATATCAGCTATGATTGGCCCAGTGAAAATTCTTTAAATAACCAGCAAACTTGTCATGTCAGACTTTTCATTTATTTTTGGGTTTTCAAATGGCTACACTTCTCTAAAATCTTTCTCTTTTTAGACTCTTCATCCTAGAGACATTGATTGGTTAAAATTAGGTAAATAAAGCCACACCTAAAAGTTTAGCATATATTGACAGTGAATAATTTTAAGGAAGGAAGTATTTAATCTTTTTTTTAATTAATAAAGTTAACCCGTGCCTTCCTTATGCCTTTTCAGTTACCATGACTCACCTTGATCTCCCCTTAATATCACAATTTAACATTAGATGCCTCTCCAGAGAAGAAGAGAATCATTCAGAAAGTAGGTACATAATGATTAATAATTAATACTTAAAATTCTGGTCTTTCAGGGTTTATTTGTAGTTAAATGCCCTGAGTACAAATGTGTAATCTCCAGTATGTGCATATGATTGAATCTGTGTCACTTATAGGACAATAAGATTACTGGAGAAATTCTTATTTTACTTGTAGGGTTTCTCCTAGGACTATTGTTTACAGCTACTACCAACAACCATAGTATTAAGTAAGAACTGAAGATATCATTTTAAAAACATAAAACACACAAATGTTTCCCCTTGTCAGAACCTTTTTATAACTTAGTTATAACTTTTATAACTTTAGAACCCAAATAACTAAGCATCTGTGAGGAACAGGCTAAATGCCAACAGTGATCTATCCTTGGAGTCTGAAGAATTGAGCTACATTATTTGATGTTATTGATAGATGTTCAGGTCTCATGTCTTGGGTATATCGTAAATGGAGATGGGAAATAAAAACATTATCAGTGGACTGGAACACATTTTACCATATCCCTGAGAAGTGCTCTTAATGCCACTGCATCATTGCATTTAGCAGCTAGAGGTTTGTTTTAAGCCTGAGAGTTAGTCACTCTTGTCAACAGACCTGGTTGCTGCTATGTACTTTCTGGATGTAGCTATGCTAGTAAGGACTCCTGTTTGCTGGTCTGAAACCCAGTCTTACTTACCTAGCATAAGCAATAAAGGACGTTTTACTGACTCATGTAACAGAAGTCCTAGGTTGTTTTGGCTACACTCATAAGCAGGCCTTCTCTATGTGGTGATCACCATGCTGGACCATCCACTCTACCAGCTCAGTAATCTCATCTGAGTTTCTCTTTTCAGTAGCTTTTGTAAGTCTGAGTCCCAGGTCTCATCAGAAAACTTGGATCCCATGCTTATTGCTGAACCGGTAACTGTGGTCAGTAGAATAGAGCAGTGATTGGCCAGGCTTGGGTCACATTCCTTTATCTGTATTCTAGGGATTGGAGGAGAAGCAGGCTCTCCCAAGGAAAAAAAGGGGGGGGGGCGCATTATTATTAAGGCAAGATTTTATATAGATGCTGGGTAAGAAAAACAGAAGATGGTACTACAGCGGTCTTATTTTGACTTTAAAAGGTTCAGTGTCTGAATTCTTTCAAAAAAAGTGATAGTAATTCTATCTCATCATTGAATTAGTTTATTCATTAAAAAAATATGTATTCAGCCAGGCAGAGACATTTCCTTTAACTTCTCTGAGCATATGAAATGTGTGCATGATTTTGACCAAGCCTCTGTAATATTTTATTAGATGATTTTCATCACTCTGGGTGATAAACAGGTGATTTGACTTAGCAAAGTACAGGTGCTATTTTTAATACTTAGTGCTCTCTGGAGGTCTTCCAAATAATAATAGCACCTTTAAAAGCTTTGGATTCCCCAAGGAGCAATAAAATTGTGCTGAGTATTGTCTGTGATAAATAACACATCTCCCTTCTCTTCTATTCCATATTCCTACTTGAGAAACCTCCTGATTTTCTGACATTATCTCAGGGTTGATTGCCTAGTGAAGGTCAATACTTTATTGCTTTTTATTTCTACATTTCTTTGTGTTTATATTGGAATAATGAGAATATTATAGGCTTTTAAAAATATTAAAAATCATGGAAAATAAAACCATAAACACATCACCAAGGAATACAACTTAAAACTTTGTTTTCTAAAAGGGAAATAATTATTTTTCCTGATCACTGGCGTTCAGGGGTTAAAGAACCAAGATCTCAGAGGAAAGGAAGGACAGAGAAGTGGGGTCAAAATATTGCATGGAATTTTCCCTTGAGGCCTGATGTGTACTTCTAGGATGAAACTAAAAAAAAAAAGAGAGAGAGAGAGAGAGAAAATTGCTGAAAACATGTGATAAGAGATTAAAAGGTAAAGCACAGATGTGAGCTGTCTCGCAGAGCTTTTGAGGTGGTAGGATCATGATAAACACTCAAGGCTTTTTACTGAGTCTCCTGAGTAGCTACATCATAGGATAAAAGCAAACGGGAAATATACCAGCCTCAACTGAATCCAGATGATCTGCCTGTACTCTGCCTTCAGGAAGAAGGTTAAATCCTATTTGGAAGAAGAGAACATTGTTCACACTTTGGCAATTTTCCATAAACAATGTATCTGTCATTTACAAAAAAAATAGGCATGCAAGTAAATAGGAACAAATAACCTAAAATCAAGAAAGAAACAATAGTCAAAAGAGATAGAGAAGTGATTCAGATTCAGAATCAGAAGTGATTCAGAAGTTAACAGACACAGACTTCTAGACAACAGATTATATGTTCAAGAAAAGACAGAGAATTTCATAAGAGATCTGGAGTCTAGGAAAGGAATCACATGAACAACTTCAAACTTAAAATTACAGTATGTGAAGTTAAGAATCAGTAGATGGATTTAACAACATATTGGATACATAAGAAGAGAGCATAGTGAGTTGGAAGATAGGTCTGTAGAAAATATTCAGATTAAAGGATAGAATTGAAAAAATAATGTAAAAATGAAGAAAATTCCATGAGACATATTGGAAGATGTAAAAGGTCTGGGTGTGGCCATTGGTGGCCAGAAGTAAATTAGAGAGAAAAATAGTAACCGAAACAATTTTTGAAGAGATACTGATCAAAAATTTTCCAAAATTAATGAACAACCTCAAGCCAGAGATTTAAGAAACTCTATAAGCAAAGATACATCAAGGCTGTATATTGTCACCCTGCTTATTTAACTTATATGCAGAGTACATCATGAGAAATGCTGGGCTGGAAGAAGCACAAGCTGGAATCAAGATTGGCGGGAGAAATATCAATAACCTCAGATATGCAGATGACACCACCCTTATGGTGGAAGAGGAACTAAAAGGCCTCTTGATGAAAGTAAAAGAGGAGAGTGAAAAAGTTGGCTTAAAGCTCAACATTCAGAAAATGAAGATCATGGCATCTGGTCCCATCACTTCATGGGAAATAGATGGGGAAACAGTGGAAACAGGGTCAGGCTTTATTTTTTGGGCTCTAAAATCACTGCAGATGGTGATTTCAGCCATGAAATTAAAAGATGCTTTCTCCTTGGAAGGAAAGTTGTGACCAACCAGAATATTGAAAAGCAGAGATATTACTTTACAAACAAAGGTCCGTCTAGTCAAGGCTATGGTTTTTCCTGTGGTCATGTATGGATGTGAGAGGTGGACTACAAAGAAAGCTGAGCACCAAAGAATTGATGCTTTTGAACTGTGGTGCTGGAGAAGACTTGAGAGTCCCTTGGACTGCAAGGAGATCCAACCATTCCATCCTAAAGGAGACAAGTCCTGGGTGCTTATTGGAAGGACTAATGCTGAGGCTGAAACTCCAATACTTTGGCCACCTGATGCAAAGAGTTGACTCATTGGAAAAGACCCTGATGCTGGGAGGGATTGGGGGCAGGAGGAGAAGGGGACGACAGAGGATGGGATGGCTGGATGGCATCACTGACTCGATGGACACGAGTTTGAGTGAACTCCAGGGGTTGGTGATGGACAGGGAGGCCTGGCGTGCTGTGATTCATGGGGTCCCAAAGGGTCAGATACGACTGAGCGACTGAACTGAACTGAACTGATAAGCAAAGAAAATCAAATAAAATATGTAGGTATATTGTAGTAAAACTACTGAAAAACCAAAGACAAATAGATAATCTTAAAAGTATCCGAAGGGAAAGGAAGATACATTTTCAAAAGAATACTGGTTAGACCTAAAACTCATTGGAAGCTAAAGAACAATGGTGTGACATATTCAAAGAGCCAAAAAAAAGTTATTGTTAATCTTGAAGTCTGCATTTGTTGTTGTTCAGTTGCTAAGTCATGTCGGACTCTTTGGGACCCCATGGACTGCAGCATGCCAAGCTCCTCCGTTCTTCCCTATGTCTTGGAGTTTGCTCAAACTCATGTTCATAGAGTCAGTGATACCATCCTCTGTCACCCCCTTCTCCTCCTGCCCTCCATCTTTCGCAGCATCAGGATCTTTTCCAATGAGTCAGCTCTTTGCATTAGGTGGCCAGAATATTGGAGCTTCAGATTCAGAATCCAATGAATATCTGATTTCAATGAATTCAATGAATAGTCACAGTTGATTTCCTTTAGGATTGATTGGTTTGATCTCCTTGCTGTCCAAGGTACTCTCAAGAGTCTTCTCCAGCATCACAACTCAAAAGCATCAATTCTTTGTTGCTTAGCCTTCTTTCTGGTCTAACTCTTACATCCATACAGAATAGAATTCTATATTCAGTGCCCTTATCCTTTGAAAAAGTTATTTTTAGAAAAATTAAAATGAAAAGAATTAATTACCAGCTTATCTACATTGCAACTGTTAAAGGGAGCTCTATGGACAGAAGAGAAATGGTCCCAAATGAAACTATTGAAATTCAGAAAGGTATAAAAAAGCACCAAAAAGGATGAACATATAAGTAAATACAAATGCATATAGACTGTCTGAAGCCATCAAAATAATGTATTGTGGCATTTAACTCTCTGTACCTAAAGATGGGACCATTTAAACATCCATTGAAAGAGGAACTGCAGTGATTAGAATTAAATATTTAAAATCTGTAGGTTCATAATGTTAACAACAATAATAATAATAATTGGTTGGGCTTCCCAAGTTGCACAGTGGTAAAGAATTTGCCTGCCAGTGAAGGAGACATAAGAGATACAGATTTGATCCCTGGGTCAGGAAGACCCCTTGGAGTAGGAAATGGCAACCTGCTCCATTTTTCTTAGAGAATTTCATGATAGTGGAGCCTGGTGGACTACAGTCCATGGGGCCACAGAGTAGGACACGACCGAGCACACAGCACACAATAACTGGTTACCATAGGAGGATAGATCATTTATTATTTTAAAATATAGTATACTAAAGTAAAAAATTGAACATTTAGCCTGCATTTCTTACATTACTAAGTTAATATAGATGGGAGAATTTTCTCTTGATAATAGTATTCCAGCTAATAAATGGAAAAAAAAAGGAATATTTGTATTTTAAAATTCTAATGAATTAATGGATCCAGGCATAGAACATTAATGACTAAGAATATTATAGAATACAAGCAGTCGTGGTATGCCTGCTGATGGAGGAATACACACCATTGCCATGACGTATAACACAAAGCAACCAAAAATGAACCTGAACCTTATTAAGCCTTTAGATCTAACTACCAACAAATACAATTTACAGATAAGGGGCATTTTGTTTAACATAATGCTGTATCATATAAATAAGGCCATGGAAAACCTTAGTTCAAAGAATCCCGTTTCCCTAATGAATAAAAAAGGGAAAAAGAAATTTCGCAGATACATAGGTAAAAATAAACAATAAAAGACATAGTGACCAATCACAGTGTACAGAACTTATTTGGATCTTGATTTTAAAATTCTTGCAAAAATAGTTATGACACTTAGAAATTTGAATATTTACAGAATATTTGATGGCATTCTGACATTGTTAAATTTTTATGTTTAATAATATTGTGATTATGCTTTTAAAATGTATATATCTTTTAGAAATACAACCCAAATAGTATGTGACCAAAAAATAGTTACAAGATGGAAGTTCTGTGACATGCCAATGGTTAGTACTTGGTACTTTCACTGTTGGTGAGTCTGAGTTTCATCCCTGGTTGGGGAACTAAGATCCCACAAGCCACATGGTGTGACTACAACAAAAAAAGTTACAGGAAGTATGATATGATGTTTGGGATTTTTAAAAAACTAATATGGTTGAGGGGAGAGTGGGTGAAAATAGAGATGGAACAAGACTGGTCATGAGATAATGATCATTAAACAAGTGTAGGATATGGGGGTTTTCTTACATTATTAATTCTACTATTTCATCTGTTGGAATTCTCCATTAAAAGAAAGCTTGAAAAATAAAACCTCAGACGCTAGTGGGATGTGGGGTAAATTAAGTTAAAATAACATACAGTCTTTATTCAGGAAATGGTAAAATATTGATTATTGTAGATTCCATTAAGTCAAGGGAACATATTTAACTTTCTAGTATAACCACTTAAAGAATGTATAACTAACAAGCTGAAAGAGTAACAAAGTAGAATAATTTAAAATTTTTTGTTTAGTTGAAGATGAAAGGAGAATTAAGGAATAAAGAACCATAGAACAAATAAAGAACATATTAAGGTAGAGATTTAACATAAATAAAAGGACTAAACATCTCAAAAAGCAAAGACTATTAGACTGGATTATAAAAAAAAAAGGTGGCTGTTTTCTGACTACACAAGGCACACTCTAAATATAAAACCGTAACAAATTGAAAGGTAAAAAGAAATACCATGCAAACGCTAACCAAAAGTTGCAGTGTAGCTATACATATGCAAATAGAACTAGAAGTACCTCAAAATATTATAAGTAAGCAACTGGTAATACTAAAATTAGACATATGCAGATCCTCAGACTTAGATGGGATTTTGCCACACCTCTTTCAATAATTAATAGAACATGTAGAAAATAAGTTAGCAAATATATAGAAGATTCAGATACCATATTTGACAAATGACCTAATTGTAATATATAGAAATATAATATATAAACCTACACACACCAACTGAAGAATATTCATTTTTTAGTGTACAAGAAACATTTGGCCATTAGTCAGCATGCTTCAGTCCTGAATATTCATCTGAAGGACTGATGCCGAAGCTGAAACTCCAATACTTTGGCCACCTGATGCAAAGAACTGACTCATTTGAAAAGACCCTGATGTTGGGAAAGATTGAAGGCAGGAGGAGAAGGGGACTACAGAGGATGACATGGTTGGATGGCATCACCGATGCAATGGACATGAGTTTGAGTAAACTCCAGGAGTTGGTGATGGACAGGGAGCCCTGGTGTCCTTCAGTCCATGGGGTCACAAAGAGTAGGACACGACTGAGCAACTGAACTGAACTGAACTGATAGATATTATCAAAATTTTATGCTAGTGCATTTGAAAATTTAAGTGAAACGGTTTTTGTTGTTTGTTTAGTCGTAAAGTTGTGTCCAACCCTGTGAACTTTGTGACTGCATGGACTGCAGCACACCAGGCTTCCTTGACCTTCACCTTCAGCTGGAGTTTGTTTGAACTTGTCCTTTGAGTTGATGATGTCATCTAACCATCTCATCCTCTGTTGTTCCTTTCTCCTCCTGTCCTCAATCTTTCCCAGCGTTAGGGTTTTTTCTATTGAGTTGGCTCTTCGCATCAAGTGACCCAAGTATTGGAGCTTCAGCTTCAGCATCAGCCCTTCCAATGAATATTCAGGGTTGATTTCCTTTAGGATTGACTGGTTTGATTTCCTTGCCATCCAAGGACTCTCAGAAGTTTTCTCTAGCACCACAGTTTGAAAGTATCAGTTTTTTGGTATTCAGCTTTCTTTATGGTCCAACTCTCACATCTGTACCTGACTACTGGAAAAGCAATAGTTTAGACTATATGGACCTTTATTGGCAAAATGGTGTCTCCGCTTTATCATATGCTGAAGCTCTCTAAAAACTATAATTGATATAATGCATTTTAGAAAATCTGAGCTATCCTATATATGTTAGAGAAATTAGTTTCATAATTATACAAAGAGAAAGAAAATAACAACTAACTCCAGCAAATTCTTTCAAACATTTAAGGAGGGAACAATCAGATATAAACTCAGATTAGGACAGCGCAAACTTGACCCTTTACCACATATGCTGTTCCAGTCATAGTCTACATTGTCATCGTTGGTGACAAAATCTAACACTGCCCTCTGTCTTTCTCTCTTGATTTTTTACATTATCTTCCTTAGCTGTCTGAACTCCCACTACACCGTCCTTTCTCCTCTTCAAAATCACTCTCCTCCCTATTGCCGCAGGGTCTTTTCACATCCTTGTTCTCTTGGCTTCTGGAATTTTGTTTCCTTTATCTCCACTGAGCTAATTTCATACCTCAGATTTCAACTCCACTATTTCTCCTCTACAGTTTAGGCTTCTTTTTATAGTCTCTCTTTTTGGAACCTGTTGCTATCTTGTGTTTAAGATTTCATCAGTGTCTCTGCAATAAGAACATTGTCTCTGTGAATTCAGAAACTATGCCTGCTGCTGCTGCTGCTGCTAAGTTGCTTCAGTTGTGTCCAAGTCTGTGTGACCCCATAGATGCCAGCGCACCAGGCTCCCCCGTCCTTGGGATTCTCCAGGCAAGAACACTGGAGTGGGTTGCCATTTCCTTCTCCGATGCATGAAAGTGAAAAGTGAAAGTGAAGTCGCTCAGTCGTGTCTGACTCTTAGCGACCCCATGGACTGCAGCCTACCAGGCTCCTCCGTCCATGGGAGTTTCCACGCAAGAGTACTAGAGTGGGGTGCCATTGCCTTCTCCTATGCCTATTGATATCCATTTACCAACTCAGCCTGGCTTCTGTCAAGTGCTTAATAGCTGTTTGTTGAATGCATAAAAAAAGGTGTATAAATTTTGTAAATTAAAGAGGAGCTGAATTACTGCAGCTGAAGTTGTTATTATTTGTTACTAATTATAGGAAATAACTTCAAAGGGAAGTCATGGGCAGATGTTCTGAAAAATGTAAATTAAAGGAAGAAGTTTTCAAATGAGCTTACTGAAAGAGGGATTAAAAAACTTGCACATGGATGGGAACACAGCTACTAAACAGTAGAGTTAGAATTTCAACCTAGATTTACCTTCAGTTCAGTTCAGTCGCTCAGTCGTGTCCGACTCTTTGCGACCCCATGAATCGCAGCACGCCAGGCCTCCCTGTCCATCACCAACTCCTGGAGTTCACTCAGATTCACCTCCATCGAGTCAGTGATGCCATCCAGCCATCTCATCCTCTGTCGTCCCCTTCTTCTCCTGCCCCCAATCCCTCCCGGCATCAGAGTCTTTTCCAATAGTCAACTCTTCGCATAAGGCAGACATGGCAAAGCCTTTGTATAAACAATAAGCATGGCAAATTCTGCATACTCCATCCTCTTCCTAATAGTTCATGAGGGCCATTATGAATATTATAGACTGACAGTTCCTGGAGTAAGGAAAGTTGTTGAACTTGGTAGAACCCAGTATCTCTTTTCTTTGGTGATACTCAAGATGGAATTTGCCTTGGCAAATGTGACTATATATTTCCTCTTTTATACTTTTGGCCTTAAGTTTGGTATAGCTCTCCTTGTGACATTGATTGTAATTCCATTGCTAAATAATTCTTTTCAAAGAAGACATTTGCCAAGTATTTAGTTTTTGAGGGGCTTCCCTGGTGGCTGAGATGGTAAAGAATCTACCTACAATGCAAGAGATCAGAATATGATCTCTGGGTCAGAAAGGGCCCCTGGAGAAGGGAATGACTATCCACTCCTGTATTCTTGCCTGAAGAATTACATGGACAGAGGACTCTGATGGGCTTTAATCCACGGGACTGCAAAGAGTTGGACACAACTGAACGACTGAGACTTCACTTCCATCTAGCTAGAGTGAGAAGACAAGATAAAACATTGTCTTTTAAAGTTAATTTGTCTTAACTTAGGGGCAAGTGTTTGGAGATATGAACCTCACTTAACCTTCTGTCTGTTGCAGATGCACTCATTTCTTTGAAATTATGCTCTGCCCGCCCCCAACATTTTTTAGGCTACCAAACTGTATATAATGAAATGCCACCAGACCTGGGATAGCAGTGAGAATCAGAACGTTGCATCTGTTTTTCATGAGAAAAGGGAGAAATTTGATAAAACTCAGTCCAGTTGCCAATGATAAAACATACCAGTGTCACCTCCAATAATTTCTGAAGAATAAGACTTACCTATTAAGTAATCCTACATCTATTTCATTTTTAGCTTATTTCATTTAAAAATTAATTCCTGCTAAACAGTTCTCACTACTAGGGAAGTTTGCCAAGACTCATTTCTTTAGAATGGAACATAAGTCTTGCAGGATATGTATATACTGTACTTCTCCAAAATTTTCATAAGTTTAGTGGATTTTATGTCCTTAGATAGAGAATTTTACCATGCCTTATTCTTCTATACCTGGTGTATTTACATCTACATCAATATAGGTATATTGGGAAAAATCTATGCATATCTACAAGCTGACAGAGTGTGCCTTTGAGGGTTTTTAGTCTAAATATTACTATGTATTCCAAAGAGCCCCACAATTATATGATTCTGAGTTAGTAATAATTCAACATTATTCAATAATTATATATATATATATGTGTATATATATACACATATATATTTATATATACTTCTAGTTTGAGTGAAAGTGTTTTTATTGAAAAATTTTAAGTTCATACTAAAGAATAAGGAGGATTCAAGTCTAAATTCAACTTTTCTTCCCTGAATTAATTGCTAAAAATATAAAACTTTCTATATGCCTGACTACTTACATTTACTCAATGAATAGGCACTGGGGCATAAAGGAAGACTAAACATTATCCCTGCTTTGAAGAAGCTCACCTAGGGAAATGTACATGTGTACACTATACCTAAGATGGAAAACACTGTGGAGATTCCTCTGAAAATTAAAAATACAACCACACAAAATCCAGCAATGTTCCATTTCTGGTTATTCTTCTGCAGAAAATAAAAGCAAACACTAATTTGAAAGGATATATACACTCCTATACTCACTGAAGCATTGTTTACAATAGCTAAGATATGGAAGCAACCTAAGTGTACACTGAGGGATGAATGGATAAAGAAGATATGATAGACCCACACACACACAGACACACACACACACACACACATTATTACTCAGCCATAAAAAGGATAAAATCTTGCCATTGGAAACAACATGGATGGACCTAGAGAAAACTATGCTAAGTGAAATAAGGCAGACAGAGAAAGACAAATAACATGTGATTTCACTTACATGTGGATTCTATAAACAAAGCAAATGAAGAAATATAGCAAAACAGAAATAGACCCATAGATACAGAGAATAATAGGTGGTTGCCAGAAGGGAAGGAAGTGGGGAGATGAATGAAATAGGTAAGGGGGATTAAGAGAGACAGAATTCCAGTTACAAAATAAATGAACCATGATGATGAAATGTATTGCATGGGGAATATATCAATAGTCAGTGATAGTATAATAACTTCATGTGGTGACAGATGGTAACTTGACTTATTGTGATGGTCATTTTGTAACGTATAGAACTATTGCATCACTATGTGTCCACTTGGAACTAATGAAGTGTTGAGGGTCAATTACATTTCTATTTTTTTTTTTTTTAAGAAAGCTTACTGACATGCGGAGACAAATAACTATGCACAAACATTACCAGCTGGGTGCCATGGCAGGTGGAGTTGGGGGAGACAAGTGAGGGCAAGATGCTACGGGAACAATTAATTGGGTACCTGTCTCACCCAAGATCAGAGATTCAGGCAAGCTTCCTAGAGAAAGCCACATTTAAGCTAAGACTTCTGTGTCTAACAGTTCTGATATGGTGAAGAAATTGGGATAAGAGCAACTGTATCACTCTTAGTTAATTAAAGAAGGAATCTGTAATTGCTCTGTAATGAGCAATCTTTTTATGGCAGCAGTTTTGGCTATCTATGGATAGTAATGAAGAAGGTGATGATGTTGTCTTTGTCTGGCTCTAGTTTGCTTTTCTCATTTCTTTGTGTACTTTACTGCTTTTTTTCTTTTTTTCTGTGAACCCGTTGAGAACCACATGAAAATTATCTCCACTCAGTTTAGCATCTTCTTGAAAAACTGATTCTGAAAAGCAAGAAAGTTGCCTGGCTTTTTAACACTGATGTTTTTGAAAAAGCATTATGTAATATTTTATAGTTATAAAACAATATATTTGGAGTATAAAAACTAAACTCCCATGAACCCACCACCCACTTCAAGAACTAAAAATTACTCACGTGTTCCTTCCCTATGCCTCATCTCCTGTATTTCTATTCCAGTAGTAACCATTGTCCAGAAGGAATGGATGTACTGGGGGCATTTTTGCACTCATCCTTCCTTTGCTTTTCTTATTTCACATAAAATAACTTTGTCACATGTGTATATCTCTCTAAACAAGATATATTTTAGTTTTTGAGCATTATAAAAATGGCTTTATACCATATGTCAGTACTTCCCAACTTCTTCACATCTTGGCATACAGTGAACTCGAAAATATGGAACAGTGCCTTGGGATAAATGCTGTCTATGTCCCACTAAAAGACTCTGGCCACTCCAGCTTCTCTTCACCCCAGAACTAAGGGGATTGATATGTTAGGAGCTTTGTAACCTAGTCACTGAGGCACGCCAATTGAAAAGCACTGGGGTTTGTAGTGTTCAACTTGTGCTGTTTCCATTTGATTCTGTTTCTTATATTTATCCCTGTAGATGCATGTGACTATAAGTCATTCCTTTTCCTGCTGTGTAATATTCTTCTGTGAACATATAAGCATTTCCATCATATTCTGATTAGACAGTCCCTTTGCTTTTTAGTTACCCTAGGGATCACACCAGCCTACTACAACTTAGAGAAAACTGCTGAATTTGACTTTACAGTTTCCTAGGATTCAAAGAGTTTCTTTTAAAGTTCGATTTTAAAATCTGTTTAGTGTTATATTGGGTTTTGGAGTCTATGAAAACAAGAGATAGAATCAATTTGATCTCTATGTAAGAGACAGCCTTCTCTATTTAATACATTATTAAAACACAATAGCAGTATGTGCCAGTAATTCCCTCTTCAGATCAGTGAAAATTTAGTTTGGATAAACTAAGGAGTACTACATTATGAGTGCTTCATAATAGCATCCCTGTTTTTGATATTTAGTATGTATTAGGATCTGAAATGAACTGTGTGATTATTTATTTAGGCAATGGCAAATATATTTCACTTCACGTCCCAAGTTCATCTTTTTGGTGTTGTTTTATTGGAGTTAGTCACTCAGTCATGCTTGACTCGTTACAACCCCATGGACGATAGTCTGCCAGGCTCCTCTGACCTTGGAATTCTCCAGTCAAGAATACTGGAGTGGGTTGCCATTTGCTTAATGGTAAAGAATCTTCCTGCAATTCGGGAAACCTGGGTACGATCCCTGGGTTGGGAAGATCTCCTGGAGAAAAGAATGGCAAGCCACTCCAGTATTCTTGCCTGGAGAATTGCATGGATAGAGGAGCCTGACAGGCTACAGTTCATAGAGTTGCAAAGGGTTCAGACATGACTGAGTAACTAAGACTTTCACTTTTCCTGGAGTAGTATTGGAAAAGTGTTTAATCTATGTCAGTGCTCTTGCTTAAGAATTCAATGATCAGTTATTGATATCTGCCCTGAGCATGCAAAGTGGGAGTAAGGACATACTTGCAACACATTTTCCTTCCATAATCTAGTGTGTCCGTCTGCTTCTGTTTCTATGATTACCTTGAAACTGTCTTGATCATCTGATTATTATTTAATTTGTAACTTACTCCTTTCAGAAAACAAAATTCATAATTAAAAAGTCAAAGAGCCTCATATAGTTGTTCTCTTTTCTGTGGTCATTTATTGTGAGCTCTAATTGCCTTCACCACAGGATGCTTTACTCACAAGCATCCAGAATACTCCACTCCTTTGGTAGAGCATGTTTTACTGTCATTATTGAGCCCTAAAGGGAAAATAGAAAACATGCCCTTTAATATCCTCAGCTTTAGGGTTTTGAACTCAACTTTACAGAGATAGATCTTGTCCACTGTATTTTAAAGCTTCCTTAGATTTTCCAGAGCTTATTAAATGTTATCTTTTAAGAGACCATCTTTTCTTGTCCTTCATTTATGAATATTTGGTCAGGAAATGGTCGTAAAAAGCTCCAAATCCCAATCGAATAATGTGTTCTCCAAAGTAGCTGCCAAGTGTAAATACCACTGATATACATTCATGCATATGATAGTATATAAATAACCAGGAAAGCATAGCAAAGGTCAATCAATTATGTATAGGTCAGAATGCTTTCCATCTGGATTAAGTCATTTTAGCAAATGACATCATGTGTCCTTTGTAGTCTATTGTGAAATGTGGCTTGAGTCATTATAGATTGGCTTCTGATCTGGGTTACCAGGATGGTAGTGGTAAGGTTCAATAAATAAACATTTTGGACTCTGTAGGAGCAGATATGCATAATTAAGGTGTAGTGATGAAGGCTTCTTATTCTGTAGAGAAACTTGGGTCCCCTATACTAATTTCTAGTTTCTTATCCTTCTTGGTTGATTTTTTTTCTTTTTTAAGCATATGAAGAACAAAAGAGTTGGAAACCAGCCAGATGCTCTTTGTATGACTGCAGTGGATATCTTTTCATGAAATTGCCAGCAGGGAATCAATAGCAATAAATCTGGCACCCTTCTAATCTCTTCTAACTTCACCATTGCTGTCCTGAAATGGGGCTATTAGGACCCTTTAAATTTGGTTTATAATTTCTACTTGATCTGATGGGGAGTGGTCACACCAGATTACCAGACTCCAAAATGACTGGCAAAAAGTGATGTCGTGTGAGATGGGAATGGATGTTGGCATTTTCCAGTTGGCACAATAGTAGCTGAATTTTAGATTATAGACAAAGTGATAAAAGGAGCTGCCAAGTCCAGTCATTTTTGATTAGTCAGGGCTTGAGGAGGTAAATGTTACTTGACAAGAATTTAATGTGTGATTTTCCCTTTCCTTCAGGATATTTTGGAAATGTTAAAAAGTTGTTGACTTTTTTTTTATAAGTAGAATGATTTAGAATAAAGAAGGCGTCAAAATTGCTGTAATGTTTTATAGGGATTTATAATTGGAGACTAAGTTTGGATGTGAGTCCTTGGGACAAAGAAGATTTGGGCATCCTTCTTCTGTGTGTGCCTAGTCACTCAGTTGTGTCCAGCTCTTTGTGACCTCATAGACTGCAGTCTTTCAGGCTCCTCTGTCCATGGGACTTCTCCAAGCTAGAATACTAGAGTGGGTTGCCCTCTTCCAGGGGATCTTCCCAACCCAGGGACCAAACCCAGGTCTCCTGCATTGTGGGTGGACCCTTTACCATCTGAGTTCTGAGTCCTTGGGACAAAGAAGATTTGAGCATCCTTAGCAAAAATGAAAGGAAATGTTCTTGCTTTAAAGGAGCTTATAGTTTAGAGATGGACACACAGATTGCCACAGTATAAAATGATACCTGCTCTAGTAAGAGATACATGTAAATCTAGGCAGTATTGATATTTCTGTCGCTTATTTATATTATATTGAGATACATGTCTATATTTATTCCTATAATCAACATATACTGAGAGTGATTTTTCAGGTTTCAAGATGACTAGTCTGTATTTTGCAATTGAGAGGCAATGTGGCTGCCTTGCTCTTGGCATGGTACTTATCATTCTGCACATGACTCAAAGCCTTTACTTCGTTTCAGGAAAACTTTGTAGATTCCTAGGGATTATTCTTTGATTATATCTACGTGGAGAATGAAACAATGGTTAAAAGATGAATAAAGAGATTAAGTTGTAACTCTGTTTATTTGGTGGTATCTAATAGCTGATCACAAGGTTTTGTCTTCTTTCCGCCACTGTTGGTTGGCTGAGATGACAGTCTGTGGTCATGGATAGATCAGCTGATTCAGTCTGGTACAGACAATAGAAAAAGGAGCCCCCATCTGCCCCTTTTTAGTCAGAAAAAGTGCCAGCAAGCAGAATTCCATTTATGTGTAATTTTGTTTTATTTTTTAAACATTATTTTTAATGTGGAGCATTTTTAAAGTCTTTATTGAATTTGTTACAATATTACTTCTGCTTTATATTTTGGCTTTTTGGACTCGAGGTACATGGGATCTTTGCTCCCCAAACCAGAGACTGAACCTTCCTCCCATGCATTGGAAGGCTAAAGTCTTAAACATTGGACCATCAGGAAAATCCCTATATCTTATTTTATAGAACCACCCCTAACTTTAAGGGGGTGCTGAAGTGAGAGGGTTGTGAACAGAGAATGAGTTAGCCAATCAATTGCCAGACTTTTATTCAAAGAAAACCATTGTCAATAAATGTGATAATACAGTTTCTTACTGTTTTTTCAGTGTATTTTTTCCTTTAATAATACCATGAATATTTTTCATGCTATTAAATATTCTGCTACATCATTTTCAATATCTACATAATATTCCACTTTATGGCTATTACCATAGTTAAGTTGAACAATCTTTTGTTTGTACCGTAGAATTTTCATGTTTTTTGTTTATAAAGTAAATAATGCAGTGATAAAAACCCTTGCAGCTCTATCTTTTTCAGAATTGTTTTGACCATTTTTCTTTCATTTTGATTCTCATTTTTTCAAATCCCGATATTGATCCCCCCTTTTATTTCAAATTCTGCAACTATCAATGATATAAATAGATAACCAGATATTATCTAAATATAGATAATTGCCTCTTTAAGCAGAGTCTTGGGAGAAGAATTCTTCAATAAATCAATAACCTAGATTATATATACAAGATGCAAAATATCCTACTGATTCTGTGAAATCAGAGAAGCAGTGGGTGAATTTAGAGACAGGATAGGAAGGAGCGAAATGACCTATTTTCCAATGAGATCAATTTAATCAGTTCAGTTAAAATGACGTAATGACTTTCGCCACTCTGGTTAAGGGGATCTGGCAGTTTGTAGATATTAATATGTTGATTTTTAGAATCCCTTTCTCTTGAAAATGTATTTCCGTCTGATATTGTGTTCCTTTTTGTTCAAAGATTGTCAAATGGGAACGTGAAGATAGTTCAGCCCACAGCTCGTGTGTCGGAGTGTATAGCAGTGTTGGGGTTAAAAGCCTGGCATCCACACCAGCTAGAATCAGAAGCTACAGAGAAGTTTGGCTTCCAAGGGAGCAGCGGGGGAAGTGCTGACACTAGCCTTGCTCCTGCCATTATTGCTGTGGTCTTTGGGAGAGGATTAATGGTGCCTTCCCTTGTTTGAGAACTAGCAGTGGATCAGCAAAGCTGAGCACAGGGCAGAGAGTTCTGGTACTTGCTGAGTACATTACCTCTTATAACAGGGTTTTAAATGTCAATGCTTTTTATAATGTATATGAGGAATTCTAATTGAGAAGCTAGCCCATATGCTTAGACTACATCCAACTATATGTTTCTTTTTTTGATATTGCAAAATAAGGTTAATTTTTATGATGAATATTTTATGGCCAGCTTTCTGTTATGTGCCAGACAAATTGAGAGCAATGGAAACTGATGGGTGGTGAAGATAAAAGAGCAGTGCTGACCTTTTGGTAAATCATTCATCACACTGCTTCGTCTGTGAGGGATTTTCCAGTTGTAGCTCATATTTGCTAATCACTACATTTGCCTCTCAGTTTTACAGGGATCGATTGTCTTGTTGTGGATTGTCGTTCCTTGTCTTTCTTTTTTCTTTTTTACATTTTGGTTATTGTTATTATAACTATTTTATTACCTAGTAGTTCCTCCCCATGGTGGAGTTTCTCTGGTAAGGAATCCACCTGCAATATGGAAGACCTGGATTTGATCCTGGGGTTGGGAAGATCCTCTGGAGAAGGGAACCCACTCCAGTATTTTGGCTTGGAGAATTCCATGCACAGAGGATCTTGGCAGGTTACAGTCCATGGGGTTGTAAAGAGTCAGACATGACTCCTAATTAGGGCTTCCCTGGTGGCTCAGATAGTAAAGAATCTGCCTGCAATGCGGGAGACCTGGGTGCAGTCCCTGGGTTGGGAAGATCCCCTGGAGGAGGGAATGGCAATCCACGCCAGCGTTCTTGCCTGGAGAATTTAATGGACAGAGGAGCCTTCCAGGCTACAGTCCTAGTGTTGCAGAGTCGGATGCAACTTTCACTTTCACTTCAGTTCTTCCACCAGAGGGGGCTTGTGGACAGAGAGAGGCAGTGGGAATTAATAATTCAGTTTCTTTTTGCTGCTCTTCATTGTGACTTGCAAGGTTTCTTCTCAGTAGCTGAGATGGTCTTTAAGCATTCCATTCACTTACTCTCTTTGAATCTTATGGTTCCAATGAAATTAAGTTACAAGATGACTGTCTCTTGCAGTGGCCAGAAAATAGAATAGTTACTAGCACCAGGATACTTTTTCACTTCCATATTGATCAAAGTCCCATGAGGGGAAACCAAAGGGGAAAGCCAGAATAATTTCTTAGTTTAATGGATCAGATACTGGAAACTATGGATTTCATGATAGTGGGAGTTTAAATCTATGTCCTGGACTCAAAGTAGATCCAAGGCTGAGCATCTGATACATCTTGCCAACATTGTGGACATCTATTGGCTCTTCATTGTTTTGATCCTTTTCCCCGGTTCTGGCCAAACTCTAGAGTTTAGAAGCATGGTTAATAAAGAAGCCTATACGATATGGAGGACAGAATGGGCATGTACTGGCACCTGGTGAGGACATTTAAGGGAAAGACTCTGCCTTAGGACCAAGAGAAATTAACCATGGTTCACTAAGGAATCTGACCAGTTACAGTGCTGTGCTGATTAGCCCCGCAGAGTTTGTTTCTTAATTATGTGTTTTATGGTCTATTAAAATAGGGACAGTGTCCACTCTCTGGGGACACTTGATATTTTGATTGCAATTAAGTGAAAATTGAGAACACTAACAGACAGAAACTAGTCAGAAGTGTTTTACTAATCCTTTATTCCCAATCACAGGCAGTGTCAAGCACTTTTCAAATATTACCTGCACTCTGCCCTTCCCTTGCCTAAATCTGGGATTCTTCCACAGGGTGGGTGGTCCTGGGTGCCACATTGGTATTGCTCATTTGGTTCATAGGGACATATTGACAGAATTATTACTGTAAAGTTTACGATTAAGCTTCTAAGGGTATGGCCATGAGGCCATTCTGGAAATGTGTGTGTGCATGTGTGCGTGTGTGTGGTAGGGTGCACATAGAGGTACGTGACCTTTTAAAATTATTTTGGGAACACACAAATCATAGGCTTATGGCTGCAGCCCATCAGAATACTTTTACCTCATTTTAAAGAACAAAGAACATGTTCATATATGTTCGTATATTCTTTTATAGAAACACACACACAGAAGAAACATGGTTTCTAAACAACAGCATCTTTTAATGGGAAATTTTCAGAAGTAACTTTTTCCCCCTGCTATGTTGGCCACCTCATGCAAAGAGTTGACTCATTGGAAAAGACTCTGATGCTGGGAGGGATTGGGGGCAGGAGGAGAAGGGGACGACAGAGGATGAGATGGCTGGATGGCATCACGGACTTGATGGACATGAGTCTGAGTGAATTCCGGGAGTTGGTGATGGACAGGGAGGCCTGGCGTGCTGCAATTTATGGGGTCACAAAGAGTCAGACATGACTGAGCGACTGAACTGAACTGATGTTTGAGATAGAAAGGCAGTCTTTAGGGAAGGGACACTTAGGTACAAGAAAAATAGGCAATGGCCACAGTCTTTTTGGCTTCCCTGGTGGCTCAGTTGGTAAAGAATCCACCTGCAATGCAGGAGACCTGAATTTGACCCCTGGGTGGGGAAGATCCCCTGGAGAAGGAAGTGGCAACCCACTCCAGTAATGTTGCCTGGGAAATCCCATGGACAGAGAAGCCTGGCAGGCTACAGTTTATGGGGTTCTCAACAGTTGGACATGACTTAGTGACTAAACCACCACCACCACAGTCTATTAATACCAGGGGCTTCTCATGAGAAGGAATAATTCTTACATTGTGGTGACATTGTAAACTTTGAAGGAGATTTTCTCAAGTGTCTTCCATAGCAATATGGTACAGAAGTTGGTCTGAGAGGAGGCAGAAATGAATTAAAATGAAATTTTGGAGTCCTACTTACTGAAAATGCTAAAGTTGTTAAGCATTACTTCTCTCACCTTCCTTCTCCAGATCCACCAGCTTACCTAGACTCACACCTACCTTTGTCTCTTTTCCTCAAGACTCAGATATTAAGAAGAATTTCCTGTGCCTTCAAATTTGTTTCCAAATGCTCACTTCAGGTTTTATTCTTCACCATGGAATAAAGTAACCACTAGCCACTTGCAGTTCTTTATGTTCAAATTAGATTAAACAAAGCAGAGAATTCACTGCTCAGTCACACTGGCCTCGTACCAAGTGCTTCAGCGTATTCTACTGCCTGCTCCACCGCACTGATGGAAGATTCTACTCTCCAGCTCATCGCCTTTGTGCCCATCACTCTCCTGCCATCATTCTAGGTGAGAATATCCACACAGAATACCCATATCTGGGCTGTCCATTCCTTGGAATGCTACTTGCAAGTGTCTCTTTCTCTACCTCGTGATCATACACTAGGCCAGTGGTTCTCAATTTAGAAAGTACTACTCTTCCATCGATCATCTGTAAAGATGAGAAGTCCTACTAGAGGGCAGGAGCTAAGGATCTAAATGTCATTCAGTGCACGAGACAGTGTAGGCAATGAAGAGTTATTTCACCTCAAATGCCGTGATGTTCTTGTATGCTAACCTTCTAAAAAAACAATGTATATACCTTAGTTAAGAACTGTTGTTCAGTTGGTAGGTCATGACCGAGTCTTTTTGATCCCATGGACTCTAGCCTGCCAGGCTCCACTGTCCATGGGATTTCCAAGGCAAGAATACTGGAGTGGGTTGCTGTTTCCTTCTCCAGGGGATCTTCTTGACCTAAGGATTGAACCCACGTCTCTTGTGTCTCCTACATTGGCAGGTGGATTCTTTACCACTTGAGATAGCAAGGAAGCCCTAATTAAGAATACTCTCTCTCTAAAAAATGCTAACTATCATTTGCACCTTCCCTGGGTTGTAATCTTTTTGTTGATGGAGGATGTTGCCTCTATATTGATGGCTGCTGATGGATCAGGTTGGTTGTTGCTGGAGGTTGTGGTGGCTGTGATAATTTCTTAAAATAAGCCAACAATGAAGTTTGCCACATTGATTGCCTGTTTCTTTCATGAACAATTTCTCTGTGGTAGGCAGTGCTGTTTGAAAGCATTTTATTCCCCAGTAAAACTTATTTCCAAGTTGGAGTCGGTCCTCTCAAATCCTGCCACTGCTTTATCAACTAGGTTTATATAATATTCGAAATCCTTTATTGTCATTTCAGTAGTCTTCACACATCTTCACCAGGAGATCTTTTCCATTCAAGAAACCACTTTCTTTGCTCATACATAAGAAGCAACTCCTCATTTGTTAAAGTCATGTCATGAGGTTGCAACAATTCAGTCATATCTTCAGGCTCCACGTCTTGCTATTTTTACCACGTCTCTAGTTACTTGCTCTACTGAAGTCTTGAACCGATCAAAGTCATCCAAGAGGATTGGAATAAATTTCTTTCAAACTTCTGTTAATGTTGATATTATGACCTCCTCCCATGAATCACAAATCTTCTTAGTGACATCTAGAATGGTAAATCCTTTCCAGAAGGTTTTCAATTTACTTTGCTTAGATCCGTCAAAAGAATCACTATCTATTGCAGCTACAGTTTTAACAGAAATATTTTTTCTTAAAAAATAAGAGTTGAAATTCAAAACAATTCCTTGATCCATGGGCTTCAGAGTGGATATTGTGTTAGATGGCATGAAAACAACGTTAATCTCAATTTACATCTCTGTCAGAGCTCTTGGCTGACCAGGTGTATTGTCAATGTCTGAAAGGAATCTTTCTGTTTTTTTTTTTTTTTTTTTTTTTAGCAATAGATCTCAACAGTAGGCTTCAGATATTTATTAAACCATGTTGTAAACAGATGTAGTATCATCCAGGCTTTGTTGTTCCACTTATAGAGCACAGGCAGAGTAGATTTAGCATAATTCTTAGGGCCCAAGGTTTTTGGAATGGTAACTAAGTATCGGCTTCAATTTAAAGTCAACAGCTGCATTGGCCCCTAACAAGAGAGTCAGCTTGTTTTCTGAAGCTTTGAAGTCAGGCACTGACTTTTCTTCTTTAACTATGAAAGTCCTTGGTATCTTCTCTCAATATAAGGATATTTCATCTACAGTGAAAATCTGGTGTTTAAACAGCCCAATCAAAAAATGGGCAGAGGATCTAAACAGACATTTCTCTAAAGAAGACATGCAGATGGCCAATAAACACGTGAAAAGACACTCAACATCACTCATTATTAGAGATATGCAAATAAAAACTACAGTGAATGGAAATCAGAACTGCAGTGAGCTATCACCTCACGCTAGTCAGAATGGCCGTCATAAAAAAAAAACAAACCTACAAACAATAAATGCCTCAAACTTTTCTTCTTTGCAGCTTCCTTACCTTCATAGAATTGAGAGTTAGGACCTCTATCTATATTAGCCTTTGGCTCAAGGGAATGTTGTGGCTGATTCAATCTTCTATCCAGACCACTAAAACTTCCTCCATATCAGCAGTAAGGCTACTTTGCTTTCTTAGCATTTATGTATTCACTGAACTAGCACATTTAATTTCCTTTGAGAACTTATCCTTTGCATCCACAACTTAGCTCAAGAGGCCAAGTGTTTGGTCTCTCTCAGCTTATGACTTGCCTTCCTCACTGAGCTTAATTATTTCAAGCTTTTGCTTTAAAGGGAGATGTGCTACTTTTCGTTTTGGTTGAACACTTAGAGGTCATTGTATGGTTATTTGTTTTTGTTCAGTCACCCAGTCATGTCCAGCTTTTTATGACCCCATGAACTGAAGCGCACCAGGCCTCCCTGTCCCTCACCGTTTCCCCAGGTTTGCCCAAGTTCATGTCCATTGCATCAGTGATACCATCCAGCCATCTCATCCTCTGATGTCCTCTTCTCCTTCTGTCCTCAATCTTTCCCAGCATCCAGGACTTTTCCAGTGAATCGGCCGTTTGCATCAGGTAACCAAAATCCTGGAGCTTCAGCTTCAGCATCAGTCCTTCCAATGACTATTCAGGGTTGATTTCCTTTAAGATTGACTGGTTTGATCTGCTCGCTGTTCAAGAGACTCTCAGGCATCTTCTCTAGCACCACAGTTTGAAGGCCTCAATTCTTTGGGGGTGCTCTATCTTCCTTATGGTCCAGTTCTTACAACTATACATGATTACTGGGAAGACCATAGCCTTGACTATGTGGACCTTTGTCGACAGAGTAATGTCTCAGCTTCTCAATGCACTGTTTAGTTTTGTCATTGCTTTCCTGCCAAGAAGCAATCGTCTTCTGATTTCATGACTATAGTCACCATCTCAGTGATTTTAGAGCCCAAGGAGAGAAAATCTGTCACTACTTCCACCTTTTCCCCTTCTATTTGCCATGAAGTAGTGGGGCCCTTCTTAAGTTTTTCTTCACAGAATTTATCCCTATCTCACATAATATAAATGTGTGTTAATTTGTTTATTGTCCTGATATAGCTTTATGTAGGAAGGGATTTTTGCCTATCTTTCTTGCTTCTGTATCTTCAGTGCCTAGAACAGTATTTAGCACTCAATATTTATTGATTGAGCATTTAACACACTTTTGATAAATGAATATTGAGTAAAGTATAGTGAGTACTGTGGCAAAGGCTCTTTTTATTTGCCGTGCCTTTACTATTCTGAGGCATGTGATGAGTCAGTTTTCCCACCACTTCTCTCTAGTTGAAAGATTGGGAAACCTTTTGTACAGTGTCCCATCATAACATTGGGCTTCCATTTGATATAAACACATCATCTACATATTAATTCTGCCTTTGTTCCTTTCTCATTAGCCTATAACAATTAAAATAGACCATTAATCTGCGGCACTATGAGTTTTTATGACATCATATTAAAGTCTCCATTAATTAAATAACTTAATAAATTAAAACCTTATTCAATGACAGTATCTTTCAGTTATAAATCATTTCCACTAAAGAGCACAGTGGCAAATGTGGGACAATTTTGGCATTAAGACATGTTAGTCTAGTAGCCAAACCTGCTTACTGACACAATGAAAGTTAAAAGCTGTCACTTTAAGTGATTGTTTGGTGCCAATGACACTGAGGACAGAATAGTTGATGGGGTAAAAAAAGACAAACTCAGGCGCTGCTATTGGGAAGCCCAGCTCAATTATCAGATTGTCATTTAGATTCTTTAGAATGTTAATTGGATAAAACCATAAATTAAAAAAAAAAAGTTTGGAGCTTTTAGACTGTGTCTTTGGATTTTAGTTCAAGAGAGACCAACCTGCAGGGTTGCATTCAAACTTCTTAATTTGTAATACAAGGTTCTCATTTAACCAGACCACCTTACCTGTCTCCTAAGAAACCTGTATATGGGTCAAGAAGCAACAGTTAGAACTGGACATGGAAAAACTGGTTCAAAATTGAGAAAAGAGTACAACAAAGCTGTATATTGTCACAGTGCTTGTTTAACTTACATGCAATGTACAACATGTGAAATGCAATCAGAAGCTAGAATCAAGATTGTGGGGAGAAGTATCAACAACCTGAGATATGCATATGATACCACTCTAATGGCAGAAAGTGAAGAGGAATTAAAGAGCCTCTTGAAGGTGAAAGAGAAGAGTGAAAAAGCTGGCTTGAAACTCAACATAAAACAGTGAAAAATTAAGATGATGGCATCCAGTTTTCATCATCATCCAGTGATGATGCCATCACTTCATGGCAAATAGAAGGGGAAAAAGTGGAAGCAGTGGCAGATTTTATTTTCCTGGGCTCCAAAATCACAGTGGATAGTGACTGCAGCCATGATATTAAAAAACACTTGCTTGCTCCTTGGAAGAAAAGCTATGACAAACCTAGACAGAGTATTAAAAAGCAAAGACATCACTTTGCTGACAAAGGTTTATGTATTCAAAGCTATGATTTTTCCAGTAGTCATGTGCAGATGTGAGAGTTGGACCATAAAGAAGGCTGAATGCTGAAGAATGGCTGCTTTCAAATTATGGTGCTAAGAAGACTCTTGAGAGTCCCTTGGACTGCAAGGAGATCAAGCCAGTCAATCCTAAAGGAAATCAACCCCAAATATTCACTGGAAGGACTGATGCTAAAGCTGGAGCTCCAAAACTTTGGCCACCTGATGTGAAGGGCCAGCTTGTTGGAAAAGACCCTGATTCTGGGAACAATTGAAGGCAAAATGAGAAGAGGGTGGCAGAGGATGAGATGGTTAGATAGCATCACTAACTCAGTTTGCTCATCATGAATCTGAGCAAACTGCAGGAGATAGTGAAGGACAAGGAAGCCTAGCGTGCTGCAGTCCATGGGGTCGCAAAGAGCTAGACACAACTAAGTGACTGAACAACAACAAACCTAGTTTAACTCGAGTGGAAGATAGTAAGATAAAAGCAGGGAGACCAAGGATATTAATGCAATCATCTGAGTAAGAGAGGATGAGAAGAGGGGTTGGGAAGAAGAGATGTAGGAAAGGAGGAGACAAGATGAAAGCTGCATCATATGAAAGTGAAAAAATTAATGAGGAAGAGTGAAATACAGCAACATCAGAGGTGGATGACACATGGATTCTTTTGTATTCATATTACAGGTAAATGCAATGGATTTGACCTGTAATTGTAGTGGATTGACCACTTTAATCTGGAAATGTTGGGGTATTACTTGTGTAAGGATTAATCAGTTGCAGTTTTGAGAGAACATATCAACAGGTTGCTAACATGTCTAAGTTGACCTAATGAGGAGAGCTAAATTATGAGCTTAAGCTAGATACAGCCATGTCTTCTGTGGTGTATAAACTGGGTACATTTGGGTAATCTCTGACTTTTAGGAAATTGTAAATCAATCTCATGGTTGAAATAAGGCCAAATACAGCAGGAATCACAACAAACATAAAGATGATTCATTCTTTGTGGCAGTAGACAAAGATTTTTAAGTTGAATGGGGAAGAAGAAACAGTCACACAACTGTTTATAAGGGATACCCCTATTAAGAATAATGGTATGGGAAGACTGAAAGAAAATATATATGTGGAAGTCGACATAATATACCATGCATACGGGACTTCCTCAGTGGCTCAGTGGTAAAGAGTCTGCCTTCCAGTGCAAGAGATGCAGGTTTGATCCCTGGGTGGGGGAGATCCCCTGGAGAAAGAAATGGCAATGCACTCTAGTATTCTTGCCTGGGAAAACCCATAGACAGAGAAGCCTGGTGGGCTACAGTCCATGGGGTCACAGAAAGAGTTGGGCATGACTAAGTGACTAAACAACAAACTCTGCACATACCTTTCAAAAGAAGGTTGATGACACTGTAGTAATATCAGACAAAATGTATTTTAAAAATGTTATTACAGATAAAGGAGAAGGCAATGGCACTCCACTCCAGTACTCTTGCCTGGAAAATCCCATGGGCAGAGAAGCCAGGTAGGCTGCAGTCCATGGGGTCGCAAAGAGTCGGACCCGACTTAGCAACTTCCCTTTCACTTTCATGCACTGGAGAAGGAAATGGCAACCCATTCCAGTGTTCTTGCCTGGAGAATCCCAGGGACAGGGGAGCCTGGTAGGCTGCCGTCTATGGGGTTGCACAGAGTCGGACACGACTGAAGTCACTTAGCAGCACAGATAAAGGAAGTTATTGTTTAATGATAAAAGAGCAGTTCACAAAGAATATATATTTATCCTGAACCTTCATTATCTAGTAGCATCACTTCAAAAATATATAAAGTAAAAATTAACAATATTGCCATGAAGTATTGAGAACATAAATCATAATTGGGAGTTTTAAACATTTTCTCTCAGAAACTGAAAAATCAAACTAAAAAATATTAGAAACAATAAAGAAGATTTAAGTAACATAACTGATTAGCTTAATCAAGTGGACATGTATAGAACTCTGAGCTTCAGTACCAGAGCATGTACACACATCAAAAGCCTTAGCAATGACTGATAAAAATTACATTTCTTCTTATCTCAGAGGAAAAAATTAGGAGGCCAAAAACAAATAGACATTAAAAGCTATACATTTGTAAACTCAAGATCATACTTCTAAATCTTGAATCTAATAGAAGTGATGCTAGAAATGAGTAGATACTTTATTTTAAACCTTGTGAGATACAATTAAAGAGGTACATAAAGGAAATTTTATAAATTCAAATGCATGTATTTGTAATGAAGGAGGACTGATTATTAATGAGTTTCGCATTCAACCAAAAAGTTGTAAAGAGGATAGTTGAGGAAACCAAATAAAGCAAAGAGAGAAGATAATACAAAATATTACAAAAAGAAATAGAATACAAAGGAACAGCAGAGACGATAGGCAAAGCAAGGGATGATTCCTTGAAAGACTAACTTAACACATCTAGCAAACTTAATCAATTGCAGAAGCAAAGAGAGGAGGAAAGAGAGAAGGAGAGAGTCAGAGACAGAACACAGCAGCAGAAGTGAATAAAGGGGCCTAATATATGTACAGTAGATAATCAAATGTCAAAAGGCTGTACTGAATAACTTCATGGTAATCTATTTGAAACATACATTTTAATAAATAGGGGTGCCCATATGTTTCTGATTCAGACATTCCAAGTTCATGTCACAACAGGAGACTGAG
Organism: Capra hircus; assembly: GCF_001704415.2. NCBI lineage: Eukaryota > Metazoa > Chordata > Mammalia > Artiodactyla > Bovidae > Capra > Capra hircus. The sequence goes on from NC_030829.1 coordinate 40,364,111, forward strand.
AAACGTGATTTCTAGCTGAGTTGAATTTGAATGAATGAATGGAAGAGAAAATCATTCACTTATCTGAAACATACGTATGGACATCCACTGTGAACTGGGAATTATGCAGGTGTTACCTCACATTTTCATGAAGGAGATGGACATTAAAAAATCATCACAAAAATAGATATTTACAATTGAGGAAGTATAGTATAGGAAAGGTCAGAGCATTTAACAGGGAACCTAATCTTTCTTGGGCAAAGGGCAGGTTAGCAAAGGTTTCCTGAAGAAGTGACATTCATGCTGGGACTGAAATGATGGTAGGAGTTATCCAAGCTAGAAGGTGATACAGGGTCCTAAGACATAATCATATTAATACAGTGGATGGTAGAAAGGTGTGAGAATCGCTTTCAGCAGTTGCCTTTGGAATGTGGGAAGGATTTGTACAAGCCAAATACATAAAATTCTCACGTCTCAGTAAAGCACAAACATATTTTCCCTTGTTAAGAGCTCTGTGTTGATGCTTAAGGATATAATCTGTGAAGTATAAAAATATGGACAGACAGGAACTAAACCAGCTTCATTCAGAGTAGTGGTCACTTGTAGAGAAGGGAGAGTGGAGGAGGCTTCTGCATTCATCCCTTATTAATGGTGATGCCCTTCCTGAAAGGAAGGACAAAGTAAGCCACAGTCATGAGTGTGCTAATTTTTTAATTTAAGTGTTGGTCTTATCTGAAATGGAAACCTTAATTATAAAACATCAGGCAAAAAATTACGGAAGACGGACTTAGAGATGCTGTTCGGAAGCACTGGTGCTGTCTAAACCATTACTCCCTTTGCAACAGCATCTCTAAGTTCGTCTTCCATAATTTTTTGCCTGATGTTTTATAATTAAGGTTTGCATTTCAGCACTACTGTGCTTCAAATGGTGAAGAGGCAGGTCAGATACTGAGAGTAAGAATTTAGGACTGCTTTGTCCAGCACAGTAGCCACTAGGTACGTGTGGATATTGAGTAATTCAAATGTGGCCAGTTTTAATTGAGACATACTGTAAGTGTACAACACATAGAAGAATAGAAAGTCACTCAATCATGTACAACTCTTTGCAACCCCATGGACTATCCAGTCCATGGAATTCTTTAGGCCAGAATACTGGAGTGGATAGCCTTTCCCTTCTCCAGGAGATCTTCCCAACTCAGGAATCAAACCCAGGTCTCCCACATTGCAGGCAGACTCTTTACCAGCTGAGCCACAAAGGAAGCCCGAGAATATTGGAGTGGGTAGCCTATGCCTTCTCCAGGAGATCGTCCCAACCCAGGAATTGGACAAGAACTCCTGCATTACAGCACTGGATTTTAAAGACAGTATTAAAGAAGAATGTTAAATATTTTGGTAATATTTTTATTGAAGTATAGGTGATTTACAATATTAGTTTCAAGTGTACAGTATAGTGATTCAAATTTTTATAGGTTTTGCTTCATTTAAAGTTAAAATATTGGCTATCATCCCTGTGCTGTGTCATATATCATGATATCTTTTTTATGCTATATTCATACAAAGTGAAGCTTCCCAGGTGGCGCTAGTGGTAAAGAACCCGTCCGCTAATGCAGGAGACACAAGAGACTAAACTTCAATCCCTGGGTCAGGAAGATCCCCTGGAGAAGGAAATGGCAACCCACTCCAGTATTCTTGCCTGGAGAACCCCATGGACAGAGGAGCCTGGTGGGCTATAGTCCATGGGCTTGCAAGGAGTTGGACATGACTGAAGTACCTTAGCATGCACGCATGCATACCTAGTAGTTTTACCTGTTAATACGCCTATTTTGCCCCTCCCTCCTCGGTAACCACAAGTTTGTTCTGTATATCTGTGAGTCTGTTTCTGTTTTGTTCTATTCATTTGGTAGTTTTATTTTTTAGATTCCTCTTAGGAGTGGTGACGTGTATTATTTGTCACTAATAATATTTTTATATTGTTTGCATTATATGAAATGATAAGATTGTGGATGTATTAGGTTATATTAAAATATTATTAAAATTAATCTCATCTGTTTATTTTTATATTTTTAATGAGTTTACTAGAAAGTTTAAATGTCAGCCACACCTGTGATTGACATTTTATTTCTATGGGACGGTGCAAGTTTAGAAACTGTTATAGCAACTTGACATTGACAGAATATCCAAGTGCATGTGTCATCAACTCACAACATATTAGAAAGGAATAATACTGTCAACTCATATTTTATTAATGATAATTAGTTAAGCACTGCTTGAAACCATTCATATTTTCCAAAGTGTTTATGCGTTATGCTTATGATAGAAAGGTGCTGTGTGCTAAGTCACTTCATTTGTGTCCAACTGTATGCAACCCTTTGGATTGTAGACTGCCAAGCTCCTCTGTCCATTGGATTCTCCAGGCAAGAATACTGGAATGGGTAGCCATTTCCTTCTCCAGGGTATCTTCATGACCCAGGGATCGAACCCATATTTCTTAGGTGTCGTGCATTGAAAGGTGGGTTCTTTACCACTAATGCCACTATATTAACTTATATATTTATATTGTCAATTTCTCAGAACTCTGTGAAATAGCCCAAGGAGTCAACTGTTAAATTGATATGACCTTCTGAGTGTGAACTAAGGGCTTCCCTGGTGGCTTAGAGGGTAAAGTGTCTGCCCGCAATGCGGGAGACCCGGGTTCAATCCCTCAGTTGGGAGGATCCCTTGGAGAAGGAAATGGCACCCCACTCCAGTACTCTTGCCTGGAAAATCCCATGGATGGAGGAGCCTGGGGGGCTGCAGTCCATGGGGTCTCAAAGAGTCGGACACGACTGGGCGACTTCACTTTCACTTTCTGAGTATGGTTGATAAAGATGTTATCATATAACCCTCAGATTTGCTTGTATTTATTTTCAGTTACATAACTTGTGTATTGGAGTTGGAGAGAGTATAATAAATGCTGTCATAAAGAATATATTTTTAGAAAGTCCAATTGAAAGACCAGTTTTGTATCAAGTAGCATCTTTTTGGTGTGTAAATTAAAAAAAAAAACAGGGAGTAGGGAAGCTCATATCTCAAATTAGTTACGTTGCAGCACTGATAATATACTTATGTAATTGTCTTCCTTTAGATTTTGTTCTATAAAATTGACTTATTTTTCATCAGAATGGGCTAGTTAACATTGGACTTAGAGTTTGGCACATGTGAGCTTGTGATTTACAGGGCAATTTTTCTCATCAAAACCTGGGCAGAACCATTTATTTTAAAACCAATATTTATTTTACAATGGGAAGATGGAGCAGATTAAAGGAGCATAAAACCATGATAAATCACCCAATCTTTATCCCATAGAAAATCTTTTAAATGGCTCTTAAAGTAATGGCAGTAAAACCGTCTCATAGAGTTTGTATTTGGATGGTTTTCTAGCATATGCTATAGCCATGCAGATTAAAGTCTAATTAATGAGGAATTTGTAAAAATTCAGACGTGCTCTGTGTGATTCTTTTTCAATGAAAAGTTAAATGTGTTTTTTTTGTAAGCCAAGTATCTGAGGCTTGCTCATGAGTTAAGGGAATCCAGCTTCAAATTTTTAGCTGTTTCAAATCAAAGGTCCAAGAAATGAAATGTCTTTTAATCTTCTTATTTAATAGTTAATTTTTATGGTAAATGTTTAAATTTAGATTAGATTATTATGCAGTAAAAGAATTTTTATAACATTTTGTTTGATTTGGTTCCCATTTATATGTTAGGTTATAGTAATTTCTATGGTTAAAAATAATGGAGTTAATTTTCTCAAATAGTATTCTTTAACACTACTTCAATGATAAGTGGACTTGTATTTAAAAATGGACTGATTAAAAAATGCTCAAGAGTAGAAAATATTTGAAATGGAGGAGATGTGCTTGTAATCATGGTGAATTTTACAAATGGAGACTCTATGTCTTGTTGTAGAGTGCATGTTCATTCCATTGCGGGTGTTCTGTCTCTACCCAATTGTAGATCCAGGTTAGCCGCTGGCAAACTCTTTTGTAAAGGACCAGAGACTAAAAGGGCTTCCCCAGTGGCTCAGTGGGTAACAGATCTGCCAGCAATGCCCAAAACCCGGGTTCAATCTCTGGGTCCCAAATATCCCCAGGAGGAGGAAATGGCAACCGTCTCCAGTATTCTTGCCTGGGAAATCCCATGGACAGAAGAATCTGGCAGGCTACATCCAAAGAGTTGCAAAGAGTTGGGCACAGCTAAGCACAGAAACTAGATATGTAGGCTTTTTGTGTACACATTCCAACTCTACTATTGTTGGGTGAAAGCTGCCGTAAGTAATACATAAATGAATGGGTATGTGCTGAATGGGTGTGTGCATAGTGTTTGACCCAATGATTCTATATCTGGGAATGTTCCCTAAGGAAATAATCAGAGGCTTTGGCAAAGAAGCATGTACAAGAATATCTGTCATGATACTACTTTATGACATGGGAGGCTATTTATGGGCCCTGGTTAATTAAAAGAAAAGCAGCAAAACAGAATGTAAGATGTGATCCTACTTTGATATAGTGTATATATGAACCCATATATTAAGTTGAACCATGTGAAGTTACTGATAAATGACTGTTTTATTTTATCTGCAAAGGAAATTTTATATGGTCAACCTAAGAAAGAGACTAAAAGATTATCCATCTGTAATCTTATGGGAAGAAGAAATAATTTGTACTTTTTTCATATTTTCATTTGTTATAAGGAATAAGTTTCAGTTCACCAATGAGAAAATGTTGAAGCTTTTTAGGGAAAAAGGAAGATTTTGCCATTCAAATTGTGGGTACATAGTGATGGAAATGCAGAAGGCATGCACACATAGTGCTCTTTGGAGGAGATGGGTCTCCTGTGAGGAACTGGGAGCGTTGCTGTTCTGTTGGCAAGGCAGTTCCTGTTATGGCAGTGGATACAGGGAGCTGTGGCCAGCACGCATTGTATATCTTCTCCCATTGCTTGACTCCGTTCCCCCTGACACCATTCAACAGTCAGTTCATCAAATGAACTCCTCTTGTTCAGACTGCTTACACATCAGATTGCTGTCTGATTAGGATTTGGCTTTGCATGGAGGACATCTTCAGAAAGGGAATGTCCTGGTCATTCTGACATCTGGGCAGCAATTACATTACAAATTGTAGACTACTCCTTTGATATTTTGGATTCATGCATTGGACATGTGAGTTTGTGTAATGAAGTCCACCTCCTGAGAGATGGGTACTGCCTTGTGTGCTTAGACCCCAAGGTCCAGGGTGCCAAAACCTGGTGAAGGAACCTCCTAAGGTACTGATGTCCTTCAGTTGAATCTCTAGGGAGGGAGCCTGTTGCCCTTCCCCAGATGGCATTCTACACTTGCTCACACTTGGATGCTTGAGTCTATTCTTATTTGAAACTTAGCCCCTTATCAACTCTCAAGTTCTTTAATGTTTCTGTCTTCAGCCCTTGCTCGCCCTGTTTTCCTCACCTGGCAGAAAACACAATGGGGAGAGACTGGTACACAAGAGACATTTTGCTGCTGGTATTTAGCTTTCTCCTGCAGTTTTTGTTGGATGACATTGATTTCCAGTGCAAAGGGCGCTCAGCTTTGGAGCAGACCTGTGGAGAAACAGAGTTCCCCAGGCCTGCTGTAAGGCTCAGGTCCCCTTGTCCCAGCGATAGGGATTGGCATTTGTGTGAGATGATGGAACATGCTCCTAATGCCGGGAGCTTCTTACAGTGACAGTCAGTGGGAAGAAAAGCAACGGACCGTTTCTCCACCCGAGGGAGGCAGACATTTTATGAGCTCACATGTTTTTCTCGTCCGACTCCGAAATGGTATTTTACTGTATTTTAATACAAATGTTCAGACTACATATTAGGGATAATTTCTGCCTTATTTGGCTCACAGCTCGGAACAGTCGTTTCCTATTAGAGAAAATGGAGAGGCCTCTGCATCCGACACTACTTTGTTAAAGAGAAAATATTTTCCCAGGAGACAAAAGTTACTGGCTAAGTACAGCCCCAAATCAAAGATAGCATCTACCAAGAACTCTTATGTTGGCTTCCTTTTTTATAAATCAATATGAGTCTGTGGAATTTACATTTCTTACAGTATATTTACCCGTTTTCCCTTTTCAGAAGGTGAGAGAAGATCCCAATTCAAGACATATTCTGTCATTTTGAAGGCTGATTGGGGATGAGAGTTCTTTGTATTCAAAGAAATCCCCAAAGCATTTGGTAAAACTGCTTACAGAATTGGAGGTTACACATCTTGAGGAAGATTTAGGTCTGAAAATTTAAAAGACTTCAATTCACGTGCTGATTGCATCATTTTACTTAGGAATACAGTTAAGCCATTTTTAAAAAATCAAGTGAATATGTTTTGGCCTCATCAATGAAATGTACCAAGAACCATAAAGTAGTGAAATGGTGTTAAGAAAAATAACATTTCTTTTTTTCTTTGTATTCTTTGTATTGTAAAAAGTGAAAATTAGCCTCTTTCCCTTTAGGTTCATGTTACAAAAGCTTATAAATTTTATGTTGGATATTTAGGTGTTTTTGCTAAGGGAGCTCAATTTATAAATCTGAGTGCTACCAATATGAGAATTAATTTTATAAAATTGTCAGTCAGCAGACATGCTGGGCCTAGGATAAGATGATTCATTTGCTCTATAGGCAGTAATGTATGTTATAAAAAAATCAGGAGATAGTCACATAGAAAGGGGGAAAATAAATGTGGATCAATAATTTAATTTAGCTCTGACCTAAGTTCTATAGCATGGTTCATAATTTTTCAATGAATAGACCCTTAACATTTTACATATAGTGCCTCAGTTTTGTATTGATCTTCCCTAATGTATTCTTCACATCAGAGAAGGAATAAAAACAAACGGAACACACTGTCTAACAAAAACACATTGTGTTGCCTGCAAATGTTAACCAAAATATGACAGCATATTAATTATTAATAATTATTTATCCTGTTTTCAGAACTGCTGTTTTCCTAGCTAATTTAAAAATTTAGAAGAGGAATGGGTAGTGAATGAATGATGACTTGAAGGGCAAGTTCATGGAGTTCTCTCTTAGTTAATAGATTCTTAGTCTCTCTGCATTACTTAATTGCTTATTAAAAGTGGAGCCCCCGATGTACTATGTGTAGTGTGTATTTATTCCATGGAAAATTATTAATTTTTAATTGAACTAAGTGGCTGCTTGGACAAGGGATCCTAGCTATTAATCAGGAAGCAAGTGATTGACTGATGTTCATGTTCATTAATTATTCAAGAAAGTTCAATTTTAAGGTCCACAAGAGTAGAAGAAAGTTTTTTATAAGTGAGCATGTTTGTGCTGGTACATATTAGTACCATATTTATTTGTTCATTTAACAAATATTTAGTGTATGTGCTATGTGTCATACACTGATGAGTCAGTGATGAGCAAGCCCATGGGCCCCTATCCTCGTGAAACTTCCAGAGCAGTATGTAAAACTGAGGTGTATCGTGACATTTAGGAGACTCAGTTTTGCTGCGCTGCTCTCTGTGTACATAAATGATTCTTCTGTGCACCAATTTCCTTAGTCTCCTGGAAATTCAATCTAGCAAATTCTAATTACCATCCAAGACAGTATTTTGTTTAGAGTTATGGAGTCGTAGTTTCTCTGAGCTGGAAGAGACCTGTGAAGTCATCTGGGGCTATACCCTTATGTTCCCTGGCTTCAGCCTGGGCCTGTCCAATGCCAGGAGAAGGAAGTGGGCTCATTCATGGGGTCATTTCTGGAATGTATGGGTTATTTCAGAGTTCTTCCAAATAATGAACTGAAGCTCATTTCTCTGCATACTCTATTTGTTTCCAGTTCTGTATGTTGGACAAAATCATCACTTCTTATTTACCTATAATCTGGAGCATGTATCACAATTTTCTAAATATCTGTGTGGTCTTTCATTATGACCATGTTATCCCAGTCAGATGTATGTACTCTGACAGAATTGTGTCTGGTTTTGCTCACTGCTATTTTCCCTTAGCACTATCCTCATTCTTGTTGTTGTTCAGTTGTTCAGTCATGTCTGACTCTTTGTGACCTCATGGACTGCAGCATACCGGGCTTCCCTATCCTTCATCACCTCCTGGAGCTTGCTCAAACTCATGTGCATCGAGTTGGTAATGCCACCTAACCATCTCGACTTCTGTTGTCCCCTTCTCCTCCTGCCTTCAATCTTTCCCAGCATCAGGGTCTTTTCAAATGAGTCAGTTCTTCACATCAGGTGGCCAAAGTATTGGAGTTTCAGATTCAGCATCAATCCTTCCAGTGAATATTTAGGACTGATTTCCTTTAGGATTGACTGGTTGGATCTCCTTGCAGTCCAAGGGACTCTCAAGGGTCTTCACCAACACCACAGAAGGAATGATTGTTTTGTCTTGAACTAAAGAGGCTTCAGTGAAGAACTGTGTTGTTGTTTAGCTCCTTAGTCATATCTGACTCTTTTGTGACCCCATAGACTGTAGCCTGCCAGGCTCCTCTGTCCATGGGATTTCCCAGGCAAGAATATTGGAGTGGGTTGCTGTCTCCTTCTCCAGGGGATCTTCTCAACCTGGGGATCAAACCCAAGGCTCCTTGGGTAGATGTATTCTTTACCGCTGAGCTACCAGGGAAGCCCTATGTAGATTTAAACGGTGCAGCTTAGATGATTAACTCTTTGACAACTGTCATGGTTATTTCACTCCAGTATTCCTATCCTCAGATTCAGATTGTCCTTCTTAACTTTCTTTACATGTAACATGATGTCTAGCCCATTATACTGAAGTCGTCTCCTTCCCATTGCCCCCCACTTTGTTAATATAAAAAAAAAATGCCAGTTTTGCCAGGAGGTTTGGGAAAGCCTTTACAGAAGAGGTGCAGATTGACCCATGCTGAGTCTTTAAGAAAGAGGAAGTGTTCTCCATGTCAAATGAAGCCAGAGAGAGCACTTTTTAAAAAAATATAATTTTTACTAGAGTATAGTTTCTTTGCAATGTTGTGTTAGTTTCTGCTATACTGCAAAGTGTATTAGCTATACGTATACATGTAGTCCCCTCTTTTTTGGATTTCCTTCACCACTAGAGCATTGAGTAGAGTTCTCTGTGCTATACAGTAGGTTCTCATTAGTTTTCTATTTTAGACATAGCAGTGTATGCCTCAGACAGGGCACTTTTAAGGGACACTGAGAACAGCAGTGTCAGAATGTTTACCCACCTCGCAGCAGTCACCCACTAGGCCACCTAACTTCCTAGGTGTACCCTGGGGAATTTTTTCACTTTTCTTCCCGTCTTCCTCACCAACTTCACGATTTCCTCACCTTGATCACTTCCTCACCACTGCCACAAAGCTTGAGACAGAGCTGCCTGAATTTTAGCGCCTAGGGTTTTAGTCTATATTCAATTCTGGGTTCAACCCATATTTTGCATGGCCTTTGGCTAGGTGGGAAACTTACTTCAGATATAGCATTTTCTTCTTTAAAGTGAAAAAAAAATAATACCTTATAAAATAGTTGCCAGAATTATCAGGTAAATCATATGTGAAGTGCCTGGCCTGTAACTGTTATCCCCTTCCTCTGCTCAGTTGCCTCGGTAGTGTCCGACTCTTTGTGACCCCATGGACTATAGCCCGCCAGGCTCCTCTGTCCATGGGGAATCTCCAGGCAAGAATATGGAGTGGCTTACCATGCCCTCCTCCAGGGGATCTTCCCGACCCACTGCAGGTAGATTCCTTACCCACTGAGCCACCTGAGAAGCCCATCCCCTCCCTCCCTCTCAGGTAAATTCCTGCTGTGGCTTACTTACACTGGTATAAAATTTGTCCAGAGGCTCCAGCACATGAGCATGTCTCCAGACATTTTCCACAGAAACCCGTCAGTGGTTAATAGTAACAGAGCTATTTCAATATCTTTCAGATCCTCAGTCCAGTGGATTTACATGTTCACCTTTATTTCTTTCAGCCTCCAGGCCCATGGGATTCAGGAATTTTTTTTTTTATATATAGCTGTAAAGAAATCAGATTTGACACAGTTTCCTCTGATATCTTTCCTTTCCGGTCTCCACTTCTCCTGGCATTACAAGGGCCTGAATTTGTCTGATCTCATCTCTCTCAGCTTCATCTGGATAACCAACATACTCATTTCATTCTGGTCAAGATTTCTCTCAATAGGTTTATTACAGATGGCTGCAGCTGCGATCAGTGTTTACAATCTGATGACAAGTTGGAGATTAAGGCTTGTCATCACTATTTAATTAACCTCAAATTAAGCACTTTCTGGTCCCATTCCCTGCCCTTGCACAAGCCCAGGAGAGCTGCTAAAACAGTGCCGGGAGTCCTGATAGATTCGGGGTCGCACCACCGGAAAGCAGGCGCTAGTTTAGCTGTGACTCTGAAGAGCAACACTATGATACTTACTTGCCTGAGGGCTGAAACTAGGTAGCTATTCAAAGTCTATATGAAAAGAGGGGAAGAAAGGAGAGCACTTTTCTAATTCTTAGAAGCAGGTAATCTGTGAACAGCAGAGATAGTGAGACAAAAAGTATTCAAGAGACACAAAAACACGCTTGTTCTTAATATCTAAAAACAACTTAGTTTTTGTATCACAGAAGTAGTATATGTCAATAGCAAAATTATACATGGTGATTGTAAAAGGACAGGGATACAAAAGAAGAAAGTAAAATTCATACAAATTCTTTCTCCTCTACACCTGCTTTTAAGGCTTACCAGAGCTGTCCAATCAGGGAGCCACTAATATTCACAGATGGCTTGTGAATATTTGAAATATGACAAGGCTGAATAGACACCATGTGCTAAGAGTATAAACTATACACCAAATTTCTGAAAGAGATTTTAAACTATTCTTGTTATATGTATGTTGGATTAATGAAAATCTCTCTTTAAATAAATTCATCTTTTACTTTTTTGGGTTTTCTACATTTTAAAATATGACTACTAAATACTTTAAAATTACATATATGCCTTGTATTATATTCCTATTAGATAGTGTATTTTGGGCCTTTTTCTTATATCAAGACTTTTCTAAAAGAAAAACTGGGTTATTCTACATATAACTTTATTTCTTCCTTTTTCCAGTTAATAATATATTGTGAATGTGTTCATGTCATGAAATATATGATATGGCATTATCTTTAATCATTTCTAGTGTTTCATTATATGATGTTCTTGAATTGATTAATCCACTGTTGCTGAACACTTAGGTTATTACCATTTTCTAAAATTTTAATTTTTTCATAGCATATATATAACTGTATCTTTGGGCTCATCCTTGATTATGCTTCTAGGATTTGTTTCTGGAAGCCATTAGCTGAGTCACTTGCTTGTGGTGTTAAGCAAATTTCCACATAGAAAGGTGGTACTGATTCATACTTGGTGGGGTAGTTGTTAAGTCGTGTCCAACTCTCGCGACTTCATGGACTGGAGCCTGCTAAGGCTCTTCTGTCCCTGGGATTCTCCAGGCAAGAATACTGGAATGGGTTGTCATTTCCTTCTCCAGGGGATCTTCCTGACCCAGGAATTGAACCCAGGTCTCCTACATTGCAGGAAGATTCATACTTAGTCCAGTGATTTATGAGAATGTTAATTTCACCTCAACTTTATCAACACCAGATATCATCATTGTTCTTAATTCTCATTTTAATGAGCAGCATTGTTTTGGGTTTGCTCAGCATGTTATTGAAAAAGTCTTAGTCTTAAGCTTTGTGCAGGGACTGTATCATAGCCAATGAGGTTTATCCAAGGCACTATTATTACTAATAGAAAAGGTCTTAGGCTTGGTAACTTCTATCCTGCTCCTGCAGACACTTCAGATGGTTTTTGTTTTATCCATCAATTATTCTTTTCTCCATCCACTATTGAGCATCCATAATATGTCCAGCACTGCTGAAAGATTTGTAGAAGAAATGGCATCTGATTGGGGAAAATCCCTTATATTTAATATTTAAGTTGGAAACTGGGAAATCCCTTATATTTAATATTTAAGTTGGAAAAGAAGAGAATAAGTAAGTTAAGGGTCATGTGGGTCTTTTTTACTAGAGTATTTCAGCACCTAAACAGAGTGCCCAGTACATGGTAACTCTTGGTAAATATTATTGAATGAATTCATGAAAAAATGTATGATAATGTTTATATATGGGCTTACTTGGTGGCTCAGTGGTAAAGAATCTCTCTGCTGATGCAGGAGATGTGGGTTCATTCCCTGGGTTGGGAAGATCCCCTGGAGGAGGAAATGACAGCCCACCCTAGTATTCTTGCCTGGAAAATCTGTGGACAGAGAAGCCTTGCAGGCTACAGACCATGGGATCACAAAGAGTCGGACATGACTTAGTGACTGAACAACAGCAAATGTTTATATAAGTGATGAAGAAACAAGATGAAGGGGTGATGATTTTAAGGTAGGGACAATAAGGGAAGGCTGTCTACCCTCTGTATTAACCCACCAAGAGCCAGAAGGCATGAGAGCTGTGGAGGGTTGCAGAGGAGAGGCCATCATAGAGCAGGCAGAGGGTCTGCAGGGGCAAACAGAAGATAACCAGGACACCAGCCCTGATAACTGCTCCCTGGGGGAAGGCAGTCACCCTTTCTGAGTTTTGTTTCCTCATCTATAAATGTGCATAGTTATACCTATGTATTAGAAATAATTGGAGACACTTAGCACAATAGTTGGAGAAGGCAATGGCACCCCACTCCAGTACTCTCACCTGGAAAATCCCATAGATAGAGGAGCCTGGTAGGCTGCAGTCCATGGGGTTGCTAAGAGTCGGACATGACTAAGCGACTTCACTTTCACTTTTCACTTTCATGCATTGGAGAAGGAAATGGCAACCCATTCCAGTGCTCTTGCCTGGAGAATCCCAGGGACAGGGGAGCCTGGTGGGCTGCCATCTATGGGGTCACACAGAATCGGACACGACTGAAGTGACTTAGCAGCAGCACAATGGTATGTATATATACCATATATACATGTATACCAATGATATACATCAAACTTTTTATTTTGTACTGGAGTATAGCTGGTTAACAATGTTGTGATAGTTTCAGGTGAACAGCAAAGGGACTCAACCATACATACACATGTATCCATTCTTCCCCAAACCCTCCTCCTATCTAGGCTGCCACATAACATTGAGCAGAGTTCCCTCTGCTATACAGCAGGTCCTTGTTGGTTATCCATTAAATATAGCAATGTGTACATGTCCATCCCAAACTCCCTAATCATCCCTTCCCCCCCATTCTCCCCCCCCCCCCCCACCCCTGCAAGGACAGATTCGTTTACTAAGTCTATGATTCTGTTTTGTAAATAAGTTTGTTTGTATCATGTCTTTTTAGATTCTGCATATAAGAGATATCATACGATGGTATTTTCTTTGGTTGTATTCATTAGAGGCTTAGTTAGCTACGTCACTTTTTTGCCATCTTGTTCATTTACCATTTCTAATAGGTTAATCAGAAGGAAATAACAGAGGAGAAACTTACCCTGATAGAACTGAACCTTAAATTTAGATTTGAAAAGTTCTGCACACCCCAGTGAGGTAGCTGTTTGTGTTCTGCACTGTGCATATCAAATCCTTATACTCTGGTTTAAAATCCATAGAATTTTTCATGTAGCTGGATAATTAGGCCTCATGCTGTTGGCTCTGCTCAAAAATGGTCATTTAAGTGTCCTTTTATTATTTCTGGCATCCGCTGGGAAGTTTAAATAGCCACTGCCAGTGTGATTTCTATATGCTCTTTAAAAAATGCTGAAATTGAAGAGTTTAATAAAATTGCTGGACTGTTAGCTTTAGCATGCTGTCCCAGACATAAACCTGAAAAAACAAACCCCAAATCCCAAGGTAAATACTTCTATAAATCGGAGACTTTCACAAGTGCTCCCTGGTGAGTGCAGTTTGATTCATATGGAGCTAGTTGACAAGCAAGGGTGGAAGCTGGCAGCTTCTGAGGTGAGCTGACCCTTTTATTCTCCTTTGGTTAACAGATATCTGTACTAAAAATGAGTGACAGCATTTGGAACTAAAGAGCCCTGAAGTATCATCTGCCTAATTCTTATGTAGAACAATGAATACTGCAATAGTGTTAAAATAAATGAATATATTTCAGGTTATATGAATGTTCTTAAATTACCAGAGCCTCAGAGAATACAGTTATTAAGTGAATGAAGTATCAAATAAGAGGAACAGCTTATGTTTATTCAACCTTTACAAGGTCCTAGTCAGTACTGAAAATGCTTCATGCATGTTATCTCATTTAATCCTCACAGCAGCCCTATGAGTAGAGAGTGGTTACCTCATTTTGCAGATGGGGAAACTGAGGCTCTGAGATATGAAGCAGTCTCATGTTTAGAAAGCAGCAGTCTTGTGTTTAGAAAGTAGCAGAGTCAGGATTGAAACAGCGTTTCACTCCAGAGCCTGGACTCTCAGCTGCTGTTCGGTACTGTGTGTTTCTTAAATGTTTATAGAGTAACATGAGAGTGTGAGGGCATCTTGTTGAAGGAACCGGTCACGTAGGCCCATGTGGGCTGTTCAGGTACAGTTTTTATTCCCATAAATTACTTGCAGATTATAGATATGTTCCTTGGTTTATTACAAGAAAATACCTTCTTAATTGATCTCAGTATCAAATCTGTTGCACTAGTTGAGCAAAAGGAGTTTTATGGCCAGTGCAGCAAGACGTTTACCTAATATTCTATTTCATGATAGTGATTTTTGATTTTTAATGGTCAAATGTTATTAAAAACCGTGACTTATATTAGTTACATCATGTGTTGAAATGTATCCTTAATTGTAGTATTTTTATTGACTGTGAGAGGATGCAAAGTGGATTCCACGATTTTAATTAACTGTTCCTCCTCTGACATTTCACTACCAGTTTCAGAAGTGATAGAGGATGGCAGACAGTTACCTGTCAGAATTTTTCTGTAAAGAAGCTAAGATGGAGGAATATGAGAGTTGTCTTGGTGATTAAGAGGAAAAACAGAGAAAGGAGAGGACTGACTATTAACCTCACATGTTAATAATGTGGTTGGTAAACAAAGCTTCTGTTATTAATATTTTAGGTATATTTTAAGAATTTGAGCCAATAACAGACCAATTGAAATAAAAAATAAAGAAATCACTTAATTCAACTATAATTTTTTTATATTGCAAAATGGATCTTTCTTCTGAAAGTGGGAGCTTCTCAGATATCACATATCTTTCCCTTAAGGCATTTTTGAAGATTTTCTGTGAGTCAGAAGAGGCAAAAACGTGCAGGTCAAAGATAATGGGTCCCATCTAACAATG
The DNA here is from genome assembly GCF_001704415.2 of Capra hircus. NCBI lineage: Eukaryota > Metazoa > Chordata > Mammalia > Artiodactyla > Bovidae > Capra > Capra hircus. Next base: position 40,379,396 of record NC_030829.1, read on the forward strand.
GACTGATTTGCCAAGCACCCAGGACACATTTTTATTTCTTTTTTATGGTAAAAGCCAGAGAGAGCACAGTGGAGTTTAAACACAGTTTCCGTATCTGGTGCCCACATGGGAAGATGAAGGTAAGGAGGCCAGTTTCTCCAGCAGATGTGCCCAAGCACATAATTACCTCCCCTGATGTCTGATGAAACTTTACCACATCTCCTGGGAAAATCTCCGGGCAATCCTTCCAAGTCATTTTCAGAGATCTCGCTATGGCAGGTGAGCTTATTTATTTATTTCCATTTTGAGAGCTTCACCTTTCCAGACCCCCTTTTAAGGTTTACCTCTTGTATAATGAATGGAGACAGCGGGTATTTCATTACCAGGTATCTCCCTGCTGCAGGCACTGCCTGGAGAAGTTTCCCTCTGCTCAGCTTGCAAGCCTCATTTATTTTCCCGAGCTTTCTAATGTGGGCAGAGCCTGGCTAACGGCGTTATTAAATTACCATTATTACACTGTGATGTCTTGGCACCATCAGGGGCTGAGCTGGAAAAGTTCGTGTTGGGCAGGGAATACTATTTTCTTCCCTTCTCGGGCTGCGCTAAATGTACTGTAGCTGACTTCCTGGGTCCGTATCAGCATCAAGAGTCTATGAAGTCAAAGCAGAGACTTAACCACATATGAGGCATTTCTTCTAATCAGTGTAAAGAATGGGCATTTCCCTTTTAAGTTGGTTAAAATTTGGGATTGATTTGGGACCAGCTGGACAATTCATGATTGTAAGTTTTGTTTTTTTTTTTTTTTTTGATTGGGGGGAGTTAGCACTTGACATTCAAAGTTATTTGACATTTCAAAAGTTATGTAATTTAAAAAGCTCTAATATCACTAGCATATTTGCAAGTAATTCGTTTACAGTTTACACACACTTTTGAAGACTGTCTATTCTCAGTAGAGGAGTTTTAATTTAAAATATTTTTATTGCCACTCCAAGCCTCCTTAAATTAAGGCACTGCTCTTTACTTTTCTGATTTTCTTCCTTATGCACTCTGATAATCAATGTAACATTGTCTTCAATGATAAAAGTTACTCTTGTCATCTTTTAAGTGTTTTCTCATTCATCACTGTGTCACCACTGGCTTCACAATGCTAGCACATAGTAGGTGTTCACTAAATTCTTATTGAATGAGTGTTTCAACACTACATATGCATTACATGTTCTAACCATCCTGGAATATGTTTTATCATATATTCTCTGCCTACCCTCACCTTAGGAATTTTTTACTCACTGCCCCGAAATGTCCTTTGCCTTTCAAATCTTAGTACTTTTTATACTGCTCATTTGTGAGTTTTCTTCTCCTGTCTATCTAAGCACAATTCCCAGTATGTTTGTTATGTAAAGTGAAAGAAAAGCGTGGAAGTTCTAGTCACTCAGTTGTGTCTGACTCTTTGTGACTCCAGGACTGTAGCCTGTCAGGCTCCTCTCTCCATGGGATCCCCCAGGCAAGAATACTGGAGTGGGTAGCCTTTCCCTTCTCCAGGGAATCTTCTTGACCCAAGGACTCAACCTGGGTCTCCTGCATGGCAAGCAGATTGTTTACCATTTGAGCCACCAGGGAAGTATGCTCATTAAATCTCTTAATGAATGAATGAGTTACCGAATGAACATACATGTGTATATTTAACCCGAGGAAAAGTTATGTGTTATGTTTTATAAACCATTTTTTATAACAATTCTAGCTTTAAGCTTTCACTAAAATGAAATAAAAGGAAGTTGGAAACACTGCTATCCACTCCTTGATTCAAATCTCTTCCATGGCTCCCCATTCCCTGTCACTGTGGCTTACTAACTCTGACTGTCTGATCATGGGGTTATGTCTTTTCCTAGCTTAAAATCCTTCTAAGGCTTCTTACTGCCCTCATGAAAAATGTGATTCAGACTCTTTAAGCATGGCTGAGCATTCTTTCTATCTCTCCAGCTACAGCCTTCCCCAAATTCCCTTTACTATTTCACATCTAGATCATATGGTTCATTGAACCTGTAGTATTTCCTCTTTCCAGGACCTTGGGCTTCCCCAGAGGCGTGAGTGGCCTCTGCTCTGTCTTCACCCTCCTGTTTCCTTAGCTGACTTCTCTTGGGCTTCAGATTGGTCTCATTCTCAATATCTCCTTCTTCAGAAGCTCTTTACTGTTCACTCCAGGCCACCACTGTGACTACCACCGACTACCACAACCATCACCCTTATCTACCTCTACTAGTCTAAATAATTTTCTTGTTTTGTATGCCTTAGGATATTTTATCAATAAAATAAATTATTTGGGTCCTCTTTTTTTTTTTTTTTGGCCAAATAATGTGAACTTTTAAGTTAATAGGGGCTTCCCTTGTGGCTCAACTGGTAAAGAATCCGCCTGCAGTGTGGGAGACCTGGGTTCTATCCCTGGGTTGGGAAAATGCCCTGGAGGAGGGAAAGGCTACTCAATCCAGTATTCTGGCCTTGTGAATTCCATGGACCAGTCCATGGGGTCGCAAAGAGTCGGACATGACTGAGTGACTTTTACTGTGTTATCACTCACTATTCAGTTAATGGAGTTTAAACAGTATTTTTTTCCTTTTGGAAAATTTGAACAGTTTTAAGCTTTTCTCCTTTAGGTTTCTCTTGAACATTTTGGTGGCTAACGTGATTCTCTCCCACTGTCTGACACCACACACGTTTATTGTAGGAAAAGCTATGCCAAGTGTTTTATACACATTTATTCATTAGCTTCTAATACCAGCCTTATGGTGAATACTGCTGTTGTTCCCCATTTTATCAGAAAAACTAAATTCTGAAGAAACTCATATTTCTGATGAGTGGCAAGCTAGCTTTTAAGTCTATGCTGTATATATACTCTTAATCTCTGTAGCCCAAAGTCCAACCTAAAGCTAATGGCTAGCTAATAGATTGAACCCAGATCTCCTGCACTGCAGGCAGATTCTTTACCAACTGAGTCACCAGGGAAGCCTAAGAATACTGGAGTGGGTTGCCATGCCCTCCTCTAGGGGATCTTCCCAACCCAGGGATCAAACCCAGGTCTCCCATGTTGCAGGCAGATTCTTTACCATCTGAGCCATCAGAGAAACCCCATGGTTAGACAGTAGTAAGTAAACACCCAGAAAACATTTGGAAATAGCCTTGTTTTTGTGCTGTGTATCATCCCTTTATGCCTGCATGGTGGTGGCAGTGGTTTAGTCACTAAGTTGTGTCCGACTCTTGCAACCCCATAAACTGTAGCCCACCAGGCTCCTCTGTCCCTGGGATTTCCCAGGCAAGAATGCTGGAATGGGTAAACATTCCTTTCTCCAACGGAATCTCCCCAACCCAGGGATTGAACCCTGGTCTCCTGCATTGCGTACGGATTCTTTACTGACTGAGCCACCAGGGAAGCCCTTCATCCCTGTATACCCACTTTCTACTTTGCTCTCTACCTGGAAGGTACTCCTCTGTGGGCTTTATAAATGGTCTCCTCCCTTAACCCCACACACTGTATTAACCCTTGGTTTCCCTACACCACTACCAGGGCTTTGTAAATAGTTCTGCAGATTACCCCAGTTGAGTGTTTTGTATATAGTCTGTTTTTGCCTGGATCCTAACTGATGCAAAAGTTTAAAAAGTTAAAACTGTAGTCATGGTTGTACTTTTATATTTTGCATACAATATGAAGTAATATTTGATATTTTCTACTTTGTCCTTAATTTTATATAATGGAATAGACAATGATATAGTTCATGCAGTCTTAAATATGAGGGGCATGGTACACTCATGTGAAAAGGGCATGTTTCCAAGGAATTTGTAACCAGTTGGGAAACAGGCCTACAGAATGTTTCCCAAAATCTTTAGCCTGTCATGAGGCTTTTCTCCTCTCAGCACCCTTCACTTACAGTAAAGCTGGGCTCTGCTGTGTTCAGACCAATAGTGTCCCAGCACCTAGTCTAGGATTGGTTTAATGTCTGGCATTAAAATAACCCACTTTACTTTCTTAAATGAGTTTATATACAAGGAAACACGTATTTTCCCGTAAATGGAAGCCAAAATCTCTTAAAATAAATATGGGTGTAAAGCTTTAAAGAAGAATACAGCAAAAATAAAATGATACTGTTCATATTAGCCAAGTGTTAGGAGGGTGTTTTTGACATATTAGCACTAATTTGATGTGTTGCTGCTGCTGTTGCTAAGTCGCTTCAGTCGTGTCCGACTCTGTGTGACCCCATAGACGGCAGCCCTCCAGGCTCCCCTGTCCCTGGGATTCTCCAGGCAAGAACACTGGAGTGGGTTGCCATTTCCTTCTCCAAATAAATACTTTCTCATTGGATGAATTAGAAAGATTAAAAGTGAATTGAAAGGGACATAACTTTATTAGTTTTTGTTTAGCCCCATCATTGGGCTGTATTGCGCTAGGGTTCCATGCCCTGAAGTTTGAGGATCACTGATATAAGCTGTTTTTATAAACTGGAATGCCTTTCTTCTTCTAGTTTTCTTTTCTTGATCATCTCCATCTTTCTTTTTGAAACTTTCCTTTACCCTCTTAGCTTATGTAACTCTTCCCTCTGAACTTCCTAACATTTATTATCTGCCTACTTCTGATTGTTAGTGTTTTGATTTGGTATTTCACTAGTTTATATTATGTGTCTTGTCTCCTAAAAACTGTGCACAGTTCTGTCTCTAGGAATAGACAATGGGACCTGTACTTGTAGAATACCATATATAATTAAAAGCTCATTATATTATACATTCATTATATGTATTATAAAATATAATATGTACTAGAAACATGATATGTAATAGCCTCATATATAATTAGAAGTTCATTAAATATTTGCTTTGTTGAATGAATTTGACCTAAACTAAGTTAAATGATGTTTTGTCAACTATGCATATAATTCACAGTCACAGTATGATTTTATGTCTGGTTGGGATGCACAGTTTGTGTTTTTGCTTCTTCTTACCTTCATAGAAATTACATTCTAGAAGGAGATGAAGATAATAAATTGTTACAAACATATATATATATATATATATATATGTAATGTAAAGTGAAATAAGTGGTACTAGGAAAGTAAAAGTAAATTGGCATGCATTGTTAGGGCTTTGAGTTGCTTTTTAGATTGAGTGGTCAAAGAATACCTCTCTGATGAGGTGACATTTGAGGATGAATGAGATTAAAGTGAAGGGGAGTCTCATGTGAACATTTGGGGGACAAGCATTCCAGTTAGAAGCAGTAATAAGGCCTGAGGATCTGAGTTGGGACTGTGCTTGTTGAAGGCCAGTGTGGGGATGAGGAGGGAGCAATGGGACATGTCCTTGGAGAGGTTGTGTAGGACCTTTTCAACCATGGTGAAGTTTTTAGATATTTATTGTAAGGGAAACTATGGGAGGACTGAAAAGAAAGATATAACATGATCTGATTTATATTTTACAGAGTAGTTTCAGCTGCTCTGGAAAGAAGAGACTGAAAAGGACAAGAGAGGCAGGTGGTCAGTTAGGAAGGCGTGGCTCAATGCCAGATATGGTGGGGGGTTGTGGCTTGGAGCCCAGGGATCCTAGTGGACAAGGTGCAAACTTAAGGATTAGGATAAATTCTGAGAGAAGAGCCAACTGTGATGCCTTCTACTTTATTTACTACTGTACAACGCTTTCAAAGTAGCATTCTCTTTTGGCATTTATTTCCATCTTGTAACTCTATTTAAGACAAGTTTTTTTTCTATTTACCAAATATTCTTTTATTTACAGTTGTTTTTGAGATGACACTTAATGAATGACTAATTAGTCAATAAAAACCAGAGTTCTATCTGGGACAAGAATGTGTTCCCATGGTGAATTTATTTATCCATCTTTTTCAAAAGTAATTGCATTTTTATATTCATTCTTGAATACTGTGTTAGAAATGTTGTCATTTCCCCAAATGACTATTTGGGAGGTGGAATTCTTTTATGCTGTTCTAATTTTGTATCCTCTTCCTTCTAATATCCCCATCTGTACTTTGTATTACAAACTTCATCAGACCACTGCATACTATTATAGCTGTCGTCACCATGGGGAGAAAATGACTAATTGAAGCTGCTTATTGATATAATAGAACAGGTTGTGACACTTGGCGAGAATACTGGAATGATGGGCTCCAGCTGATGTTATGTAAAAATATTCAGCCATGAAATATGCACTTGCGGATGGCTTTTTGCAGATGCCTGCAGAATGCAGATAATCTGTATTCTGAGGAGATCTGCAAATTAAAGATCTATGTGACCAGTTAGAATTATAGCACAGTGAGGACAGAGTGGTGCAATAGGTAATGAAATGGCTTTGAATCTTGGGTAATAATAATTATAACCTGCCTATATTTATAAGAGAAAGTAGATGATATTTATCCCCAACCCTCATTTCAGAGAGAAAGGGTCAGTTGGCAGAAAAAAGAATGGTGAACCTTTGGTTATTTTGGAATTCCTTCAGTGCAGGATATATTGGTATCATGAATGGAAGTATAAATTGGTACATTGTCTTTGGAAAGCTGTTTTGCCATAACTATCAAAATAAAATACACACAACCCTTAGACCTAACAGTTTCATTTCTAGTAATTTATCTTAGAAATATAGTCGCCAGATGCCCAAAAATCTATGTACAAAATTATTCATCATGGCATTTTGCTTCATAAGAAATGATTTAAAATAGTTTGAATGCCCAAGAAATAAGGAATTAAGTAAATAAATTTATAGAATATCTATACACTGTAATATAATTAAGTCATTATAAAGCATGTTTCCATATAGAACCATCTCTGAGTGGAAAAAAATGGTTGGAATATGCTGTTATTTGTGGTCATAGAACTTTAAAGTATATGTATATATATTTATACATGCATGTGTTAAAGACTGCAAAAGATTGTTAAAAGCATGGGTCAGAAGACTTATTTTTCACTGTACATTAGTACTTTGGTATTATTTCAGTTAATTACCTACTTCTTGTATATATCATCTGGGCTTCCCTGGTGGGTCAGCAGTAAAGAATCTGCCTGCCAGTATGGGAGATGTGGATTCAATCCCTGGGTTGGGAAGATCCCCTGGAGAAGAAAATGGCAACCCACTCCAGTATTCTTACCTGGGAAATCCCACGGATAGAGGAGCCTGGAGTACAATTCATGGGGTCTCAAAAGAGTCAGACACGACTTAGTGACTAAAGAACAATATGTTATTTATTCAAAAATTATAAGTTAAGAAAATTATAGTGTTGGTATATTTTACTCCTCCCTTGACATGAAGATGTCGTTGGTTGATTCTTGGCTATATTGCACCTAACTTCTCTTATGAGAGTTTTCTCAGTATGGGATTTTATAATTTCTGTTCAAACGCCTTTTATTAGGATGTCATTGCACTGACACTTTCAGTAATGAGATGGTGACTCCCCTTCTTCCTTTACTTCTTGCCATGACTCTATAGAATATAGCTCTGCCACTTTCTTCCCATGTTCCGATCCTTCCTGTGCAGGTGAACTAGTTAGAAACTTGTTTGAATGAATGGTAAAATCATTCACATCCACTGGCTCTGGGTTTCTAACAGGTCCATTTGTGAAAATACTGAGGAACTTTCAGAGTCATAGGCCTGGTCCTTTTCAACATCAAATAGAAAGTAAACACTAGTGAAGAGAAGTGAAGCGAAAGTTGCTCAGTTGTGTCCGACTCTTTGCGAACCCTCAGACTATATAGTCCATGAAACTCTCCAGGCCAGAATACTGGAGTGGGTAGCCTTTCCCTTCTCCAGGGGATCTTCCCAACCCAGGGATCAAACTCAGGTCTCCCACATTGCTGGCGGATTCTTTACCAGCTGAGCCAATAATGATGCTTATTACTAACTTTTAAACAGCTCTCTCTACCTTCAATATGTTAAAGAACTGTTGTTCAAAATATATGGCCTAAAACTATGTCATTCCTATTATATGTGATATCATAAAGCCCTAGAACAATGTTTAAGATCATTTTAATCATTGTTATAAAAAGAATTAATGAGTGGTAACATTCAGAAACCCCATTGCTCATATTATGTTTTTGGGGGAATGGAGGAGGAAAAAAGAGAAGGAAGGAAAATACATTTCTAAGAAAGTTAAACAACTTATAAATTTCTTTCACTTTTGCTGGAAAACCAACTGATTATACATGACTGTATAATAAAACAAGTGTTTGGCACTTTGAGGTGTATGAACTATGCAGTGTAATCAGAGCTTATTTTCCTGCAGTGGAGATTGAAATTTATATGTTTCTTCTAAGCAGTACCTTTCATTCCATTTTTATTTTCTAAGGGAGGGTGAAATTTACAAGTTGCTGCTTAACAATACCAGAAGTGCTAGTTCCTATATAATGAATAGTGAAGTTTACAAGTTGCCATTTGACGATGCCCACATTTCTGTTTGTCCTCCCTCCCCTTCCTCCCCAAGAAGGTACAGTAAAATTTATAAGGTTAGTAAAACAAACAAACAAAAAAACAAAAAAACTTCATTATTAATATAAGGTTACTTTGCAGGTGGGAATTCCACAAATGGCTTATGAACATATCTAAGGGGAAACATAAAGGTGGACGTTATGAGGCCGGAAGTTTTTTCAGGAACATTGAATTTATAGTCATCACTCAAGAACATGGAGAGACACTCATTTATGGCCTTGTGTGCCCATGACCCCATTCCCTTGGCTCCTTGGTTCTGTTATCCTGCAAGTATGTTTCATTGGGCTTTTTTTTTTCTTTTAGAAATCCATCTAACTCTTTGCAAGTCTTCCTCAGGCTCTACATCTCTCCTTTTCCATGGTCACTTTCCTCCACTTTCATGCTCCTCCCTAAACACTTGGAGTGATTACTATGTACACAATTAATTAAATGAATGGTTCATAGCCTTAGGCAGTCATTTCTATTATTGTCTGATATTGCTACTTACATATTTTATTAAAGCAATATTTTATTGTTATTAAACTTTTAAGATACACATGCTTTATTTCACTAGTATTATTATAATAAGGTCCTTGAAGGGAGATGTCAGGTCTTAAAATCCTTATGCTTCCAAGGGGGCATGTATATAATCATGTAATTGAAATGAAGTGGATGTTTTACCAGTCATGGGAGCAGGAAGATGAAGGAAGTGGAAAAGGAACGCACACATTGTGGTAATGGTCTCAGAAGAAGGTTGCCAACAAAGTCTTCCCTTACTGTCTGTGTGTGCCTCTTCTCCCATCGAGGGATGAAGACCTTTTTTTCTCCCTTTGAGTTCTGGTTGGCCTTTTGACTTTTTTTGACCAATAGGAAATGGCAGAAATAACACCGTGTCAGTTCTGAGTCCAGACATTAGGTTGACTGGAGATAACAATCTTTAGAGCCCTGTGTCATCACTTAAAGAAGTCTGAGTATGCAGCAAGAGAGAGGCCACTGGGAAAGGAGTCCTGGAGGACTACAAAGATATGGAGAGACGCCCAGCCAACCCTCAGCTGCCCCAGTCCTACCAGGCGAGGTGCGTGGAGGGGAGGGAAGCCAGCTTGGATCTTGCAGTCCCAGCAGGATGGCCCCAGTCAGCACCACATGGAGCAGAGAGATGAACTGTCCTGCTGAGCCCTGTCCAAACTGAAGAAAGTAGGACAAGTAAATGGTCACTGTTCTTATTGTTTTAAGTCCCTATTTTCAGAGTGTTTTATTAAACAGCAAAGATCACAGAAACACAACTAAAATGGGTTAAGTTGTACATTAAACTTTGTGATCTGCAGAAGTGCTTTTTGAGCTTTAATGTGCATACAAATCGCCAAGGGATCTTGTTAAAAAATCTGGTTCAGCGGATTAGGGGTGGGGCCTAGAATTCTGCATTTCTAGGAAGTTCCTAGGTTGTGACTTCCCTGGTGGTCCGGTGGTTAAGGATCCACCTTCCAATGCAGGGGATGTGGGTTCAATCCCTGATCGAGGAACTAAGATCCCATATGCCATGGGGGCAGCTAAGGCTGCATACCACAACTACTTAGCCCACATGCCATAAGTAGAGAAGAGCCTGCCTGCCATTACTAAGACCTGATGCAGCCAAATACATAAATAAATAAATAGTTTTTAAAAGTTCCCAGGTGATGTTGCTGTTCTGGCCCATGGGCCACATTTTGAGGAGAAAAGTTCAAAGCAGAGAATTCTATTCATCCTAAAATTACCAAGTTGCTTTTTAAAACCAGTGAGGTTACACTTGACTTTCTGTTGAGATTTCAGATCTTGCCCCGGCTCTGTCATCTGCACAATAGACATGCCAATTTCAACAGTATAAAGTCAGATGCATGTACGTTTTGGACGAAGTACTAGGCAAGTTGTATTTTCTTAAAGTCTTTCTTCAGAGTGACTTTATTTCCCTAAGCTTCTTATCTGTTTAAACAAGAAGGATGCTCTATGACAATCCTTAATAATGGTAGTGATAATAGCAATCACTTCTGCATACTGAGTGCTTTGTTGTCAATCAGAATCTGTACTAAGTGCTTTAGGTACTTAGTAAAGATTCATTCATTTCATTCCTATAACGTACATGACTGTAACCATTTTGGCAGTGAAGAAACTGGGGTTCAGGGAGGTTCAGTTCCTAGCCTTAGTCACCCAGTGACTAAGATAGGATTCAGTTCTGTATGATCTGACTCCAAAATACGGGTTGACAACTGCTCTGACTCACTGCTTCTAATTAGAAGCCTGGCACACTAAGCCTCCGGCCTCAGGTTAGTGTGTTATGGCTCGCATTCTTTCTTCTTTGACTTTTTTCTTGTAGTAGTGGTGGTAGGAGTATAGACATTTTCCCTCCATGCAGTATAGCTGACTTTGGGAACTCCTAACAGAGATACCTGAAATGTTCCTTTGTGTGTGTGTGCACGTATGTGTGTGTGTATGTAAGGCAGGAGCGGAAACACCTTTGAAGCCCATTAGTTGGGAAATTTAATTTTTTATAGCAGCATTCACATAGTCATTGTCAGCATTTTACAGTGGTATTTAAAGTGCTGACATGAGGAAACTCTTTACCAGAATAAATATAGACGATTCTTTCAAACTTCAATAGTCTCTTGTTTTCACTGTGTTGCCTATTGCAACTAAATAATTTCTCCCTCCTCCCTTCACTTTTGACTTATTGTTTCCCTTTCTATGCTGTTTATCAGACAGAAGCTACTACTGTTGGAGGTTTCTATCAGAGAGGCATAAAATACTTCTTTTAAAAAGCCATAAAAGACTCTGATATGAAACCTACTTTGAAAGTAGACTGCCAGGACATCTCTCTACTTGTTGGTTTGAATGCCTCTTCTGTGTTCTCTTAAACGTTAAAGAAACTGGCAGTGCTGGAAATGGCAGTGTTCTGTGGCACCAAAGCCAGTGCCCTGCAAAGAACCTGACTTGGGGTTAGATGGTAACACTAGGATATAAGGACCTCCCAGAGAGGAGGTTTACTTAGCACTCAAATCTCTACTGCTGAGATTGCTGTTCTCCAGTGTGATGGTGGTGATGAGGGGTGTTTGTGTGTGCGCGTGCACGCATGCGTGTGTGTGTGTGTGTGTCTGTGTGTGTATGTGTGTGTATACAGAGTTTTTAAAAGTGAAATCATTGGCTGGACACTTTTTGATGGGGTCAGTACAGATTTTATAGGGCTTCCCAGGTGGGTCAGTGGTAAAGAATCCGCCTGCCAATGCAGGAAACACAGGAGACGCAGATTCAACCCCTGAGTCTGGAAAATCCCCTGGAGGAGGACATGGCAACTCACTCCAGTGTTCTTGCCTGGGAAATCCCATGGACAAGGAGCCTGGAGGGCTACAGTCCATAGGGTCTCAAAGAGTCTGACACGACTGAGTGACTGAGCACACACACACAGATTTACAGATTTTATTGTCTTCTTTGGGTGAAGGGGGTCGTTACAGGACTTGCCTGGGACTTCAATCACTGCTCAGAACTAAGTCATTTTTCAAAATCACAAAATACCTGTTTCTCCCAATGCCAGCTGTTCTTCAAAACAAGAGATGGTCACTTCCGTGATTTTCTTTTGTCATTCTGAATGAATCATTTACAAGACAAATGATTTCCTGATCTTTTATACGTAAAATATTTCATGTAATCTAATTTTTCAAATAAATGTAACATTGTAAGGAGCTTTTGAGAAATATCTAATAAGAACTACTTTTTGTTTCCTTGGAACCACATGGAAGAAATGTCCGGACCTTTATTAGTTTGCATCTTTCCAATCTGAAAAATGTGGAATACCCTCCAGTAATTTATCATGTGTCCATGGGAGAAAACCAGAAAAACTGAGTGATTTCTAAATTATCTCTTGCAAAGAAACATCCCAAGAAGGCAGAGGCTTGCTTAAGTGAAATGTTTCTGAAGATGCTTTTCTTGCAGATTTCTGAGAATCTTAGTATCTAATGTAATTTGTTTCGAGGAGAATGGAGGACACAGCACTGCTAGTGGAGGCTTGATACATATCATAGTATTAAGGATGGATTCCTTAGCAATCATGTGGATTGGCCATCAGAAGAATTTAAATGGAACTCTCAGTAGAAAATAAGTACTCTGTGCAATGCAGAAAGAAAAATAAATGTAAACATATACTATAAAAAGGATATCATTAAATGAGACTTTTTGTAGTGTCAGCTTAATCCTTCTTTTTTTCATTTATTGCTAATTAGAGGAAAAACTGTCTTTGGAAAATGTGTAATGATTGTGTTGCAGGAAGAAGGACCCCTTCCAGGGCCCGAAACTGGGCTCTTGTCTAACACTCGGAAATGAATTGTCCGAGGAGACACATGTGCTGACAAAGCAAGAGATTTTACTGGGAAAGGGCACCCGGGTGGAGAGCAGCAGGGTAAGGGAACCCAGGAGAACTGCTCTGCCACATGGCCTGCAGTCTCGGGTTTTATGGTGATGGGATTGGTTTCCGGGTGGTCTTTGGCCAGTCATTCTAATTCAGAGTCTTTCCTGGTGGTGCACGCATCACTCAGCCAAGATGGATGCTACCGAGAGGGATTCTGGGAAGTGGACGGACACGTGGTGTCTTCTTTAGACCTTTCCCGAACTCTTCTGATTGGTGGTGGCTTATTAGTTTCGTATTCCTTATCAGGATCTCCTGTCATAAAACAACTCATGCAAATGGTTACTATGGTGCCTGGCCAGGGTGAGTGGTTTCCATCAGTGCGCTTCCCCTAACGATTGTCCTGTGGTTTATTTTCTTAAAATTGGTTAAATCTGTTGTAGGAAGTTTCTGTTGTAGGAACTTTCTGTATATATTTCTGTATATATTTCTGTATATGTTTTGAAAGTTGGAAATAGTATTGATCCATACTGTCTTCCTGACAGGAAGTTAAGTTTATTATTCTCTTAAAATCTCCAAATTCCTTTGGTTATGTAGAGGAGGAAAAATAACTTCCCCTCTGCCCTTTTGAATTCTGGGCTGAGACCTGCCCCCCAACCCTATACTACCCCACTGCCTAGCCCCATAATAGAGTAACAGGAGAAAAACAAACAGAAATTTATTAACATGTAAACTTCATGTGTCCATGGGAAATAACCAGAAAAACTGAGTGACTTCCTGAGATGAATTTACTACCTTAAATGCCAACTTCAGGTAAAGACAAAAGAAAGATAAGGAGGGCTGGGGTGGGCAGTTATTGGAAATTGCTAGGAAAGGCATAGTAAATAAGGGTAAGATTTGTTTATAGATTTAATGCCTTCTCCAGTGATAGGTTTCTCTTGTGATTTAGAGTCATCCTTGTCTTCCTGGTTCTGAGAGGGAGATATGAATGGAGATTTCCTTTTTAAATATAAATGTCTCTAACAAAAGGGAAACTTCTCTATTTTCAGAGCCTCTCCTGTGTCTGCTGTTTCTTAAAAATAAAAGGCTCAAAGTAATCCTTATGCCAAAGAGTCACATTTTGGAGTGGCATATTCTGCTACCCTTCACAGTATCCCAAGAGAGAAGAAAATGAGAATCTTGGCTCACAGAATTCCAGGTTGTAATAGGGTGAATCTGGCTTTTGTTATGGATGGCTATAGGTGCTTCACTGTATATTCAAACCTATTTCTTCCAGGAAATCTAGGTTTCGTGTACCCCAAAGTTAACACTTGTTTGGAGAGCTTTCTTTATTAAAAGATTTTAAATGACCAACTGCTCTAAAAGGAACTGGAAACTTAAGTTGTAAAAGTTTCATGGTGAATTTGCTTCTGCTTCTTTCTATCTCATAGCCCATTTCTTCTCTACATGCTCTTAACTTTCCATCAGTCTAAGTCCTTGTAGTGGTGTGAATTTAATTACTCTAAAAAACGAAATTCAACTGAGTAAATTTGAGATATAAAAGTAATTCTCACAGTTAACTGAGATATTGCATCAATAATTAAAAATTACATTTAAAGAACAGGAAAATGCAAAAATGAGAGTATTTTGAGCAGCTAGGTTCTTTGAGAGCAAGGGTCCCTGCTTACTCATTTTTGTGTCCCTCAAAATTCCACAAAATACCTTCTACGCTGTAGACATTAAATGACTGAGTAAATGAGTAAGTGAATGGCACTGCTAATACTGCTTCTTTTTGTCTTTGCCTTGTGTTTTCAGGCTTCGACTCTGGTCATGGTTTTTATCTCCTGACTGGTCCCTTTTCTTTTATGAGACTTGAATATCTTTCCTTGTTTTTTTTTTTTTTTTAAATCCTTATCTTTTATCTTTTAACCTTTGATTCCTGACATTTCCCTTTCCATTTCTCACTTTCTTTTATAGTACAATCCCTTTTGTCTGTTTCAGTCTCTCTTCTCTCTAGCTTTTTGTGTCAATTTTTTTTTTTTTTTAATTCTTGTGACTTTTCTCTTTTTTAGATACTATTGGTGCTGGTTACTCTATTGAGTTAAAGAAGGCACCCCACTGAGTCTTCATGACAGAAAACTGATTAATTGACTAATGATGTAATTTGTACTGTGTTGGGGTCTTGAGCTGCTACCAACTGGGGAAATGGACTGCTTTATAATGGCATTTGTATCATAATCCACACCTCAAAGCACCTGTACTTTTATCCATTTTTCTTTGATTTTTAAACCTACTAGTTATAGATTCTTTGACTTTCTCTACTTCTGTTTTAAAAATTATATCCATAATGGAGCATTATGGATATTTTTTAGACATATTTTTAGATATTGTTTAGACCTTGTTTTTTAGACACTATGTTAATAAAAATTAATTCACCACCCCACCCTAGGATGTTCATTGTCCTCCAGTTATTGCTGGTTTTATTTTCCAACACAGAAAAGGCAAATAATCAGAACCAATTGAACCCTCCAGAATTCTGTGTTGGGCATGTAGGAAATATCAGACAGATATAATCATTAGTCTAATATGATTAATATGTTTGTTCTACTAATCATATTACTTCATGTTATTCAATAAGTGTGTTTCAGTAATCTGATTTATTTTTTATTTGAAGGGCAGAAAAATATTGTATCTGTGATAATGAACACTAAATCTAAATTTCTTAGTTTCAGATCCTAACCACTCTGATTACTAGCTTGGACAAGTAATTTTACCTCTACAGTATTCAGTTTCCTCATCTGTAAAATACTACTATCAATTGCATAAAATTATGAGGATTAAATAAGTTATTATTGAAACCCCCTTATGAATAGAACCTAACACATAGCAAGCATTTAGGAAACACTAGTTGTTCTTTAATTTTTTTTACAGTCTATCACAGTTCTTTTCCTCCCAACTTTTTACTCTGAAAATATTAAAACTTAGGAAAAATTGAGAGATGAGAACAATAGGTACCCAAATACCATTCATAAGAATTAAATTATTCATTAACATTTGTTACTGTTGTTCATTTGCTTTCTTTTTCTCATTTATATACTTTTGCAAAACTAATTGCAATTCAGCTGTAGACACTATTTCCATCTGACATTTAACCCTGTATCTCCTAAGATCAATATGTAACCATAATATTATTATCACACCCAAGAAATTTAAACACTGATATGTTATCAAATCAAATAAAAAAAGATTGCTGGGAGAAATAGCAACAACCTCAGATATGCAGATGATGCCACTCTAATGGCAGAAAGTGAAGAGGAATTAGAGGGGTGGGATGGGAAGAAAAGTGGGAAGGAGGGGTGGCGTGGGGTGGAACGTGGAAGGGGACATATGTATACCTATAGCTGATTCATGTTGATGTTTGGCAGGAACCCACACAGTTCTCAAAAGCAGTTATCCTTCAATTAAAAAATAAATAGATTTAAAATTATAAAAAAATAAAGAGTCTCTTGATGAAGGTAAAAGAGGAGAGTGAAAAAACTGGTTTGAAACTCAATATTCAAAAAAATTAAGATCATGGCATCTGGTCCCATCACTTCATGGCAAATAGGAGGGGAAAAAGTAGAAGTAGCGATAGATTTTATTTTCTTGGGCTCCAAAATCACTGTGGAAGGTAACTGCCACCATGAAATTAAAAGAAACTTGTTACTTGGAAGGATAGCTATGACAAACCTACACAGCATATTAAAAAGCAGAGACAACACTTTGCCAACGAAGGTCCGTTTAGTCAAAGCTATGGTTTTTCCAGTAGTCACGTATGGATGTGAGTTGGACTATAAGGAAAGCTGAGTGCCGAAGAATTGATGCTTTCAAATTGTGGTGCTTGAGGAGACTCTTAAAGAATTCCTTGGACTGCAAGGAGATCAAAACCAGTCAACCCTGAAGGAAATCAGTCCTGAATATTCATTGGAAGGACTGACGCTGAAGGTGAAGCTCCAATACTTTGGCCACCTGATGTGAAGAGGCAAAAGTTTGAGGGCAAGAGTAGAAGTGGGGCAACAGAGGATGAGCTGGTTAGATGGTATCACTGACTCCATGGACATAAATTGAGCAAACTCCAGGAGATAATGAAGGACAGTGGAGCCTGGCATGTTATAGTCCCTGGAGTCACAAAGAGTCAGACATGACTTAGCAACTGAACAACTAGTATTATCAAATATAATCAGATGTCCGCATTAATGTCACTTGTACCTTATAATGTCCCTTTTCCTTATGTTTTCCTTTTTATACATCCAACTGGATTACACGTTTTCTTTAGTTGTTGTTCCTCTGTGGACTCTTTTAATCTAGAATAATCTCCTGCTTTTATTTATCTGTCATGGGTTAATAGTTTTGAAAATTCCAAGGCAGTGTCTTGTGGAATGCCATGCAATGTGGATTTGTCCCGTTGTTTCCTCATCATTAGATTTAGTTTAAATATTTTTGGTCAAATACTGTCTAAATGATACTGTGTACTTCGCATTGCATCGTATAAGAGGCACATAAGTTGTTTGTATCATTATTGGTAATGCTATATGATCACTTGATTAAGGTGATATTTTCCAGATCCCTCAAAATTTGGAAGTTATGTATTTTAATGAGATTGGACTTTTTGCTTTATAATCAGAAAGTGACATTTTGAGAGTGGGTGAATATCTTTTATTCAGAAAACATTTTTCATCCATTGGTTGTATTATTCATGGATGAATGTTGCCTGATGGTATTCTTCTAATAATATTATTCTCATATATTTATTAACTGACATTCTTTGGTAACAAAAGTGCTCCTCCTCCCCGTATCCATATTGTGCATAGAATTCTCCAGGCAAGAATACTGGAGTGGGTTGCCACTTCCTCCCCCAGGGGATCTTCCTGACCCAGGGATTGACCCTGGGTCTCCTGCATTGCAGGCAGATTCTTTACCATCTGAGCCACCAGGGAAGACTACATCCATACTTGGATTTGCTAATTATTATGGCTGAAACAACTTACTCATAGAATGCGGTACTTGTTTCAGCTAAAATAAAATGTGTGTGTGTGTTTTTTTTTACTGCTTTTTATCATACCTTTTTACCCCCAAGTCACTGTAAACTTTGTATTGACGTAAAGCCTAATTATAGAAGATGCACAAATCATATATATATATATATATATATATATAGCTCAAGGAAGTTTCACAAATTAAATATAACTGTATAAACAGATTCTTATTCTTTGGAAAGTGCTTTGTGCTCCGTCATGTCCAATGACTAGGGTATTTCTAAATACCCAAATACTAGGGTATTTTTGCCTGGGAATCTTCCATGGGATCTTCTCAACCCAGGAATCAAACCTGTGTCTCCTGGGTCTCCTGCAAGGCAGGTGGATTCTTTACCACTGAGTTGTTAGGGTCCTTATTCTTTAGTGATGCTCAAATTGTCCCCAGTTTAGCCAGTAGGATCCCCTCTAAAGCTAGTTCTTGTGTCCTCGTGACATCTCTCCCTCAGTTTTGAGTATGCTCTTGAAGAAAATAAGATCTTTTAAGCTTACCTTGTATTCTTACCTTATTCTCCTGACCAAGAATAAGTCGTTTTTCAAAGAGCACTGCCTCCCTTTAGTTGGGAATGGAATTTAGAAACAAAGATTTGGCTAATAGATGGGTGCATTGATACTTTGTTGTCATTACTCCTAAGATATATATATATATACACACACACACACACACATACAGGTATATGTGTATATATATATTTGTAGACATAGATATTTATGTATACACTATATATGTAATAACCTACAATTCAAATCCAGCATCACAATATTCTTCCTCAGCTTCCCTCATTTCATTTGTTTCTCCTTTATTCCACTGTGAGAGTTCACTCTATTGATTCATTTGCTCTATCCTGTATGTAACATACAAAAAGTAGTTTCAGAAATACTACATCAATACTACATCAATACTACTTCTAACAACCAATCTACTAAGTAAAGTTCAAGATTAATTTGTATTTGTTTTTGTACTGACTTTCCACTGTGAATATACATTCAGAGTACCAGATTCAAGTTATTGGAATTCATTTTTTGGTCCTCTGTGGTCATTTTTATCAGTATGTCATTCATCTTACTTCCTTTCCTGCTTGCTTGCAAGTTAAGTTTTGTTTTCTCAATCTTTTTCTCTTTGAATATGTAAAACTTTACATGGCTCAAAAACCAAATGTAGATAAAACTTTGTCCCAGGAAGTCCTATTTCATGCCTACCCTTTCACTGAGGTCTTATTCACCCTTCACAGTGAATATTTTCCTTAGTTTCTGGTTTACTCTTCAGATGCTTATTACAAAACTAGTGAATACATACATTTGTTTTTTTACATTGCTTATGGGTTATTTTTTCTGTGCAGGAGAGTCTTTAAATTTTCATATAGTCAAAATTTTCAATATTTTCCTAATTTTTTTAACATTTGGATTTGAATCATAGAAAGACTTTCCCCACATCAAAGTTGTAAAGAAATTAATGTTTTCTTCTACCACCTGTTTTATTTTTGATATTAGTCATTGCTCTTGATGTTAAAGTTAATCATGTTGAGCCTCAAGGGCTGCCAAAACTCACACGATTAATTCTCACAGCAACCAATGGCTGGGGAAGAGACGGGGAAGATGGAGACTCCAGATACCTTGTCTTTCATAGTCTTCTAGGCAGGGATGTTTGGGACCTTGGATCCCTAGTCCAGGGCTCAGGAAATAGAAGGCATCATTGAGTAACTGAAAGAATGAATGAGTAAAAGAAGTTCTAGACAGTTATGATGAGTGAGTTAAAAATTCAGCTCCTTCTGGACAATCTGATGTGCACCAAAGCAATGGAAGAGCAAAGAAGTGACGCTCTTGTTTTGGTTTATAGACCAGCTTGTCAAGGATAAGAAACTACAGGTTTCTCATCCTGAGAGGAAGTCTCAGCTTTTGAAGAGGGCTGAGCATAACCTCTTCATTGTGGCTCCTTTGTGCCTATCTTGTGCCTATCTTGTGCCTATCTTGATCATGGTTACTTTGGAAATAGTTATATTTGGAGTATTCATCCTCTGGAGGATATAGGATGGAAAAACATAACTTAGTCTTCGTAAGTCCAATTCTTGTAGCCATCTTTGTGCCAGGTGTACAGTCATTTTTTTCCCTATGATTTTTTTTTCTACATGTTTATGACACCAAATAGCTGAATTAAATGTGTAAAATTGGCTTAGTAGTCCAGATGTTTAGAAAATAGTGCAACTTTATTTATTAACTTGTGATATTACATGACTAGACTTTAAATGTTAGATATATTATGCGCAGTTCTACATAAAGCCATAGAATTGCTAAATCAATTATATGATGATGGATTTTTAAAATAACTGAATTATATTCTACAGAGTGTTTCCCTCATATCTTTTATTTCACTTACAAGTATGCATTGGCTTTGGTGGCCCAGAACTGGGTTTTATTTTGCTTCTACCACTTACTTTTTTAACTTAAAAAGTGATTTTTGTTCTTTAAGCCTTATCTAAAAATGGGCTTTTGAAGTTTGAGAATGTTAAATGATATGATATGATGTATTTAAATAACTTAGCACAATGCCTAACACAAAGCATGCACTAGGAAGATGTCATTAGTTATGGTTAGTATTCACTGAGCCTTATAATGCCTCTTAATTCTCTCTCTTTTATTATCATCATTTGCCACTTCATTTTTGTGTATAGATTAGTTTGTGATGTCATAATCATAATATTTTTTCTTTTTTCTTTTTGCATTTCAACAACATAGTCTTTTTGATCGTCAAAATAATATCATAAAAAGTAAGAAATGATTTTCTCAGTTTTGAAAATGATGAAATATAGGTTTATAAGAGTAAAGTGAATTTTTGAGAGCATGTACGAACAAAGCTGTAAAATGGGAAAGCTGAGGCACATGATGTGAAATCCAGTTATTACATCTTATTTCCCAAATGCTCTCATAAGTTCCTTGATGGGTGGAACATGAAAGACTTCTTCCTAGGCTGTAGAGTTAAGAGATTTTAGTTTCAGGAGTTGGGAATAGAACCTACATTAGCTTAGGCCAAAGGAATCATAATGACTCAAGTGACAAATATAAGGGTAGATCTTTAGGTATGACCAGATCCACACCTAAAGGTTAGGTTGGGACTTTATCTCACCCACTTGGTTGTTCTTGGCTTTCTGTTGCCCTCATCCTCAGACTGAGAATTCTCCTGTGGTGGCTTCTTAAATTTTGTACCTGAGCTGACTGCCTCACTCTAAACCTGACCCCGAATTCCCTTACCCTGACTCTTGACCATTTTGAAAATGAACTTCAAGGAGAAGAGTAAGTGAAAGCAGTGTAAGGGACAGTTCAGTTCAGTTCAGTTCAGTCTCTCAGTTGTGTCCAACTCTTTGCGACGCCATGAATCGCCAGGCCGCCCTGTCCATCACCAACTCCTGGAGTTCACTCAGACTCATGTCCATTGAGTCAGTGATGTCATCCAGCCATCTCATCCTCTGTCGTCCCCTTCTTCTCCTGCCCCCAATCCCTCCCAGCATCAGAGTCTTTTCCAATGAGTCAACTCTTCGCATGAGGTGGCCAAAGTACTGGAGTTTCAGCTTTAGCATCATTCCTTCCAAAGAAATCCCAGGGTTGATCTCCTTCAGAATGGACTGGTTGGATCTCCTTGCAGTCCAAGGGACTCTCAAGACTCTTCTCCAATGCCACAGTTCCAAAGCATCAATTCTCTGGTACTCAGCCTTCTTCACAGTCCAACTCTCACATCCATACATAACTACTGGAAAAACCATAGCCTTGACTAGATGGACCTTAGTCGGCAAAGTAATATCTCTGCTTTTGAATATACTATCTAGGTTGGTCATAAGTTTCCTTCCAAGGAGTAAGCGTCTTTTAATTTCATGGCTGCAGTCACCATCTGCAGTGATTTTGGAGCCCCCCAAAATAAAGTCTGACACTGTTTCCACTGTTTCTCCATCTATTTCCCATGGAGTGATGGGACGGGATGCCATGATCTTTGTTTTCTGAATGTTACAGTAGAAAGAGCTTTCTGACAGGTATGGGGTATTTATCCCAGTGGTCAGGTATCTTGAAATTGCTCCCAACTTTTCTTTCAGGTTGCTATTTAGGTTTCCTGGCCTTGACTAAATTGTCAGCTAGACAGAGCGGCTGCTGGGAGAGGTAGAAGGGGAGCAGAATGGGCCACCCCAAAATATGCCTCTTTGGCATAAAAGTTATTTTAAGCTGATTGTATTTAAGAAACTGAAACATAGGAGAAGCTCTGAAAACAGAGTAGAAGTTAAGGAATTCTACATTTGTATATCTAAATTTTTGTAGGGAAAAATCTATATTGTAAGGAAAATCTATATTTTAAAAGGAAATTTACATTAGAATGAGAAGATAGCTATTGCCAGAGAACTTTTTAATTAGAGTGACTTACCTGCCTGGCAGGATAACCTTTGCTTTCCAGACTTCTCTCACCTTCATGTAGATTGCCTTCCTCTTTTTGAATTCTTGGGCTTCCTTGGTAGCTCAGTAATAAAGAATCAACCCGCCAATGCAGGAGACACAGAAGAGGTGGGTTCTATCCCTGAGTCAGAAGATCCCCTGGAGAAGGAAATGGCACCCACTCCAATATACTTGCCTGGGAAATCCCATGGACAGAGCAGCCTGGCAGGCTACAGGCCAGGGGGTCACAAAGAGTCCAGTACAACTTAGGGACTTAACAACAACAACAACTTTGAAGTCTCAGACCCCTTTCCTTTCTGTTAACTCAGGATAGTATCAACACATCAGCCTGAATCCTCTGGTTGCTTTTTGAGTCTCATGTTGTGGGGCTCCTGTACATGTATAAATTTTTTTCTCCATTAAATCTCATTTTATTAGGGGTCTCAGCCAAGAACTCAGAGCAATAGATAGACCATTATTTTTCTCCTCTACAGGGCAGATGAGTGAAGGATGGTCCTTGGAGGCTTCCAGTGACCTTTGTCTAGTGTGGTGTGTGGTATTTTCAGGGATTTCCCTTTTCTGCATTTCATTTGCTTTGTGGAGTTCTTAGCTACTCCTGATGTTCCTCTTTTCTCAGCTTCTGCCATACTCTTTCTTTGATTATCATCCCATTTTCAACCTCATGTGCTTCAGCTAGAATTTTTAAAATCCTAAAATCATGGTCAGTTTTAACTTCTGACAAAGAAGTTTGCTTGAGAGAAAGCAGTCTAATTTTCACCAGCTGGGTTTTTGTATCTTGGTGGTGAAGCCACTGTTGCTTAGACTTGAGCCATTGTTGAAATATTCCTTTCTTGGTGAAGGATCTCTGGCAAGCTGTTGGATGTAATGAGGGCTCTGTAAACCCTGGCCTTTGGCTCCAGTTTTAAGAGGAATTTTCGTTTACTCACTGGGCAGCCTTTACCATTATGAATCTTGCCTTTTTGCAAGGCCAGTGAATTCTGCAAAGGTTTATTAATCTTGATTTAATGTATTCATATGAAAAAATGTAACAGCAAGAGAATAAAGCTTATGTAGGCATTGCAGGGATCCCTTTGGGGGTTCACTCTGTATTACTCATAGCAATGAAAAGTAAAAATGGCAAGTTATATTAGCTAAGTTCAAGAAACAAAAGGCAATATTAATTTCCCAAGAAGTGTAAAAGGATATGCAAATGTGATCAACTCCCAGGAAAACATTGCAATATACCACTTCAGGCTTTGAAATTATGCAGTTTAATAAACACTTGTTAAGAAGTTTCACACACCAAACATAAAATTTTAAAGCAAGTGTTTCTGATCACATACTGTTTTTGTGGAACAGCATTATTTTCCTAAGCCTTTCAAACCCTAAACATAAAGATTGGGGTGTGCAAAATAGTGGATTTATCAGTAGCAGTCACATGTTCTTTGGAAAGCACAGATGGTTGTGAAAAAAAAAAAAATTCTGTATTGTTGCTTTTCAATTAAAAGTGTAATTTAGAAGTGTGGGCCATTAGACTAGAACCTGAAGTAAAAATTTCTAAGGCAAATGTGTTTAGCCAGTAACTGATGAGCGAGAATTATCTTGGAGTTTTAATTAGTTCAGACCTAATGGGAGAAGCTTTTATGTAAGCTTCTTCCTATAACTTTCTTGAGTCTATGCTTCTTGGTTAGGGACCTTCTTATTTATTTACAATCAGAACCAAGCTTGAGCTCCTATTGAATGGGAAGAGCTGTTCAGAAGTTGCACTGAAGTTTAAGGTCTTAAAGACTAAGCTGTATAGGCAGAGTAAAAAAAATTGTCATGTTTGAATGAAGTGGTTTCTCAGATGTTTCGATAGATGTTCAGAGGCTGGGAGGAGTTTTGCCATGTTTTAGACACACATCAGTAATATTTTGTTCTGAATTTGTTTGTCTTGTGTTTCAGTGGAGCTTTACATTTGCTGTTCAGTCTTGTGTTAAGAAATTGAGATAAAAAAGTATTAGTAAGAATGATAACACTAAGTGGGGTAGGTGTGTGTAAAGGGAACAGTTATTTTCAAACACTGCTGGTGGCAACTCAGCTGTGTATATAAAAAATTCTTGTATACTGTTTGATCCAACAAGTCTATGTCTATATATTTATCTTAAAGAGATATCTTGACAAATTCACAAAGGCATGTGTCTTTAAGTAATTTTATTGTTTATGATAGTAAACAGAAAAGCCAAACATCCTAAGTGCATAATACATGATAAAATATTTTCTGTCTTTTGTTGGGGAGGAAGAAATTTTCCTTTACCCTTCTAGGTTCTTCTATCTGTTCTAAGAATTAAGTCAATGCGAGAAAGACTAACAGGAGAAAGTCAAAGAAGAGCTAATAACAATTATATGGGAAAGACTCAGGAAAATACAGTAACTTGCAAGAATGATTGAAACCTTCACCTTAAAAAGCATCTTCAGATAAAGACAAGGGGAGATGTTGAGGGTAGTGGTTTGGGGCTTGAAAGGAAAGGAAAGCCATTGACAAGGAGTTGGAAAAGCAAAAGGTTGGTAAATAAATGTTTGTGGGCCAAGCAGTGACAGTGGGACACAGTAGACTCTCATCTCTAGACCCTGCTTCCACCATGCCTAACCCACATTCTTTGTAGTTATCTCTGGTGATAGATCTATTCAGGGAATAGGTCCTGTATCTACATTCTTTTAGCCTTAGGCAGAAGATCAAAGTTTCTTCCTGAATCTTTTGGGCCTCTGGGGTTTTCAGCTTGAAGTAATCTGCATGTGAAAGAGACATTTTGGGGTGGTAAATATTGCTCCACTTCTCTTCCCTACAGTTTATATAGTGGAATACCATATAGCCTTTAAAAATGCTTATGTTGGTGATAATATCATGGAAAATTTTTATACTTAGGGAAAATACAAATAAGTAACAAAATGGAAAGTATAGTAAATACTATTGTTGTTCAGTCACTAAGTCGTGTCTGATTCTTTGCTATCCCATGGACTCCAGCATGCCCTGCCTCCCTGTCCCTCCCTGTTTAACAAAGTTCTTCCAAGTTGATGTCCATTAAATCAGTGATGCCATCCAGCCACCTCATCCTCTGTTGCCCTCTTCTCCTTGTGCCTTCAGTCTTTCCCAGCATCAGGGTCTTTTCCAATGAGTTGGCTGTTCACATCCAGTGGCCAAAGTATTAGAGATTGAGCTTGAGCTTCAGCATCAGTCCTTCCAATGAGTATTCAGGGTTGATTTTCCTTAGAATCTGATTGATTGATTTGATCTCCTTGCTGTCCAAGGGACTCTCAAGAGTCTTCTCCAGCACCACAATTTGAAAGCATCAATTCTTCGAAATTCAGCCTTCTTTATGGTCCAACTTTCACATCCATACCTGACTACTGGAAAGACCATAGTTTTGACTCTATGGACTTTTGTCAGCTAAATGATATCTTTGCTTTTTAATACACTGTCTAGGTTTGTCATAGCCTTCCTTCCAAAAAGCAAGTGTCTTCTAATTTCATGGCTACAGTCAATAATATAGTAAATATAGTCTTATTGAATACAGTATATTCAATATTTCAAATAAGGATATATTAATATAGTAATATGTCCTATAATGTTAACAATTTCAGAAGTTTTCTTTTAACTTGACTGTTGTGTTTTTCTATAATAAACATAAATTGTTGTATTGTGTGAAAGTTGCTCAGTCATGTCTGACTCTTTGCAACCTGGTGGACTGTAGCCTGCCAGGCTCCTCTGTCCATGGAATTCTCCAGGCCAGAATACTGGAGTGGTTAGCTGTTCCCTTCTCCAGGGGATCATCTCTACCCAGGGATCTAACCCAGGTCTCCCGCATTGCAGGCAGATTCTTTACCGTCTGAGCCACCGGGGAAGCCCAAACATAGATTACTTGATAAGAAAAATAATAAGAGAAAATGTACCATCAATGAGAGATAATAAAATATAAGTGATCCTTGCTTTATAAAAGTAGATGATTATAAAGTAAATTTGCACTACAAGTTATTATTTGCTCTAGAGAAAGATTCCTGTGGTTATGATGAGTGGGCAGTACCTTCTTTAGTAATTTAGGTTTAGTTTGCAGCTCTCTGGTGAAGCTGGCCTGCTGAGGAAACCTGGGGTTAGCGAATATGAAAGCTACACTGTCAGGAGATGAAAGGCCTGCAGAAATAAAGTTTATGCATCTTTGAATTTGCCCTGAGGTCAGTAGGCAAATAGTATTTTATTCCTATATGCCTGCCCTTGATGCCAAAAGCTCAGCCTTTGTGCACTTGTGCTAGATCAAATCTCAGAGACAGAGTTTTGTGTGAAGAAGGAAAAATAGCTCTATTGCTTTGTCAGGCAAAGAGGAACATATGGGGCTCTTGCTGCCAAAAACTATGTGTTCCAACAGAGGAGGATTTGATGAGGAGTTTTATAGCAAGGTGCTGACAAGATTAGGATGTGTGCTGGGCCTCCACTCCTCTAATCTGGTCTTAATGAGCTTTTCTGGTTCATTTAATGTAGCCTCAGGTGGGCTTTCTTTGGTGTGAAGAATGCTGATGTCTGAAAGAGCTTAAAGACATTGGTAGTACATCCCTTGAGGAGGAGCCAGGACCCTACCTTAAGGCTACACTGCTATTTCCTGGCTACCAGATGCAAAGACAAAGGAGGGGCAGGCAGGAAAACAATAGTGCAGCCTTGGAAACAGGGGTCCTGATTCCCCCTCAAGGGATATGCAGGGCTTCCTTGGTAACTCAACTGGTAAAGAAGCTGCCTGCAATGCAGGAGACCATGGTTTTATTCCTGGGTCAGGACGATCCACTGGAGAAGGGATAGACTACCCACTCCAGTTTTCTTGGGCTTTCCTGGTGGCTTAGTAGGTAAAGAATCTGCCTACAATGTGGGAGGCCTGGGTTTGATCCCTGAGTTGGGAAGATCCCCTAGAGGAGGGCATGGTAACCTACTCCATATTCTTGGAGAATCCCCTTGGACAGAGGAGCCTAGTGGGCTGCACTCTATAGGGTCGCAAAGAGTCAGACACAACTGAACAACTAAGCAGAGAACACTTCCCTCGTCTTTGCATACCTTCTCTTCCTAGATTAGCAGTTATTCAAATCTGCCCTAGTGGAATTCTGCCTTTTCTAAATCCAGCTTGAACATCTAGAAGTACTTGGTTCATGTACTGCTGAAGCCTTGCTTGGAGGATTTTGAGCAAGATGTGTGAGATGAGTGCAATTGTGTTTGAACATTCTTTGGCATTGCCTTTCTTTGGGATTGGATTGAAAACTGACCTTTCCAGCCCTGTGGCCCCTGCTGAGTTTTCCAAATTTGCTGGCATATTATGTGCAGCAGGTTAACAGCACACCTTTTAGGATTTGAAATAGCTCAACTGGTTCATCACCTCCACTAGCTTTGTTCATAGTGATGCTTCCTAAGGCCTGCCTGACTTTGCAGCCCAGGATGTCTGGCTCTAGGTGAATGATCACACCATTGTGATTATCTGGGTCATTGAGACTTTTTTTGTATAGTTCTTCTGTGTATTCTTGCCACCTCTTCTTAATGTCTTCTGCTTCTGTTAGGTCCATACTGTTTCTGTCCTTTTTTGTGCCCTTCTTTGCGTGAAATGTTCCCTTCGTATCTCTGATTTTCTTGAAGAGATCTCTAGTCTTTCCCATTCTATTGTTTTCCTCTGTTTTTTTTTTTTTTTTTTTTGCATTGATCACTTAGGAAGGCTTTCTTATCTCTCCTTGTTATTCTTCCGAACTCTGCATTCAGATGAGTATATCTTTCCTTTTCTCCTTTGCCTTTAGGTTCTCGTCTTTTCTCAGCTATTTGTATGGCCTGCTCAGGCAGCCATTTGGCTTTTTGCATTTGTTTTTCTTGGGGATTTCTTTTTCATAGGAGCCAGAAATCAAATTGCCAACATCTGTTGGGTCATATAAAAAGCAAGAGAGTTGCAGAAAAACATCTACTTCTGCTTTATTGACTATGCCAAAAACTTTGCCTGTGTGGATCACAACAAACTGTGGAAAATTCTTCAAGAGGTGGGAATACCAGACCACCTGACCTGACTCCTGAGCAATCTGTATGCAGGTCAAGAAGCAACAATTAGAACTGAACGTGAAACAATGGACTGGCTCCAAATTGGGAAAGGAGTACGTCAAGGCTGTATATTGTTATTCTGCTTACATAACTTACATGCAGAGTACATCATATGAAATGCCGAGCTGGATGAAGCACAAGCTGGAATCAAGATTTTCAGGAGAAATATCAATAACTTCAGATATGCAGATGACACTACCCTTATGGCAGAAAGTGAAGAACTAAAGAGCCTCTTGATAAAAGTGAAAGAGAAAAGTGAAAAAGCTGGCTTAAAACTCAATATTCAAAAAATGAAGATCATGGCATCTGGTCCCATCACTTCATGGCAAATAGATGGGGAAACAGTGGAAACAGTGAGAGATTTTATTTTCTTGGGCTCCAGAATCACTGCAGATGGTGATGCAGCCATGAAATTAAAAGCCACTTGCTCCTTGGAAGAAAAACTATGACCAACATAGACAGCACATTGGAAAGCACAGACATTACTTTTCTGACAAAAGTCCATCTGATCAAAGGTATGGTTTTTCCAGTAGTCATGTATGGATGTGAGAGTTGAACCACAAAGAAAGCTGAGCCCAAAGAATCAGTGCTTTTGATCTACGGTGTTGGAGAAGACTCTTGGGAGTCCCTTGGACTGCAGGGAGATTGACCCAGTCCATCCTAAAGGAAATCAGTCCGGAATATTCATTGGAAGGACTGATGCTGAAGCTGAAACTCCAATACTTTGGCCACCTGATGGGAAGAACTGACTCATTGGAAAAGACCCTGATGCTGGGAAAGATTGTAAACAGGAGGAGTTGGGGACAACAAAGGATGAGCTGGTTGGGTGGCATCACTGACTTGATGGGCATGAGTTTGAGCAAGCTCTGGGAGTTGGTGATGGACAGGGAAGCCTGGCATGCTGCAATGCATGGGGTCACAAAGTGTCAGACATGACTGAGCAACTGAACTTAGCTTTTAGAACTCAGAGAAGATCATGGAGACTGTAGTCGAGACATAGAGACAGAAAGGCCCAGAAGCCCCACAAGTCTTGCTCAGTTTTATCCTTTCATATCATAGTATGGGTGTACATACTCAGTTACCTCCAATCCTTGTGTATCCATGGACTGCATCCTGCAAGGTTCCTCTGTCCATGGAATTTTCCAGGCAAAAATACTGTAGTGGATAACCATTACCTTCTCCATGGGTTCTTGTTGACCCTGAATTTGATGTGGGTCTCCTGCATTGCTGATGGAATCTTTACCCTCTGGGCATCAGGGAATAAACAAAAATTCCTTTATAAAGTGAGCACAATAAAAAGTTTTCTATAATTTAACATTTAGATACCATAAAACTTGACTCTGTGTAATTAAAAAATTTTTTAATTCCTTTTGCAAGGAAAGAAAAAAAAACAAAATAAAAACCCAAATCACAAGTGATAAGCTAGAAGAAAATATTTACAGGATACATTATGATAAAGAGCTAACATCCTTCATATATGAATTGAGCAGTTGTTAAAAATTGAAGAGATAAAAGAGAAACACCCCCAAGACAAAACAAACAAATAAAAAGTATAAAATTGGTGAAATAGCTAGACATTTCACAAAAACTGATGTAAAAATGACTTTTCAGCATATAGAAGTATGTTTAACTCTGTTCATATGAACACCTATGTCATCATCTTTACTTATGAAATGTTGAAAACATCCTAAATGCTTGTGTATAAGAGATTACTTAAATGAGTCATGGTAAAGCTCACACAGTAGTGTACTAAAATACAATCAGAAATATCCTTATGAATTTATATGGAGTGATTCCCAGAGTTATCATTAATGCAGAAAGCAATGTATAGAAAGGCACATACAGCATGCTACATTATTCTTATGTAAGATGGAAGAATTAAGAAGGTCCACCTATTTATCTAACTTTCTTTTTTTTTTGGGCAAAAGGATACACAGAAAGGGTAAAATGAAAAAGTGAAATTGGTAATCTAATCTATAGTATGAAAATGGGATTAGAAATATTAGGGAAGAGAATGATGCCACTCTGAAAATACCTTTTTTTTTTTCAACTAGTTTTGATTTTCAGTTCAGTTCAGTCACTCAGTTGTGTCTGACTCTTTGTGACACCATGGACGCCAGGCTTCCCTGTCCATCACCAACTCCCAGAGTTTATTCAAACTCATGTCCATTGAGTCAGTGATGCCATCCAACTATCTCATTCTCTGTCATCCCCTTCTCCTCCTGCCTTCAATCTTTCCCAGTATCAGGGTCTTTTCCAATAAGTCAGTTCTTCGCATCAGGTGGCCAAAGTATTATAGCTTCAGCTTCAGCATCAGTCCTTCCAATGACTATTCAGGACTAATTTCCTTTAGGATGGATTGGTTGGATCTCCTTGCAATCCAAGGGACTCTCAAGGGTCATCTAAAACACTACAGGTCAAAAGCATCAATTCTTCAGCACTCAGCTTTCTGTATAGTCCAAATCTCCTATCCATACATGACTACTGGTAAAACCATAGCTTTGACTAGATGAGACTTTGTTGGAAAGTAATGTCTCTGCTTTTTTGTATGCTGTCTAGGTTGGTCATAGCTTTACTTCCAAGGAGCAAGCGTCTTTTAATTTCATGGCTGCAGTCACCATCTCCATCTTGGAGCCCCAGAAAACAAAGTCTCCCATTGTTTTCCCATCTCTTTTCCATGAAGTAATGGGACCAGTTGCTATGATCCTCATTCTCTGAATATTGAGTTTTAAGCCAGCTTTTCACTCTCCTTTGTCACTTTCATCAAGAGGTTCTTTAGTTCTTCTTTGCTTTCTGCCATAAGGTTGGTGTCATCTGTATATCTGAGATTATTGATATTTCTCCTGGCAATCTTGATTCCAGCTTGTGCTTCATCCACCTTGGCATTTTGCATGATGTACTCTGCGGGCAAGAATCCCTCAGAAGAAATGGAGTAGCCATCATGGTCAAAAAAGGCGTCCAAAATGCTATACTTGAATGCAGTCTCAAAAATGACAGAATGATCTCTGTTCATCTCCAAGGCAAACCATTCAATATCATGGTAATCCAAGTCTATGCCCCAACCAGTAACGCTGAAGAAGCTGAAGTTGAACGGTTCTATGAAGACCTACAAGACCTTTTAGAACTAACACCCCCAAAAGATGTCCTTTTCATTATAGGGGACTGGAATGCAAAAGTAGGAAGTCAAGAAATCCCTGGAGTAACAGGAAAATTTGGCCTTGGAATGCAGAATGAAGCAGGGCAAAGACTAATAGAGCTTTGCCAAGAACATGCACTGGTCATAGCAAACACCCTCTTCCAACAACACAAGAGAAGACTCTACACATGGACATCACCAGATGGTTAACACCGAAATCAGATTGATTATATTCTTTGCAGCCAAAGATGGAGAAGCTCTATACAGTCAACAAAAACAAGACCAGGAGCTGACTGTGGCTCAGATCATGAACTCCTTATTACCAAATTCAGACTGAAATTGAAGAAAGTAGGGGAAACCACTAGACCATTCAGGTATGACCTAAATCAAATCCCTTATGATTATACAGTGGAAGTGAGAAATAGATTTAAGGGCCTAGATCTGATACATAGAGTGCCTGATGAACTATGGAATGAGGTTCGTGACATTGTGCAGGAGACAGGGATCAAGACCATCCCCATGGAAAAGAAATGCAAAAAAGCAAAATGGCTGTCTGGGGAGGTCTTACAAATAGCTGTGAAAAGAAGAGAGGCGAAAAGCAAAGGAGAAAAGGAAAGATATAAGCATCTGAATGCAGAATTCGAAAGAATAGCAAGGAGAGATAAGAAAGCCTTCTTCAGCGATCAATGCAAACAAATAGAGGAAAACAACAGAATGGTAATGTCTAGTGATCTCTTCAAGAAAATTAGAAAAGGGAACATTTCATGGAAAGATGGGCTCCATAAAGGACAGAAATGGTATGGACCTAACAGAAGTAGAAGATATTAAGATGAGGTGGCAAGAATACACAGAAGAACTGTACAAAAAAGATCTTCATGACCCGGATAATCATGATGGTGTGATCACTAATCTAGAGCCAGACATCCTGGAATGTGAGTCAAGTGGGCTTTAGAAAGCATCACTACGAACAAAGCTAGTGGAGGTGATGGAATTCCAGCCGAGCTATTTCAAATCCTGAAAGATGATGCTGTGAAAGTGCTGCACTCAATATGCCAGCACATTTGGAAAACTCAGCAGTGGCCACAGGACTGGAAAAGGTTAGTTTTCATTCCAATCCCAAAGAAAGGCAATGCCAAACAATGCTCAAACTACCACACAATTGCACTCATCTCACATGCTAGTAAAGTAATGCTCAAAATTCTCCAAGCCAGCCTTCAGCAATACATGAACCGTGAACTTCCTGATGTTCAAGCTGGTTTTAGAAAAGGCAGAGGAACCAGAGATCAAATTGCCAACATCCACTGGATCATGGAGAAAGCACGAGAATTCCAGAAAAACATTTATTTCTGCTTTATTGACTATGCCAAAGCCTTTGACTGTGTGGATCACAATAAACTGTGGAAAATTCTGAGAGAGATGGGAATACCAGACCACCTGACCTGCCTCTTGAGAAATTTGTGTGCAGGTCAGGAAGCAATAGTTAGAACTGGACATGGAACAACAGACTGTTTCCAAATAGGAAAAGGAGTATGTCAAGGCTGTATATGGTCACCCTGCTTATTTCCCTTAAGTACATCATGAAAAACGCTGGACTGGAAGAAACACAAGCTGGAATCAAGAGTGCTGGGAGAAATATCAATAACCTCAGATATGCAGATGACACCACCCTTATGGCAGAAAGTGAAGAGGAACTAAAAAGCCTCTTGATGAAAGTGAAAGAGGAGAGTGAAAAAGTTGGCTTAAAGCTCTACATTCAGAAAACAAAGATCATGGCATCTGGTCCCATCACTTCATGGGAAATAGATGGGGAAACAGTGTCAGACTTTATTTTTTTGGGCTCCAAAATCACTGCAGATGGTGACTGCAGCCATGAAATTAAAAGACGCTTACTCCTTGGAAGGAAAGTTATGACCAACCTAGATAGCATATTCAAAACCAGAGACATTACTTTGCCAACAAAGGTCTGTCTAGTCAAGGCTATGGTTTTTTCCAGTGGTCACGTATGGATGTGAGAGTTGGACTGTGAAGAAAGCTGAGTGCCAGAGAATTGATGCTTTTGAACTGTGGTGTTGGAAAAGACTCTTGAGAGTCCCTTGGACTGCAAGGAGATCCAACCAGTCCATTTTGAAGGAGATCATCCCTGAGATTTCTTTGGAAGGAATGATGCTAAAGCTGAAACTCCAATACTTTGGCCACCTCATTTGAAGGGTTGACTTATGGGCAAAGACTTTGATGCTGGTAGGGATTGGGGGCAGGAGGAGAAGGTGACGACAGAGGATGAGATGGCTGGATGGTATCACTGACTCGATGAACTTGAATCTGAGTGAACTCCGGGAGTTGGTGATGGACAGGGAGGCCTGGCGTGGTGCGATTCATGGGGTCGCAAAGAGTCGGACACGACTGAGTGACTGAACTGAACTGAACTCTGCATATAAGTGAAATAAGCAGGTGACAATATATAGCCTTGACATACTCCTGTCCAAATTTGGTACCAGTTCACTGTCTCATGTCCAGTTATAACTGTTGCTTCTTGACCTGCATACAAATTTCTCAGGAGGCAGGTCAGGTGGTCTGGTATTCCCGTCTCTTGAAGAATTTTCCTCAGTTTGTTGTCATCCACACAATCAAAGGCTTTGGTGTAGTCAATAACCATGTTAATGTTTGTATACATGCAAGTGTAAAATTAAATTACACAGTTTGGAGTAAAAATGGAAAACAAGCAGAGGTAAATGAATCTAAGTATGTATGAAGTGGATGGTATGATTACACATAAGGCAAAGAAATAACAACTTGTTATTTTGAACATAATATCTTGACTGTGCACTTTCAGCTCAGTTTAAAGGTGAACTAGAAAGAAATCTTGAACTTTTTACATTTACAGTTGCTGTTGATAGTGGTAGTAATGGAATATTGTGAAATTATTTTTAGGTATTATAGGATTGAGTATATACATATGTCTGTGTATCTATCTATGTATCTATGTATTTATCCTAATCTAGGAGGGAATTATCCAGTGTATCACTGTTAAAGAATAGTAATGCAAATAAATAAAAATAGTAACACAAATAAATATTAAATGAAGGCAAGTAAGGAAGACCAGTGTATTGTTGGATTGAGGTTAGAAGTGTCAATAAACACACGATTAAAAGTACATATAGATTTCAGTGAAAAGTGAAAGTGAAAGTGGCTCAGTTGTATTGGACTCTTTGCGAGCTCATGGACTATATTGTCCATGGAATTCTCCAGGCCAGAATACCGGAGTGGGTAGCCTTTCCCTACTCCAGGGAATCTTCCCAACGCAGGGACTGAACTCAGGTCTCCTCCATTGCAGGTGGATTCTTTACCAGCTGAGCCAGAAGAGCAGTATTTCTATTTTTAATCCCCATTTCTGCCCTCTGAAAGGTCTCCAAGCAGTGAGAACCCCTTGTTCCTGGCTTTTGCGTTCTAAATACCACTTCCCACTAAGAGGAGCTTGGAGAAATTATCATTCCAGGTCCAGAGCAAGGAAAGTACAGGGAACTTGGGATATTTTGTTGTGCCAGCAAATAAGAAACTGCTAAAATCAAATGAAGACATGTCTGAATAACACAGAAGCTAGCTTGAAATAGGATACTTAAAGTTCAAATGAGCAAGATGTACTTAAGCCACAAAATAGATAAATAAAGAAGGGAGGAAGGGAAGCTCTTCTTATGTAGAATACCAACAAATAAATGTAGAAGAAATGATGGAATTAGGAAATCACCATTTTACAAGTACTCTAGTAATAACTAGGGACTTCCTTGGTGGCTGAGATGGTAAAGAATCTGCCTGCAATGCAAAAGACCCGAGTTAAATCCCTGGGTTGGAAAGATCCCCTGAAGAATGGAATGACTGTCCACTCTAGTATTCTTTTCTATAAAATCCCATGGACAGAGGACCCTGGCTGGTGACAGTCCATGGGATTGCAAAGAGTTGGGCACGACTTAGCAACTAAACAACAACAATTTATAATATAGGGGAATATAAAGTTTTCTTGGACCCTTTAGTGTCTCTGGCTGGGTCTGAAAATTAAACCCAGGGATTTAACTTGGGTCTTTTGCATTGCAGGCAGAAATATTCTGTATATACTGTAATTGTTAGTGTTCCTGAGGCAACGTCGAGTACCTTTATTTTGGAAAGGATGGGATCTCTGGTGAAATAGGCAGTGTGTGCAGTTTTGGCACAGGGAAGAAAGTGTCTGATAATATCTGTCTGAAATATAATCACTTGGAACTAATGTGCATTAATGTTTCATTGTATCTAACTATAGCCTTCTCTGAAGTGTTTAATTACTCAGTCATGTCCACTCTTTGAGGACCCATGGACTATAGTCTGCCAGACTTCTCTGTCCATGGGATTCTCTAGGCAAGAATACTGGCATGGGTTGCCGTTTCCTTCTCCAGGGCATCTTCCCCACGCAGGGATTGAACTTCTGTCTCTTGCATCTCCTGCATTGGCAGGTAGATTCTTTACCACTGCACCGCCTGCAAAGCCCTTGAAGAAGAGATTTCATCCTTTGTCATCTTGAGTTTCAGATGCTATGTAAATCAAATCAAACAAAAATCAGTTTCCAAAAAAGCGCAGTAGATGTTTGATGTGGTAAGGGTGAGCTGGGTAGTTGTCACAACCTACATGTTCATTTCAGGGCAGCCAAACCTTTAGGAGAATTTGTTTTGATATTCTGAAAACAGTGAAGCTTTCCCATTATTCTTGAATGGGCCTCACTAGGGAAATATAAATTGTCTATCTCCCTGCTGGGATTTCTACCTGACTTTGATTTCTTGTGCTAACTGCTTTGTAGCTCCTTGATTACTCTCTCTTGGTTTGTGCTAGTTTAGCGATTGTGGATGGGATCCTTGACCTCAATTTGATTGGAAGGTACCTGCTCAGTATGGCTCCTTAGCTGGGCATACCTGTGGGCCAAACAGGGGAGAGAAAGCTCTGGAGTTATGCAGGTGCAGTCGTGGTCATCAGACATTAAAGATGGCTTTGAGAGCAGTGGCTGCTTGGCTTAGTACAAGTTATTCTGCTGGCAAGAAAAAAATAATACCACTCTTACCTAAACCTCTGACAAATTTTCTCTCGCAATGGAAGTTATCAGGAAAGGGTATTGCTTTCTTGGCCCCCACATAATGTTGCTGTTTAGTTGCTGAGTCATGTCCAACTCTTTTGTGACCCTGTGGACTGTAGCCTGCCAGGCTCCTCTGTCCTTGGGATTTCCCATTCAAGAAAACTGGAGTGGGTTGCCATTTCCTTCTCCAGGGGATCTTCCCAACTCAGGGATCGAACCCATGTCTCCTGTATTGGCAGATGGATTCCTAACCACTGAGCCACCAAGGAAGCTCCAGCTGCATACATGCTGCTGCTGCTGCTAAGTCACTTCGGTTGTGTCCGACTCTGTGTGACCCCATAGACGGCTCCCCCGTCCCTGGAATTCTCCAGGCAAGAACACTGGAGTGGGTTGCCATTTCCTTCTCCAATGCAGGAAAGTGAAAAGTTGGAACTAAATTTAATGAATGTACTTTTTTCTACATTTAAAAGTCTTATGTTCCTATTGTGGAAAATTTGGATAACAGACTTCTCTAAAGACAAAAATAGGTATTACTCATAACCCTCTGTGCAATTAATGCTTTGTGGACAAAGCTGTAGTTTATCTATACCTGTATTTTTAACATAATTGTATTTTCATAATTACATATCTTTTCAGTATATCTGTATTATGAACATTTTGCCATATTATTACAAAGTCTGCACAACCATAATTTTAAAGACTATGCCATTCTTCCATAGAGGGGACTTTCTAAAGGGGGAGTTGCTTGTTTTGTTTCACCAAAAAGATTGTTTACATCGATTTTTACCATTTCACAAAAGAGAACACTGTTAGCACCAGAAAAACTTGAAAGCTTAAACTTCAGAGTATAAAAATGAAATGAACTAGCTCCATTAAAATCTGTTAGAAAGTATTTATTTTTCTCATTACCCTGTGAACTGTTGGTGATTTGGTCACATTCCCCAGTTCACAGACTGATGTTCAGGAGCCATATAATCAAATGATCTGTAAGGTCCATTGATTCTAGCTCAAGAAACTTGTATTTTATGAAGAGTTGGGTTCCAGTCTCGGTGCCATGTTTGACCTGATGGGTTGATTTTTGAGCCATACATCCCGGGAATATCTCAGTTTTCTGATTGGCCCACTTAACTTTAAGATCAAGTATGATATCATTTGTAGAAGTGCTGTTGTCTAAATGCCTTGGTACTCTGATGTGAGAATCAGAAAAGGAATGTGATAAATTGTGCAGTCCCAGGACATAAGTGACATTTCATTAACCCATAGTTTATACAATAGCCCACATTTCTGCAGTTTCTTAGAATAATTGCAAAAGTTAAGAAATACAACTACAAGTGGATGGAATAAAAAAGGTATTTTATGGGCTTATATACTGAAAAAACACTGACACATGATGTCTAGAATTGCTGGATCTAGAACATCAATGATCTATCCATTGTTTTTTTTTTTTCCCATTGTTTTCTTTAAGGCAGTGTCTCGCCTAACGGCAAGAGGGCTCCCAGAAACATATACCATCTGACCAGTTCAATAATTCCAGTAGGATACAGTAAAGTTTTGTGTTTATAATATTTTAGTGAAAGTTCAAAGTGTCCATCTTACTGGCATTGATCGAAGGTGACTGACCAGATCTAGGTCATGAGCCTATTCTTGAAGCTGTAAGTGGATTCAGTCCCTCCTGAATATCATACGCCAACAATAGGGGTGAATAGTTTCTCAAAGGAAAATTGGGTTGCTGGTAAAAGAAGATGAGATATGCATGATGGCCTTGCAGAGCAAGAAAGGCCTGCTATAGAGTCAAAGAAAACTTCTAAGCCCATAAATGCAGCCAGTAGAATTACCTGGCATATCTGGAAAGGCCTATGTGTAAGACATTTTCTACTGATTGCCACAACATCATTGCTTAGTGGCAAGCGGTGTCTTTGCCATCAATTAAATCCTAATACCACTAAGCAGAAATTAAAGAGCTTTAATGGGATCTTGGACCTATTGATGAATGCCCAGGACAGTAGCTCATGCTGTTGATGTGTGGAATCAAATATCTTTACCCACTGGGAATGTCATCATTTAAATGGCCCTATTGATTTTAGGTTTTGGCAGGGCTTCTTTGACCCTGGAAAGCTTCAGGTTGCCTGAGGGGACATCACCTAAGATGTAACTCCATGTTATGTAGTCCTGAATTGGACCCAAACTAACTTCATCATCTGTCCTAGGGTGGTCTGGCTTAGACAGGGTGTCTGGGAACACTAGAGCAATTCATTTTATGTTTTATGTTTATTGATGAATTCATTTGGAAAAGCTGCTTCTAGGCATTGTACACATTGTAGTCATGTAAGAAGGACTGCTTGTTTGGAAAATGTTTAATTATTGTATCAACATTAAAATTTTTTTTCAGCTTTATTGAGGTACAATTAACACATGAAATTGTAATATATTTAAAGCATACAACATGATGATTTGCTATATGTATATGTTGTGAAAGGATTCTCACCATCAAGAATTAACACATCCATCGCACCTCATATATTTATTTTTTTTTAAGAGATTACTTAAGTTCTGTTCTCTTAGCTAGTTAGCTAGTTTGAATCATTTATAATACAGTTTTATCAACTATAATTACCATGTTAAACACTGGATCCTCAGGGCTATTCATTTTATAACTGAAAGTCTGTATGCTTTTACCAGCCTTTCCCTATTTCCTCCAATGCCCAGCCCTGGATGTCCACTATCCTACTCTGTTTCTAAGTGTTTGCATTTTTTTGTTTTAGATACCACGCATCAGGGCTTCTCTGGTGGCTCAGATGGTAAAAAATCTGCCTGCAATGTGGGAGATTCCCCACTCCAGTATTCTTGCCTGGAGAATTCCATGGACAGAGGAACCTGGTGGGCTAGAGTCAATGGGGTCGCAAAGAGTTGGATATCATTGAGTGACTAGCACTTTCACTTTCACTATATATCAGTGATACCATATGGTATTTGTCTGTTTCTGTCTGGCTTATTTCACTTAGCGTAGCATAAAGCCTTCCAGTTTCATCCATGTTATCACAAATGGCAAGTTTTCCTTTTTTTAAGGTAAATAATATTATATGTAAATATCTCATTTTCTTTACGCATTCATCTGTCAACAGACACTCAGGTGTTTCCATATCTTCGCTATTGTGAATAGTGCTGTAATGAACATGGTACTGCACATATCTTTTCAAGATAGTGATTTTATTTCCTTTGAATATATACTCAGAACTGGAATTGCTGGTTTATATGATTGTTCTAATTTTAATTTCTTGAGAAACCTCCACATTGTTTTCCTTGAAGGTCATACCATTTTACATTCCCATCAACAGTGTACAAGAGTTTTCTTTTTGCCACATCTTTGCCTGGATTTATTATTATCCCCTGTCTTTTTGGTAATATATCAATACAGCCTACCAGTTTTGAGGAGATATCTTACTGTGATTTTGATATGCACTTCGCTGATGATCAGTGTTGCTGAGTACTTTTTCATGTATCTGTTGGCCATCTGTATATCTTCCTTGGTGGTGATGGTTAAGTAGCTAAGTTACGTCTGACTCTTGCAACATCTAAGATGTCTTTTTAGATCCTTCATCCATTTTAAAATTGGGTTATTTGGTTTTTTTGCTATCAAGTTGTATGGATTCCTTCTGTATTTTGGATATTAACCTGTTATTGGCTATATTATTTGCAAATATCTTCTCCAGTTCAATAGGTTGCCTTTTCATTTTGTTGATGGTTTCTTTTACTGTGCAGAAGCTTTTAAGTTTCGTGTAGTTCCACTTGTTTTCTTCTACTTTTGTTGACTTTACTTTTGGTGTCACATCCAGAAAGTTATTGCCAACACCAACAACAAAGAGCTTACTCCCCGTGTTTCCTCGTAGGACTTTTAAAAGCTTTAACTCTTATGTGTAAGTCCTTAATCTGTTTTGAGTTGATTTCTTATGTATGATGTAGGGACCCATTTTCTTTGCTTTGCATATGAATATCCAGTTTCCCCAACACTGTTTATTGGAGAGACTCTTCCTTTCCCCATTGTATATTTCTGACTCGGTTGTCAAAAGTTGCCTGACCATGTATGCATGGATTTACTTCTGAGCTCTCTATTCTCTTCTAACCTATCTGTCTGTTTTTAAGATTTATGATTAACCAAATCATATTGTTTTGATTACTGTAACTTGCAATATAATTTGAAATCAGAAATTGTGATGCATCCAGCTTCATTCTTCTTTCTTAAGATGGTTTTGGCTATTTGAGGCCTTTTGTGGTTCCCACATGATTTTAGGATTGTCTTTCTCAAGTTCTGTGAAAATGCCATTGAAAATTTGAGAAAAGTTTGCGTTGAATTTCTAGATCTCTTTGCATAGTATGGACATTTAACAACATTAATTCTTCCAGTCCATAAATATGGAATAGCTTTCCATTTGTTTATGTCTTCTTCAGTTTCTTTTACAGGTATTTTATTGTCTTCACAGTACAGATCTTTCAGTTCCTTGTTTAAATTTATTCTTAAATATTTTACTCTTTTTAATGAAGGTGAAAGTGAAGACGCTCAGTCATGTCTGACTCTTTGCGACCCCATGGACTGTAGACTACCAGGCTCCTCTGTCCATGGGATTTTCCAGGCAATAGTACTGGAGTGGATTGCCATTTCCTTCTCCAGGGGATCTTCCCGACCCAGGGATCGAACCCGGGTCTCCCGCATTGTAGACAGACACTTTACCGTCTGAGCCACCAGGGAAGTCCTTTCAAAAAAAAAATTACCTTCATTAAACGTAAACTTGATTTAAAAATCTTTTTGGTAGTTCCTGTTAATGGATAAAATCAACAAATTTTATATATTGATTTTTGCATACTGCAGTTTTACTGAATTTATTATTTTTGAGGTTTTTATGAACTCCTTTAATGTTTCTTACATTTAATATCATGCCATTTGTAAACAGAGACAGTTTTGGTTTATTTTTTCTGTTATTCAGTTCAGTTCAGTCACTAAGTCATATCCAACTCTTTGTGACCCCATGGACTGCAGCACGCCAGGCTTCCCTGTCTATCACCAACTCCAAGAGTTTACTCAAACTCACGTCCATAGTGTTAGTGATGCCATCCAACCATCTCATCCTCTGTCGTCTCCTTCTCCTCCCGCATTCAATCTTTCCCAGTATCAGGGTCTTTTCAAATAAGTCAGTTCTTTGCATCAAGTGGCCAAAGTATTGGAGCTTCAGCTTCAGCATCAGTCCTCCCAATGAGTATTCAGGACTGATTACCTTTAAGATGGACTGGTTGGATCTTCTTGTAGTCCAAGGGACTCTCAAGAGTCTTCTCCAACACCACAGTTCAAAACATCAATTCTTCAGCGCTCAGCCTTCTTTATAGTACAACTCTCACATCCATACATGACTACTGGAAAAACCATAGCTTTGACTAGACGGACCTTTGTTGGCAAAGTAATGTCTCTGCTTTTTAATATGCTGTCTAGGTTGGTCATAGCTTTTCTTCCAAGGAGCAAGCGTCTTTTAATTTCATGGGTGCAGTCACCATCTACAGTGATTTTTGAGCCCCCCCAAATAAAGTTTCTCACTGTTCCATTGTTTCCCTATCAATTTGCCATGAAGTGATGGGACCAGATGCCATGATCTTCGTTTTCTGAATGTTGATTTTTAAGCCAACTTTTGCACTCTCCTCTTTCACTTTCATCAGAGACTCTTTAGTTCTTCTTGGCTTTCTGCCATAAGGGTGGTGTCATCTGCATATCTGAGGTTATTGATATCTCTCCTGGCAATCT
This sequence comes from Capra hircus, assembly GCF_001704415.2. NCBI lineage: Eukaryota > Metazoa > Chordata > Mammalia > Artiodactyla > Bovidae > Capra > Capra hircus. The sequence goes on from NC_030829.1 coordinate 40,421,745, forward strand.
CCCAGGTTGTGCTTCATCTAGCCTGACATTTCGCATGATGTACTCTATATAAGTTAAATAAACAGGGTGACAATATATAGCCATCGCGTACTCCTTTCCCAGTTTGGAATGGGTCTGTTGTTCCATCTCCAGTTCTAACTGTTGCTTCATACAGATTTCTCAGGAGGCAGGTCAGGTGGTCTGGTATTCCCATCTCTTGAAGAATTTTCCACAGTTTGTTGTGATCGACACAGTCAAAGGCTTTGGAATAGTCAATAAAGCAAAAGTAGACGTTTTCTTGGAAATGTCTTGCTTTTTCGATGATCCAGCAGATGTTGGCAATTTGATCTCTGGTTCTCTGCATCTTCTGAATCTACCTTGAACATCTGGAAGTTCATGATTCATGTACTGTTGAAGCCTGGCTTGCAGAATTTTGAGCATTACTTTGCTAGTGTGTGAGATGAGTGTCATTGTGTGGTAGTTTGAGCATTCTTTGGCATTGCCTTTCTTTGGGATTGGAATGAAAACTGACCTTTTCCAGTCCTGTGGCCACTGCTGAGTTTTCCAAATTTGCTGGCATATTGAGTGTAGCACTTTCACAGCATCATCTTTCAGGATTTGAAATAGCTCAGCTGGAATTCCATTACCTCCACTAGCTTTGTTCGTTGTGATGCTTTCTAAGGCTCACTTGACATTGCATTCCAGGATGTCTGGCTCTAGATGAGTGATCACACCATCGTGATTATCTGGGTCATGAAGATCTGTTTTGTATAGCTCTTCTGTGTATTCTGGCCACCTCTTCTTAATATCTTCTGCTTCTGTTAGGTCCAGACCATTTCTGTCCTTTATTGTGCTCATCTTTGCATGAAAAGTTCCCTTGGTTCCTCTAATTTTCTTGAAGAGATCTCTAGTCTTTCCCGTTCTATGTTTCCCTCTATTTCTTTGCACTGATCACTGAGGAAGGCTTTCTTACCTCTCCATGCTATTCTTTGGAACTCTGCATTCAATGGGTTTTCTCCTTTACCTTTCACTTCTCTTCTTTCCTCAGCTATTTGTAAACCCTCACGAGACAGCCATCTTGCCTTTTTGAATTTCATTTTCTTGGGGATGGTCTTGATCACTGCCTCCTGTACAATGTCTCAAACCTCTGTCCATAGTTCTTAAGGCACTCTATCAGATCTAATCCGTTGAATCTATTTGTCACTTCCACTGTATAATCTTAAAGGATTTGATTATGTCATACCTGAATGGTCTAGTGATTTTACCTACTTTCTTTAATTTAAGTCTTAATTTGGCAATAAGGAGTTCATGATCTGAGCACAGTCAGCTCCCAGTCTTGTTTTTGCTGACTCTATAGACCTTCTCCATCTTTGGCTGCAAAGAATATAGTCAATCTGATTTTGATATTGACCATCTGGTGATGTCCATGTGTAGAGTCTTCTCTTGTGTTGTTGGAACAGGGTGTTTGCTATAACCAGGTTTTGTTTGTGCCCTCCAAGTGTCTGTTTCCCCAGTCCTGTGTAAGTTCTGGTGGTTCTATGGTGTGGTTAATGGTGACAGCCTCCAGGAGGGCATATGCCATACCCAGGTCTGCAGCACCCAGAGCCCCTGTGGCAGGCCACTTCTGACCCATACCTCCACAGGAGACACTCAGACACAGTTCTGACTCCGTCTCTGTGTGCTGGGCATGTGTTTTGTGTACTTCCCCGGTCTGAGCAGCTCAGGCGACCTGCTGCCTGGTGAGTGCACTGTCCCAGGTGGGCCGTGTGTCTTAATCAGCTCCCAGGTCCTGGCTGCTTGGTTTTCTGGGCGTGCTGCAAGAGTACCGTCTCACCTGTACTGTATGTCTCCTCTGGAGAGCTGATCTCAAGCTGCGAAACTCCTGGTGGATGTCAACCATCCAGGATCTCAGGAAGATGTGGTTGGCAACTAGGAACCTGCTTACAGTTTGGTGGAAGATGCTGTCTCTGGGGCTGAGTTTGTAGCAGCCCCTTACATTCTGGCTCTGGCTGTCCCAAACCTGCCTCTCTGCCTCCAGGTGGCAAGGTGCTGGTAGGCAACTGGTTTGCCCTCCTTTGGTATTTGCTCCATCCTTTGTTCTGTGAGAGGACCAAGCTGTGTGTTAGGTTGTTAGGTTAGAGCCTTTCGTGAGAAACTTCTCTTTTCCGCAGTTGCAGTTAGGCGTGTATTCTGTGGGATTTTTTTCTTTTCTCCCAGTTATGTTGCCTTCTGAGATTCCAAAATTTCCCACGGACCCACCTGTGAAAGGGTTTCCTATTGTGTGGAGACTTCTTCACGAAACCCTCTCCAGAATGGGTCTCAGTCCCTATCTCTTTGTCTCTCTTTTTGTCTTTTATACGTTGTCCTAACTCCTTTCGAAGAGAATGGGCTGCCTTTCTGGGTGCCTGGTGTCCTCTATGAGTGTTTAGAAGTAGTTTTATGGAAGTTGCTCAGCATTCAAATGATCTTTTGATGAATTTGTGGGGGAGAAAATGGTCTCCCCGTCATTCCTCCACCATCTTCCCTTGTGATAAGTCTGTCCAGCCGGTATTCAAGGGAAAGAGAAATAAACTCTAACAAGAGGAATGGCACTAGCCTACAGTGGGAGAATTGATAGTAGCTGTCGTTGGAAACGACCACATTGTTAATGCTTTGTGGAGCATGCTTTTTAGAAACTGTTTTTACTTATGTATTAAGCATGCCTTGGCAGAGTTTGATTTGGGGTGTATATGACCGCTGACAGAATTTTTAAAATGAGATGAAGTAAACAACGGGCATATGCACATACATATATAGGTTTTTAAATTTATGTATCTTGAGGAATCAATAATTTCTCTTCTTTGACATCCAGGATTTCGTATCTTATCCTGCTTACCTCTTTACTCTAACAAGAAGCTCAGAGCTAAATTGAATCATATTAGTCCAATTTTCCTCTTCTTTTGATTCATGGCTTTGATATTTTCCTTTCTTTTACATACTACTTGTGTTGATATTTCTTTTGAATCTTTTGTGGAATAGCTGTATATGAAATTTTTGAAATGAATCAAACACACATGTTCAGTTCAGTTCAGTTCAGTTCAGTCACTCAGTCGTGTCCGACTCTTTGAGACCCCATGAATCACAGCACGCCAGGCCTCCCTGTCCATCACCAACTCCCGGAGTTCACTCAGAGTCAGGTCCATCGAGTCCGTGATGCCATCCAGCCATCTCATCCTCGGTCGTCCCCTTCTCCTCCTGCCCCCAATCCCTCCCACCATCAAAGTCTTCTCCAGTGAGTCAACTATTCACATGAGGTGGCCAAAGTACTGGAGTTTCAGCTTTAGCATCATTCCTTCCAAAGAAATCCCCAGGTTGATCTCCTTTAGAATGGACTGGCTGGATCTCCTTGCAGTCCAAGAGACTTTCAGGAGTCTTCTCCAACACCACAGTTCAAAAGCATCAATTCTTCGGTGCTCAGCCTTCTTCACAGTCCAACTCTCACATGACTACTGAAAAAACCATAGCCTTGACTAGATGGACCTTAGTCAGCAAAGTAATGTCTCTGCTTTTGAATATGCTATCTAGGTTGGTCATAACTTTCCTTCCAAGGAGTAAGCGTCTTTTAATTTCATGGCTGCAATCACCATCTGCAGTGATTTTGGAGCCCCCCAAAATAAAGTCTGACACTGTTTCCACTGTTTCCCCATCTATTTCCCATGGAGTGATGGGACTGGATGCCATGATCTTCATTTTCTGAATGTTGAGCTTTAAGCCAACTTTTTCCCTCTCCTCTTTCACTTTCATCAAGAGGCTTTTTAGTTCCTCTTCACTTTCTGCCATAAGGGTGGTGTCATCTGCATATCTGAGGTTATTGATATTTCTCCTGGCACTCTTGATTCCAGCTTGTGTTTCTTCCAGTCCAGCGTTTCTCATGATGTACTCTGCATAGAAGTTAAATAAGCAGGGTGACAATATACAGCCTTGACATACTCCTTTTCCTATTTGGAACCAGTCTGTTGTTCCATGTCCAGTTCTAACTGTTGCTTTCTGGCCTGCATACAGATTTCTTAAGAGGCAGGTTAGGTGGTCTGGCATTCCCATCTCTTTCAGAATTTTCCACAGTTAATTGTGATCCACACAGTCAAAGGCTTTGGCATAGTCAATAAAGCAGAAGTAGATGTTTTTCTGGAACTCTCTTGCTTTTTCCATGATCCAGAGGATGTTGGCAATTTGATCTCTGGTTCCTCTGCCTTTCCTAAAACCAGCTTGCGTCTCATATCTATAGTGTAGTATAAAAAGCTCCGCCTTCAGAGTTAAATGATGGAGATTCAAATCTTCACTTTCCTCTTTGCCTCACTTTCTCCATCTGTAAGTTGGTTTTTGTGAGGAAGAACTGGATCATAGAAGTGCCCAATAAATTGTAGCTGTTGAAAGCAGATCTCCACACAAATGAGTGCATGATGTAAAATGGCTGGAATGTGAGTAAGGCTGATAGATTCATCAATATCATAATCTTGGGTGTGAGATCTTACTACATTGATACATGACATTGTCACAGGGAGAAACTAGGTGAAGGGTACACGAGAGCTCTCTGTAGTATTTCTTACAACTGAATGTGAATCTATGATTATCTCAAAGTAAAAGGTGAGAAGAAAATGTTCCAGGACTATTGCTTCTATACTATCCAAAGTAAACCATTGTTTTGTTTTTGCTTTTTCTTGCTATGAAAATATGCTGATTTTGGTTGTACCCACTTATAAGATTATCAAATGCAATTAAGTGTTATATTAAATGTGTTTTTATGTATCAACCAGTTGGTTGCCAGCTGTGAAAAATTTCATTTATACAAATAACCGATGGTGTAATTTTCCCTGTTAAGAATAAGTCAATAAATAAGAAGAGTTTAACAAGCTACTGCCAAGCTAACATTTAAAGGCTATCAGCTTGAGAGTCCCTTGGATAGCAAGGAGATCACACCAGTCAATCCTAAGGGATATCAACCCTGAATACTCATTGGAAGGACCAATGCTGAAGCTGAAGTTCCAATACTTTGGCCACCTGATGTGACGAACCAACTCACTGGAAATGACCCTGAGGCTGGGAAAGACTGAAGGCAAAAGGAGAAGAGGGTGGCAGTGGATGAGATGGTTAGGTAGCATCACCGAGTCAATGGATGTTAATTTGAGCAAATTCTGGGACATAGTGAAGGACAAGAAAGCCTGGCATGCTGCAGTCCATGGGGTCGCAAAGAGTCAGACATGATTGAGGGACTGAACTACAAAACCTATACTTTTTTTTTCTTGGAAAAAAAGAAAAATTAAAACAGATCTGAATCTCAGAATGTCTTCAGGAGGAACTGGGAGATACTGATACCAGAAGAAATTCAGTCAGATTGGATATGATCTGTGCAAATTTGATTATAGTTTTAGTAGTTTTACACTGCATGTGAGGCAACGTTCCCTTTTCCATTTGAAACCTTCAGGAAATCAAGTTTAATTAAAACAACCAAACAGCAAAATTCATGCACTGAATAGAATTTGAAAAAAAATAATGTACTTAACATGTTTAATGTTAAGTACATTAAATGTTACATTTAATGTTAATGTGCAATCTAAATCTTCCCAGTCTCTGTAGAGCACAAAACATGTCCTCAGGAGTTGAAAGTAAAACTAGAACTTTGCCTCCCTCCAGCGCTCATATTTCCTCAAGTATTAGTGAACTCATAATCTGGAAAGAAAGAGATCCAGATTCTAGGCATGATTTAGTTACCAGCTTCCCATTTCTCCACAAGCCATTTCATCTCTATGAATTAAATGAATTTCCCAGGTGACACTAGCGGTAAAAACCCGCCTGCCAGTGCAGGATACTTAAGAGACATGGGGTCGAACCCTGCGTCAGGAAGATCTCCTGGAGGAGGGCATGGCAACCCAGTCCAGTATTCTTGCCTGGAGAATCCCATGGACAGAGGAGCCTGGTGAGCTACAGTCCACAGGATCACAAAGAACTGAAGTGACTTAGCATGCAGGCACATGCACATGTCCCTAGTCCAAATCAAGGAGATTGGATTGGAGGTCTCTAAGATTCCTTAAATCTCAGATAGTCAGTTATTTTCCTTATAGACATCCATTTATATCAATCTACCTTTATATGAACATTTTCCTTTTATGTTTTCACAGAACACAATACTTATAGGGAGGTTAAATATTCTTTGCCCTTCCTTCCCCTGATTCTCAGATGATACATTGACTCTGAGCTATTTCCGGACATTTACTGCAATCTGTGAGAACCTAGTACATATCTTTTTTGGAAAAAGGAAGTTGTAAAATTTTACTAAATTATTCACTGTTTTTATCACATGTACTTATGTAGCAAATTTTAACCAATTCAAGGAAAAAGACATGCAAAAAAACCCAGAGTGATCTAGACAGATCTGTGCATCAAGATCAAGGGAAAAAGAAGAAGGGGAGGGAGGAGGATGTTCTAGACAATCTAGGCTAAGACTGGTCCTGCTATGAGTGCAACCCTTCCTGGATGATCCAGGAAAAAAGAGAAGTGAGTTATTTGACTATCATTAACTGCAAAAGGAAGCATACCACATTTTTGGCACAGACAAACTATTTCCTAGCTGTGAGAAATGCTTTTCCTATACACTCTTATAAAAAAGATATTGATAATGTTTGCAAAAGTAGTCTCACAGAAAGTGTTGTAAGGTTATCAATCTAATTGTTTCTTAGTTCCATGCTCAATAACAGACCAAGACATGCTGTAATTGCAATTTTGAAAAGACATTTCTATACATTGCTAATGTCCTATAATGTGGATGATATCTGCCTTTCTTGAGAATGAATCTGATACAGGAATAGGATGTTGAGAAAATGGAGAAATGGATTCAGTTCAGTTCAGTTCAGTCGCTCAGTCGTGTCCGACTCTTTGCAACCAGATGAATTTCAGCATGCCAAGCCTCCCTGTCCATCACCAACTCCTGGAGTTCACTCAAAATTATGTCCAGTGAGTCAGTGATGCCATCCAGCCATCTCATCCTCTGTCGTCACCTTCTCCTCCTGCCCCCAATCCCTACCAGCATCAGAGTCTTTTCCAATGAGTCAACTCTTCGCATGAGGTGGCCAGAGTACTGGAGTTTGAGCTTTAGCATCATTCCTTCCAAAGAGCACCCAGGGCTGATCTCCTTTAGAATGGCCTGGTTGGATCTCCTTGCAGTCCAAGGGACTCTCAGAAGTCTTTTCCAACACCACAATTCAAAAGCATCAATTCTTCGGCTCTCAGCTTTCTTCATAGTCCAACTCTCACTTCCATACATGACTACTGGAAAAGCCATAGCCTTTGTTGGCAAAGTAATGTCTCTGCTTTTGAATATGCTATCTAGGTTGGTCAACTTACTCTTGCAAAGAGTAAGCGTCTTTTAATTTCATGGCTGCAGTCACCATCTTCAGTGATTTTTGGAGCCCCCCAAAATAAAGTCTGACACTGTTTCCACTGTTTCCCCATCTATTTGCCATGAAGTGATGGGACCGGATGCCATGATCTTCATTTTCTGAATGTTGAGCTTTAAGCCAACTTTTTCCCTCTCCTCTTTCACTTTCATCAAGAGGCTTTTTAGTTCCTCTTCACTTTCTGCCATAAGGGTGGTGTCATCTGCATATCCGAGGTTATTGATATTTCTTCCGGCGATCTTGATTCCAGCCTGTGCTTCATTCAGCCCAGTGTTTCTCATGATGTACTCTGCACATAAGTTAAATAAGCAGGGTGACAATATACAGCCTTGACATACCCCTTTTCCTATTTGGAACCAGTCTTGTTCCATGTCCGGTTCTAACTGTTGCTTCCTGACCTGCATACAGGTTTCTCAAGAGGCAGTTCAGGTGGTCTGGTATTCTTATCACTTGAAGAATTTTCCACAGTTTATTGTGATCCACACAATCAAAGGCTTTGGCATAGTCAGTGAAGCAGAAATAAATGTTTTTCTGGAACTCTCTTGCTTTTTCGATGATCCAGCAGATGTTGGCAATTTGATCTCTGGTTCCTCTGCCTTTTCTAAAACCAGCTCGAACATCTGGAAGTTCATGGTTCACGTTTTGCTGAAGCCTGGCTTGGAGAATTTTGAGCATTACTTTACTAGCATGTGAGATGAGTGCAATTGTGCTGTAGTTTGAGCATTCTTTGGCATTGCCTTTCTTTGGAATTGGAATGAAAACTGACCTTTTCCAGTCCTGTGGCCACTGCTGAGTTTTCCAAATGTGCTGGCATATTGAGTGCAGCACTTTCACAGCATCATCTTTCAGGATTTGAAATAGCTCGGCTGGAATTCCATCACTGCCACTAGCTTTGTTCATAGTGATGCTTCCTACAGCCCACTTGACATCGCATTCCAGGGTGTCTGGCTCTAGGTGAGTGATCACACCATCGTGATTATCTGGGTCATGAAGATCTTTTTGTACAGTTCTTCTGTGTATTCTTGCCACCTCTTCTTAATATCTTCTGCTTCTGTTAGGTCCATACCCTTTCTGTCCTTTATTGAGCCCATCTTTCCATGAAATGTTCCCTTTTCTAATTTTCTTGAAGAGATTGCTAGACTTTCTCATTCTGTTGTTTTCCTCTACTTCCTTGCATTGATTGCTGAGGAATGCTTTCTTATCTCTCCTTGCTATTCTTTGGAACTCTGCATTCAGATGCTTATATCTTTCCTTTTCTCCTTTGCTTTTCACTTCTCTTCTTTTCACAGCTATTTGTAAGACCTCCCCAGATAGCCATTTTGCTTTTTTGCATTTCTTTTCCATGGGGATGGTCTTGATGCCTATCTCCTGTACAATGTCACGAACTTGTGTACGTAGTTCATCAGATACTCTATCTATCAGATCTATTCCCTTAAATCTATTTCTCACTTCTACTCTATAATCATAAGGGATTTCATTTAGGTCATCCCTGAATGGTCTAGTGGTTTTCCCCACTTTCTTTAAGTCTGAATTTGGCAATAAGGCGTTCGTGATTTGTGCCACAGTCAGCTCCTGGTCTTGTTTTTGCTGACTATATAGAGTTTCTCCATCTTTGGCTGCAAAGAATATAATCAATCTGATTTCGAAATGCTGCTAAGTCACTTCAGTTGTGTCCAACTCTGTGTGACCCCATAGACGGCAGCCCACCAGGCTCCCGCATCCCTGGGATTCTCCAGACAAGAGTCCTGGAGTGGCGTGTCATTGCCTTCTCCGGTGTATGAAAGTGAAAAGCGAAAAGAAAGTCGCTCAGTCTTGTCCAGGTGTTTAAAACCAGTGTCTTCCTGACCTAATCAAGGGAGAACTCTTAAGGAAGGTACACTAAAGAAGTTAGATGTGCTATTTTCTGTGCCGCATGAGAACTTGAAGTCTGTCCCCTCCCATGCATCTCCAAAATATGTTTTCCATTTACAGATTAGGTTGAACATCCTACCTTTCTGTCTTGATGTCAACTGCTTGAGCATATCTTTCTTCTGTATGGTAGGTTTCTAGCATTTTTTAGCCTTAGATTTTGGATTATTTTATTATAAGTCACTGTGATGTTCTGCTAAAAACTGTTGTCTGTATGAGTGTTGTTATATGAAGCAAGGATTTTACCTTCCTTAATCTCCTAGTTTTCTGATGATAACGATGTATTCTTTATGGAAATACCAGTATGATTTCAGGGAAAAACAATGGCTTTAAAAATTCTTGTGAATATTGGATCAGTTTCTTATTACCATAGGCATCTTGCCAATATTTTGAATGCTTCTAATCTGAATGGCATGCTCTGCTTTGCATTTGGCCTATTTTCCAGAATTCATGGACATTGCCCCAAAGTAACATAATCAAATATGTCAAATAAGCCCCAGATAATTGGTTCTTATGCACTCAGTGTTATGTAGGAATATGTTTTTACCTATTTATTAAAGAAATTTTATTTTATATCGGCATATAGTTGATTAACAGTATTGTGTTAATTTTAGGTATGCAGCAAAGTGATTCAATTATACATAGGCATGTGTATATTCTTTTTCAAATTCTTTTCCCATTTATGCTATTATAGAATATTGAGCAGGGTTTACATTGTGATGCATTTTTAAAATAGTTGTTATTAAATAGGAAAAGATGAGTTTTATTTTAATTCATTTATGAACAGGTATTTATTGAGCACCTAAAGGAGATTAACCCAGGGATTTCTTTGGAAGGAATGATGCTAAAGCTGAATCTCCAATACTTTGGCCATCTCATGTGAAGAGTTGACTCACTGTAGAAGACTGATGCTGGGAGGGATTCGGTGCAGGAGGAGAAGGGGACAACCGAGGATGAGATGGCTGAATGGCATCACTGACTCGATCGACATGACTCTGAGTGAACTCTGGGAGTTGGGGATGGACAGGGAGGCCTGGTGTGCTGTGATTCATGGGGTCGCAAAGAGTCGGACACGACCGAGCGACTGAACTGAACTGAATGTGTGTCAAGCAATGTCTAAGGAAAGACAATCAGGGTTTTCTCTTATTGAGTTTTTATTTGAGAAAGAAGGAAAATAAATGTGCAAACCAAAAAGTGAACAAGGTGATTCAGACATAGAGGGTAATTCTAAGACTTTATATTAATGTGTCAGCATTGTTGGCAGAAGGGATAATTAGGCAAGGCCTTTGGAGGAGGTGACATTTCAGCAGAGAATTAAATGCTAAACAGGAGCTAGCCATGCAAAAGATTTTGGGAAAAGTATTCTAGGCAAAGAGAACAGTGCGTATGAAGACCTTGCTATAGTAATGAGCTTGTGATGCAAGCATAGCGAGAAAAAATGGCCATTGTAACTGGAGGTAGTAAGTGTGTTTGGGAAGGAGAAAGATTACTGAAGATGAGGTGAGAGAAGCGGGAATAGGTCAATTTTGCAGGGCCTCTTAGGTGTTGCTTAGGAATTTGGAATTCCTCCTCAATGTAGTGAGTGACCAAAGAGGAGCTTTAGATGAAGGTCTGACATGACCAGATTTATGTTAGAGTACTTACTCTTGCTTATGGGTCTATCAATGTGAGGTTTGTTTGGTTTTTTTTTTTTTTGGTAGCTAAGGGAGTACTTTTTTATGCAGAAGTGTCTATTCACTATAAGTTGGGATTTTAATTAATGTTTAATTTGTTAAAGCCATGTATTTTAAACTTAAGTTTTTAAAATATTTAGATTAATTCAGAAATCTTGTTGTGCAATTTATGAGTGTTATAAAGAATAAACTCTACTGAATAATCCTTTGCATTTACTTACTTACATTTCTCCATCAGTATTTTAAAATGCATTTACAAGTTTAACACTTTCATTTTCTTTGTAAATACTTTAGACAGTTGGCAAAACTTTTCCAAGCTTCTCAACCACATTTTGACTCATATATGCTAATATCAGAAATATAATAAATCCAATTATGTTTTTTAAAAATTTATTTAATTGGAGGCTAATTACTTTACAATATTGTAGTGGTTTTTGCCATACATTGACATCAATCAGCCATGGGTATACATGTGTTCCCCATCCTGAACCCCCCTCCCAACTCCCTCCATATCCCATCCCTCAGGGTCATCCCAGTGCACCAGCCCTGAGCACCCTGTCTCTTGCATTGAACCTGGACTGGCAATCTGTTTCACATATGATAATATACATGTTTGTGTGCTATTCTCTCAAATCATCCCACCCTTGCCTTCTCCCACAGAGTCCAAAAGACTGTTCTATGCATCTGTGTCTCTTTTGCTGTCTTTCATATAGGGTCATCATTACCATCTTCTAAATACCATATATATGTGTTAGTATACTGTATTGGTGTTTTTCTTTCTGATTTACTTCACTTTGTATAATAGGCTCTAGTTTTATCCACCTCATTAGCACTGATTCAAATGCATTCTTTTTAATAGCCAAGTAATATTCCATTGTGTATATGTGTAGCTGTGTACCACAGCTTTCTTATCCATTCATCTGCCAATGGGCATCTAGGTTGCTTCCATGTCCTGGCTATCATAAACAGTGCTGTGATGAATATTGGGTACATGTGTCTCTTTCAATTCTGGTTTCCTCAGTATGTATGCCCAGTAGTGGGATTGCTGGGTCGTATGGCAGTTCTATTTCCAGTTTTTTAAGGAATCTCCACACTGTTCTCCATAGTGGCTGTACTAGTTTGCATTCCCACAAACAGTGTAAGAGGGTTCTCTTTTCTCTACACTCTCTTCAGCATTTATTGTTCGTAGACTTTTGGATAGCAGCCATTCTGACCGGCGTGAGATGGTACCTCATTGTGGTTTTGATTTACATTTCTCTGATAATGAGTGATGTTGAGCATCTTCTCATGTGTTTGTTAGCCATCCGTATGCCTTCTTTGGAGAAATGTCTATTTAGTTCTTTGGCCCATTTTTTGGTTGGATCGCTTATTTTTCTGGAATTGAGCTGCAGGAGTTGCTTGTATATTTTTGAGATTAATTCTTTGTCAGTTGCTTCATTTGCTATTATTTTCTCCCATTCTGAAGGCTGTCTTTCCACATTGCTTATAGTTTCCTTCATTGTGCAAAAGCTTTTAAGTTTAGTTAGTTCCCATTTGTTCATTTTTGCTTTTATTTCCATTACTCTGGGAGGTAGGTCATAGAGGATCCTGCTGTGATTTCTATCAGAGAGTGTTTTGCCTATGTTCTCCTCTAGGAGTTTTACAGTTTCTGGTCTTACATTTAGATCTTTAATCCATTTTGAGTTTATTTTTGTGTATGGTGTTAGAAAGTGTTCTAGTTTCATTCTTTTACAAGTGGTTGACCAATCTTCCCAGCGCCACTTGTTAAAGAGGTTGTCTTTTCTCCCTTGTATATTCTTGCCTCCTTTGTCAAAGATAAGGTGTTCATAGATGTGTGGATTTATCTCTGGGCTTTCTATTTTGTCCCATTGATCAATATTTCTGTCTTTGTGCCGTACCATACTGTCTTGATGACTGTAGCTTTGTAGAATAGTCAGAAGTCAGGCAGTTGATTCCTCCAGTTCCATTCTTCTTTCTCAAGACTGCTTTGGTTATTTGAGGTTTTTTGTATTTCCATACAAATTGTGAAATTATTTGTTGGAGTTCTCTGAAAAATACCATTGGTAGCTTGATAGGGATTGCATTGAATCTATAGATATCTTTGGGTAGTATACTCATTTTCACTATATTGATTCTTCTGATCCGTGAACATGGTAAATCCAATTATCTTAAACATCATAGTTATACTTAAAAACAGTTAAAATATCTTAAACCTCTTTACCTAAAATCAGAAGTCAATAGTCAATTACATGTTTAAAACTAGAATAATAGGGCTAACTTGTCAGCTTCTTAAATATAACAAATTCTCTAAATAGTACAGATACTTATTACCAAACATTCAAACTGACTAATGCCTAACTTAACTCAAAATTATGAATATTATGTGTTTAACTGACTTTGTGATCTCTCAATTTAATTTTTGAAAAACCCCTTGCCTACTAGCAGAACAGTGACAACCTGTCAAGTGGGTTGAGGTTAGGTTTCCAAGTAGCATGAAATTATGTTTTTATATGAAGTTGTTGAGTCAGCTATATATGACTATAGCACAGTCACGTCTTCAGAGAGCTCCAATTGGGATGAGCACTGCGACATATATATATAATGGCTCTTCCTTAACTGAACATTAATATCCTGGAACATTCTTCTTACTTGTTTACAATGAGGATTCCCTTGTCAATCCCATGTCTTTGTTACTTACCACCTGTGTAACTTTGGCTCAACTTTTCTAAGTCTCAGTTTCCTCATCTATAAAATAGAGATAATGATTACATCCACTGTATATAATTATGAGGATCCTATGCAAAAATATACATAAAATGCTCAGAACGGTGTCTGACATACACTAAGAGCCAAAAAGTTTATGTTTACCACTATTACCCTCAAATGGGGCTTCTCTGATGGCTCAGACAGTAAAGAATCTGCCTGCAATGAGGGAGACCTGGTTCCATCCCTGGGTTGGGAAGATCCCCTGGAGAAAGGAATGGCTACCTGCTCCAGTATTCTTGCTGGGAGAATTCCATGGACAGAGGAGCCTGGCAGACTATAGTTCATAGGGTTGCAAAGAGTTGGACAAGACTGAGCAACTAACACAACACCTTAATTAATTAGGTTTAATTAACGTGGATTTTAAAAATTTCATGATATGTGAAAAATGTCAGAGGCCCATTAAATCAAAGATCTTTTTATCCTTAACAGGCAGAGTGAAGTGGTTGGCACTGTTATAGAGGGACTGGAAAAGAGGTGGGTATAGGATTGAGTCTGCAGACCTAACATGGCATTTAAAGAGTTTGCAGTGAGTAGCAGTTCAAATAAGTGATCAGTGTGAGAGGTGGGAGTAGGTTAGTCAGTCTCACACATTGTAGCAGGGGGTGGTCTTTGGAGTGGACCTAATTCTAAGGTAGGGAATTTAGAGGCCACAAATGTCATGCCAAAACATAATGCCAGACAAGTAGTAACCATCAGAAAAGGTCCCCAAGGTAATAAGTTCTGTGGTGTTGTAGTGCTGGCTGTGCAGTGTTAGTGCAACTTTGAGGAGATACCCCACATCCAAGGGCAAAGGAGAAGCCACAGCAAGACAGTAGGAGGGGCAAAATTATGTTTAGAATCAACCCCATACTGGCCAGAGACGCTAAGAAGGCTCAACCATACCTTGTGTGCACCAGGACCCAGAGACCCGACAGAGACTGAGACAGAACCGTGTTTGAGTGTCTCCTGTGTAGGTATGGGTCAGCAGCGGTCTGCCTCAGAGGCAGGGGCTCTGGATGCAGTAGACCTGGGTATGGCATAAGCCCTCTTGGAGGAGTTCACCATTAACCCCACCATAGAGCTGCCAGAACTTACACAGGACTGGGGAAACAGACTCTTGGGTGGCACAAACAAAACCTTGTGGGTACCAGGACGCAGGAGAAAGGAGTAGTGAACCCACAAGAGACTAACTCAGACTTGCCCGTGAATGTCCAGGAGTCTCTGGTGGAGTCGTGGGTCGGTGGTGGCCAGCATCAGGGTTGGGGGCACTGAGTGTAGCAGTGCATGCATGGGACCTTTTGAAGGAGGTCTCCATTATCTTCATTATCTCCATCATAGTTTGGCCTCAGGCAAATAACAGGGAGGGAACACAGCCCACTCTTCAACAGAAAATTAAATTAAAGATTTACTGAGCATGGCCCCACCCCTCAGAACAAGACCCAGTTTCCCCCTCAGTCAGTCATCTCCCATCAGGAAGCTTCCAGGAGCTTCTTATCCTTCTTCATCAGAAGACTGAAAGCTATAATCACAGAAAACTAACCAATCTGATCTCATGGACCACAGCCTCATCTAACTCAATGAAACTATGAGCCATGCCATCTAGGGCCACCCAAGATGGACGGGTCATGGTGGAGAGCTCTGACAAAATGTGGTCCTCTGAAGAAGGGAATGGTAAATCACTTTAGTATTCTTGCCTTGAGAACCTCATGAACAGTATGAAAAGGTAAAAAGATAGGACACTGAAAGATGAACTCCCAGGTTGGTAGGTGCCCAATTTGCTACTGGAGATCAGTGAAGAAATAACTCCAGAAAGAATGAAGAGATGGAGCCAAAGCAAAAACAACGCCCAGTTGTGGATGTGATAGGTGATAAGTAAAGTCTGATGCTGTAAAGAACAATATGGCATAGGTACCTGGAATGTTAGGTCTATGAATCAAGGCAAATTGGAAGTGGTCAAACAGGAGATCGCGAGAGTGAACGTTGACATTTTAGGAATCAGTGAACTAAAATTGCCTGGAATGGGCAAATTTAACTCAGATGACCATTATATCTACTACTGTGGGCAAGAATCCCTTAGAAGAAATGGAGTAGCCATCATAGTTAACAAAAGAGTCTGAAATGGAGTACTTGGATGCAATCTCAAAAATGACAGAATGATCTGTTGGTTTCCAAGGCAAAATATTCAGTATCACAGTAATCCAAGTCTATGCCCTGACCAGTAATGCTGAAGAAGCTGAACGGTTCTTTGAAGACTTATAAGACCTTCTAGAACTAACACCCAAAAAAGATGTCCGTTTCATTACAGGGGACTGGAATGCAAAAGTAGGAAGTTAAGAAATACCTGGAGTAACAGGAAAATTTGGTCTTGGAATACAGAATAAAGCAGGGCAAAGGCTAACAGGGTTTTGCCAAGAGAACACACTGGTCATAGCAAACACCCTCTTCCAACAACACAAGAGAAGACTCTACATATGGACATCACCAAATGGCAAATATTCAAATCACATTACTCTTTGCAGCCTAAGATGGAGAAGCTCTATAGAGTCAGCAAAAACAAGACTGGAGCTGACTGTGGCTCAGATCATGAACTCCTTATTGCCAAATTAAGACTTAAATTGAAGAAAGTAGGCAAAACCACTAGACCACTAGGTATGACATATATCAAATCTCTTGTGATTATACAGCGAAAGTGACAAGTAGATTCAAGGCATTAGATCTGATAGTTAGAGTGCCTGAAGAACTATGGAATGAGGTTCATGATATTGTACAGGAGACAGGGATCAAGACCATCCCCAAGAAAAAGAAATGCAAAAAAGCAAGATGGTTGTCTGCCGAGGGTTTACAAATAGCTGAGAAAAGAAGAGAAGTGAAAGGCAAAAGAGAAAAGATATACCTATTTGAAAGCACAATTCCAAAGAATAGCAAGGAGAGATAAGAAAGCCTTCCTCAGTGCAGTGCAAAGAAATAGAAGAAAACAATAGAATGTCAAAGACTAGAGATCTATTCAAGGAAATTAGAGATACCAAGGGAACTTTTCATGCAAAGATGAGCACAATAAAGGACAGAAATGGTATAGACCTAACAGAAGCAGAAGATATTAAGAAGAGGTGGCAAGAATACACAGAAGAACTGTACAAAAAAGATCTTCATGATCCAGATAATCATGATGGTGTGATCACTCACCTAGAGCCAGACATCCTGGAATGCGATGTCAAGTGGGCCTTAGGAAGCATCACTACGAACAAAGCTAGTGGAGGTAATGGAATTCTAGTTGAGCTATTTCAAATCTTAAAAGATGATGCTGTGAAAGTGCTGCACTCAATATGCCAGCACATTTGGAAAACTCAGCAGTGGCCACAGGACTGGAAAAGGTCAGTTTTCATTCCAATCCCAAAGAAAGGCAATGCCAAAGAATGCTCAAACTACCACACAATTGCACTCATCTCACATGCTAGCAAAGTAATGCTCAAAGTTCTGCAAGCCAGGCTTCAACAGTACATGAATTTTGAACTTCCAGATGGTCAAGCTGGATTTAGAAGGTGCAGAGGAACCAGAGATCAAATTGCCAACATCCACTGGATCATCGAAAAAGCAAGAATGTTCCAGAGAAACATCTACTCTTGCTTTATTGACTACTCCAAAGCCTTTGACTGTGTGGATCACTACAAATTGTGGAAAATTCTTCAAGAGATGGGAATACCAGACCACCTGACCTGCCTCCTGAGAAATCTGAATGCAGGTCAGGAAGCAACAATTAGAACTGGACATGGAACAACAGACTGGTTCCAAATCGGGAAAGGAGTAAGTACATCAAGGTTGTATATTGTCACCCTGGTTATTTAACCAATATCCAGAGTGATGCAAATTGCTGGGCTAGATGAAGCACAAGTTGAAATCAAGATTGCTGGGAGAAATATCAATAACCTCAGATATGCAGATGACACCACCCTTATGGCAGAAAGCCAAGAACTAAAGGGTCTCTTGATGAAAGGGAGGAGAGTGAAAAAGCTGGCTTAAAACTCAGTATTCAGAACACAAAGAATATGATATCTGATCCCATTACTTCATGGCTAATAGATGGGGAAACAATGGAAACAGTGAGAGACTTTTTTTGGGGGGTGGGGAGTGGCTCCAAAATCACTGTAGCTGGAGCCGGCAGCCATGAAATTAAAAGACGCTTGCTCCTTGGAAGTAAAGTTATGACCAACCTAGACAGCATATTAAAAAGCAGAGATATTGCTTTGCCAACAAAGGTTCGTCTAGTCAAAGCTATAGTTTTTTCAGTAGTCATGGATGTGATATGTATGGATGTGAGAGTTGTACTATAAAGAAAGCTGAGCACCAAAGAATTGATGCTTTTGAACTGCGATGTTGGAGAAGACACTTGAGAGTCCCTTGGAGTGCAAGTAGATCCAACAAGTCCATCCTAAAGGAAATCAGTCCTGAATGTTCATGGGAAGGAGTGATGCTGAATCTGAAACTCCAATACCTTGGCCACCTGATGTGGAGAGCCCGCTCATTTGAAAAGACCCTGATACTGGGGAAGATTCAGTGTGGGAGACGGGAACGACAGAGAATGAGATGGTTGGATGGCATCACCAACTCAATGGACATGAGTTTGAGCAAGCTCTGGGACAGGGAAGCCTGGCGTGCTGCAGTCTATTGGGTCGCGAAGAGTTGGGTACAACTGAGTGACTGAACTGGACTCTGACCAGGTTTGGGTGTGTTTATTTGGGAGTAAGGAAAAAGAAGCCAGTGTGGGCCAGAGCTCGATCCTAGAGGGATCTGATTCCTTGGCAGGTAACCAAAGGAGTTGAATTGAAACCCAGAAATGAGAAGAGAATATTATTGAGCATCCACTGTTGCCTGGCATATGTTCACATTTTTCTATATTGTCTGTATTATCACATTTCTCTAATGATAAATTCAAAAAGTAAATCTTTTTTTTTAAGTAAATCTTATTGCATTTATTTTATAGAAGGTGGGAGAAATGACTAAGTAAACTTTTCCAAGCTTATACATCCAGTAAATGGTGGGAGAGAATTAGACACAAGTCTTCTTATTTCAAAGGTCATGATCTTTCCATGACCGCACAAGGCTGCAGAGGTGAGGTAATGTTGCTCAGAGCAACAATGCCCAGAGCATTCGCCTACGTAGTCTTACATGTCTCCTGTCATGTGTCATGGTTAGACCTGAGATGAGGATGAGTGGAGACTGTAGAAGAGAGCCAGGTCTAGGACCACAACTATTGGAAGAAGAAGCTTGAAGAAGCTGGTCTAGGGTACAGCCTCAGCAACAACCGGGGTGTGGGCTTCATGCTCCGTCTTTGGGCTGGTTACTCTGCCCTGAAGGGGACTTTGGTTCTCTACTGAAGTAGAGGGCAGAAAAATTAACCTAAGTTTACTTATGGCAATGATTGTTTTTCCTGTTTTTTCCCACTTTTATTTACATCTATTTTTTTTGACTTTAATTTTTGGGACATAAGTTTTTGTTTCTTCAGTTTCTTCTGGGATATCTTTTTCTTCTGTGCAACCTCCTCTTCTGGTTTAGGAACAGTTTGTTCTTTTTCATCTCAGTGTGGCTAGGAGAGCTCATGTATGGGTTGATCCAACCATGAGATCTTTTAGTCCTGTGCCCCATCTTGGGGACTTTGTTCACCTGGATGTGCTCAATGACAAGAGAATCTACCTCTAAGCCCTTACGTTCAGCGTTACTCTTTACATTTTTGCATATGTGCAGGAAAAATTTATCATTCTTTTGGGGCCACCGACCCAGCATCCAGCCCTACTGCTGGGCCTATGCACACCTACCAACTCCACCACTGTAATGATGCCATAGCACCAGTTGCTTCTTTAAAGTGACATCCCCCAGATACTTGGTGGTTTTCAGATAGGCATACCCTTAATGGCCTGGACAGTTTCACAAGTGTTCCTAAAGTGAACATGAAGATTTTAACCTCTTGATTTGCATGATTCTGTGGGGTTGTCTGGGTCAAGTGAATAGCACACATGATTAGAGGTCACCTAAAGCTGCTTATTGGAAAAGAAAGCATGGCAGTGATTCTTAATCTCTCAATATGGTGAAAGATATAAGGTTTCCTAGAAAAATGTATATAACCTCATAGTCATACCATTCCACATTCCATCTCAGAGGGTTCACAGAACCCTTGAAACTAATAGAGGATTTGGTCACCAGTCCAAGAGAATCTTTAGACTACGGAAATCTTTAGACCAAGGATGCAGAGCCTTTTCAGAAGTGTTTGCTTAATGGAGTGCTGGCATTATTGCAAGATGATGTTTCGGCTGCTTCTAGCAACAGATACTAATTTAGAGTTAATAAGTTCTGTTTTACTTAATTCTTTTTAAAGTCTCACAACAATCCTGTAAGGTAGGTACTATCACTCAGTTCAGTTCAGTTGCTCAGTCGTGTCCGACTCTTTGCAACCCCATGAATCGCAGCATGCCAGGCCTCCCTGTTCATCACCATCTCCCGGAGTTCACTCTGACTCAGGTCCATCGAGTCCGTGATGCCATCCAGCCATCTCATCTTCTATCGTCTCCATCTCCTCCTGCCCCCAATCCCTCCCAGCATCAGAGGTTTTCCAATGAGTCAACTCTTCTCATGAGGTGGCCAAAGTACTGGAGTTTCAGCTTTAGCATCATTCCTTCCAAAGATCCCAGGGTTGATGTCCTTCAGAATGGACTGGTTGGATCTCCTTGCAGTCCAAGGGACTCTCAAGAGTCTTCTCCAACACCACAGTTCAAAAGCATCATTTCTTTGGTGCTCAGCCTTCTTCACAGTCCAACTCTCACATTCATACGTGACCACAGGAAAAACCATAGCCTTGACTAGTTGGACCTTAATCGGCAAAATAATGTCTCTGCTTTTGAATATGCTATCTAGGTTGGTCATAACTTTTCTTCCAAGGAGTAAGCATCTTTTAATTTCATGGCTGCAGTCACCATCTGCAGTGATTTTGGAGCCCCCCAAAATAAAGTCTGACACTGTTTCCACTGTTTCCCCATCTATTTCACGTGAAGTGATGGGACCAGATGCCATGATCTTGGTTTTCTGAATGTTGAACTTCAGGCCAACTTTTTCGCTCTCCTCTTTCACTTTCATCAAGAGGCTTTTTAGCTCCTTTTCACTTTCTGCCATAAGGGTAGTGTCATCTGCATATCTGAGGTTATTGATATTTCTCCTGGCAATCTTGATTCCAGCTTGTGTTTCTTTCAGTCCAGCGTTTCTCATGATGTACTCTGCATAGAAGTTAAATAAGCAGGGTGACAATATACAGCCTTGACGTACTCCTTTTCCTAATTGGAACGAGTCTGTTGTTCCATGTCCAGTTCTAACTGTTGCTTCCTGGCCTACATACAGATTTCTCAAGAGGCAGGTCAGGTGGTCTGGTATTCCCATCTCTTTCAGAATTTTCCATGGTTTATTGTGTTCCACACAGTCAAAGGCTTTGGCATAGTCAATAAAGCAGAAATAGATGTTTTTCTGGAACTCTCTTGCTTTTTCCATGATCCAGCGGATGTTGGCAATTTGATCTCTGGTTCTTCTGCCTTTTCTAAAACCAGCTTGAACGTCAGGGAGTTCACGGTTCACGTATTGCTGAAGCCTGGCTTGGAGAATTTTGAGCTTTACTAGCATGTGAGATGAGTGCATTTGTGTGGTAGTTTGAGCATTCTTTGGCATAGCCTTTCTTTGGAATTGGAATGAAAACTCACCTTTTCAAGTCCTGTGGCCAAACTGCTGAGTTTTCCGAAATTGCTGGCATATTGAGTGTAGCACTTTCACAGCATCATCTTTCAGGATTTGAAATAGCTCCACTGGAATTCCATCCCCTCCACTAACTTTGTTCATAGTGATGCTTTCTAAGGCCCACTTGACTTCACATTCCAAGATGTCTGGCTCTAGATTAGTGATCACATCATCATGACTATCTGGGTCGTGAAGATCTTTTTGGTACAGTTCTTCTGTGTATACTTGCCACCTCTTCTTAATATCTTCTGCTTTTGTTAGGTCCAGACCATTTCTGTCCTTTATTGAGCCCAACATTGCATGAAATGTTTCCTTGGTATCTCTAATTTTCTTGAAGAGATCTCTAGTCTTTCCCATTCTGTTGTTTTCCTCTATTTCTTTGTATTGATCGCTGAAGAAGGCTTTCTTATCTCTTGCTATTCTTTGGAACTCTGCATTCAGATGCCTATGTCTTTCCTTTTCTCATTTGCTTTTCACCTCTCTTCTCTTCACAGCTATTTGTAAGACCTCCTCAGACAGCCATTTTGCTTTTTTGCATTTCTTTTCCATGGGGATGGTCTTGATCCCTGTCTCCTGCACAATGTCACAAACCTCATTCCATAGTTCATCAGGTACTCTATCTATCAGATCTAGGCCCTTAAATCTATTTCTCACTTCCACTGTATAATCATAAGGGATTTGATTCAGGTCATACCTGAATGGTCTAGCGGTTTCCCCTACTTTCTTCAATTTCAGTCTGAATTTGGTAATAATGAGTTCATGATCTGAGCCACAGTCAGCTCCTGGTCTTGTTTTTGCTGACTGTATAGAGCTTCTCCATCTTTGGCTGCAAAGAATATAATCAATCTGATTTTGGTGTTGACCATCTGGTGCTGTCCATGTGTAGAGTCTTCTCTTGTGTTGTTGGAGGAGGGTGTTTGCTATGACCAGTGCATTTTCTTGGCAAAACTCTATTAGCCTTTGCCCTGCTTCATTCTGCATTCCAAGGCCAAATTTTCCTGTTACTCCAGGTGTTTCTTGACTTCCTACTTTTGCATTCCAGTCCCCTATAATGAAAAGGACATCTTTTTTGGGTGTTAGTTCTAAAAGGTCTTGTAGGTCTTCATAAAACCTTTCAACTTCAGCTTCTTCAGCATTACTGATTGAGGCATAGACTTGGATAACTGTGATATTGAATGGTTTGCCTTGGAGACAAACAGAGATCATTCTATCATTTTTGAGATTGCATCCAAGTACTGCATTCCGGACTCTTTTGTTGACGATGATGGCTACTCCATTTCTTCTGAGGGATTCCTGCCCGCAGTAGTAGATATAATGGTCATCTGAGTTAAATTCACCCATTCCAGTCCGTTTTAGTTTGCTGATTCCTAGAATGTCGACATTCACCTTTGCCATCTCTTGTTTGACCACTTCCAATTTGCCTTGATTCATGGACCTGACATTCCAGGTTCCTATGCAATATTGTTCTTTACAGCGTCGGATCTTACTTCTATCACCAGTCACATCCACAACTGGGTATTGTTTTTGCTTTGGCTCCATCCCTTCATTTTTTCTGGAGTTATTTCTCCTCTGATCTCCAGTAGCATATTGGGCACCTAATGACCTGGGGAGTTCCTCTTTTGGTATCCTATCATATTGCCTTTTCTTATTGTTCATAAGGTTGTCAAGGCAAGAATACTGAAGTGACTTGCCATTCCCTTGTCCAGTGGACCACATTCTGTCAGACCTCTCCACCATGACCCATCCATCTTGGGTTGCCTCGCAGGCATGGCTTGGTTTCATTGAGTCAGACAAGGCTGTGGTCCTAGTGTGATTATATTGACTAGTTTTCTGTGAATATGGTTTCAGTGTGTCTGCCCTCTAATGCCCTCTTGACAATACCTACCATCTTACTTGGGTTTCTCTTACCTTGGCGGTGGGTGTATCTCTTCAGGGCTGCTCCAGCAAAGCTCAGCCGCTGCTTCTTACCTTGGATGAGGGGTATCTCCTTACCGCCAATGATCCTGACCTTCAACGTGGGATAGCTCCTCTAGGCCCTCCTGCACCTGCGCAGCCACTGCTCCTTGGGTTGCTCCTCCGGTTGCTCCTCCCGGCGGCATGCCCTGGCCTCGGGCACGGGTGGCTCCTTCCAGCTGCCATCCCTAGCCTCCGGCTCGGGGTGGCTCCTCAGGGTCACTGCCCCTGGCCTCGGGTGCGAGGTGGCTCCTCCCAGCCGCCGCCCCTGGCCTCGGGCTCGGGGTAGCTCCTCAGGGTCACCACCCATGATCTCGGTTGCGGTGTGTCCTCCCGGCCTCCACTCCTGACCTTGGATGCGGGGTAGCTCCTCCCGGCAGCCACTGACCCCTGACACAGGGTAGCTCCTCTCTGCTGTTCCTGCGCCGTCGCAGCCTGTCACTCTAGGCCGCTGCCCCTGACCTCGGACACAGGGTAGCTCCTCTCGCCCGCGCTTAGTGCGCCGGTGCTCGCAGCCGCCAGCGCTTAGTGCGCCGGCGCTCGCAGCCGCCCGCGCTCGCAGCCCCCCGCGCTTAGTGAGCTGATCATTAGCCTTGCTTATATAGATGAGGAAATAACTCAGGAGAATTCAGTAATGTTCTCAAAGTTACAGATATAGTAAGTGGAGATGTGCTCAGTAAAAAATTGTATTGTTCAATAATGTCCTATCTTAGAACAAATACTTGTCAGTTTTTGACCTGGTATAACTGATAAGTGGGTATAACGTTTAACACATATATCATGTAAAGAAATTGTGATATTAGATTTTGATTGTAAACACTTGTTTGGGATGACAAATGGTACCTGCCAGATTAGAAATTTCATAGCAGCAAGCTCTACAGCTTTGCTTTGTTTCTTATGCATCTTAGAAATTTATCTAAATTTCAAAAAGGGATTTGCTGGTGACAAACACTATATGAAATGGGAAGTACTCATTACCCAGGTGACATTTCTTTCTGCTAGCAAATTATGTTGAGAATACAGAGCTTTTTATGTAGTGCTTTTACCTTGAAAATATTTTAAAGGTACTAGCCTATCAAGCTTCACCACATCTTTATGGGGTCAGTCAATATGAATTTCACCTTTCCCATCCTGTGGGTCGCTTTTAGGGACCTGCAGGTGCCAAGACCATCAGACAGAGCCCGCTTAGAGTGTTTGTATACTTCCAGACAACATTCATGCAGAGAGAGCTGTAAATCCATCTGTAGAAGAAGTTAGGGCCTTTGTGAGAGAACACACAAAACAACAAAGGAACTTGTTGAAAGACACAAGGCTACAAAGCAAATCCACGGCTCCCTGGGGCTGCTGTGAGTACTTGCTTTTACAAGGCTGTTACTAAATATTTTCCTGACAGAACCGAAAACAACCTGCCAGATTTTACATGTGTTTCTTTGGAGAAAGCCATAGGTGGTTATCAGAAAAGAAAAAACATTCAGTGGTTTCAAATCTTTCTTCCCACTAGAATAATCATCTAGAGGGAAAAAATCATTGTATTCTTGTGTGTTCTGATTCACTTACTTCAGTTCTGTTCTTTGGATTTCTTTGTGAAGGTGTTGGGGTCTCTGTCTCTCTCTGACCTTTTTTTTCTCTCTCTCTCTCCCCCCTTTTCTTTCCCTCCAAAATCAGACCAAACAACAAACAAACACACAAACAAAACCCCCCAAGTTTGTTGGCTCTCTATTCTACTACTTTCTCATGCACTTGGAGACCTTGAAGCTCAAACCTGAGAATGTATGAGTTATAGACATGTTGCAGGAGTGTCTGATGCACAGGAAGGTAAATAATAAATAATCTTTATTTTTCAAAGGGGAACAATTTAAGCATCTTTGCCTACACACTCAAAGGAGAAACTCTTCTGGACTTTTGTAAATTGTTGCCAGTCCTTGGTTATATATACTACCCTATAATTCAGAGTTTCTTGAAAGGAGTTAAACAATTTTAAGGCCACCATAAATTTTATTATTATTTCCTGATATCAATTACTTGGGCTCTCAGGGTGATCATCAAATTTGTATTCTCTTTGAATCATTCTAAATGAGAATTTGTCTCCAAAAATGATTATTTTTTGGTGTGTTTTCAAAAGGAAAATTGGTGCTATGGGCTAACAACTGTGGAAAATGATTTTTGAGTATAGCATGGGATTAATTTTGAGATGTACTTTTGGTGTTCAGAAACCTCAGAAACCTGGAAGCAAAACTGACCAGCTTATAAAATGCAAACAGGGACATATCTTTGATTCTTGAGAATTTTTCTTTGTAGAAGAATTAAAGACAAAAGGAAAGAAGGGAAGAAGAGAGAAGGGCAAAGAAAGATATGCACACTAATGTGAAATATTTGATTGCCCTTTCCCCAAGTTGTTGCTTAGAAAGTATCTATTTATTGCAGTCAAAGTCAAGTGATATTACACTGAGTTACAGTTTTATAGACCCCAGAGCTGGACAATTCTAGTTAAAAAATTAGCTTCTTGCCTTCCTATTACAAGTTTTTAATATCTGTTGAGTTGCTTATGGGGTATACAAATATTTTTTGCAACAGGTGCTTATGAGAGAGAGAAACAACTGACAGCATTTCCTTATAGCAGGGAATTCATACAACAAACAAAGACAGTATGTCAAATTAAAGCCCATTTCACGAGTGCGTGACCCTTAGGGGCACACAGTAGATAAAACATACAGTCCTTTGCAACATGATTTTGTAAATTGTGTTTGCCTGCTTATATTGCAAGAGATTTCTTTTCCTAATCATTTCAAGTCCTTTGTGTTTGCTTTAGCATAATTCTTTTAAAAGACACAGAAGGATATTTAGAGTCCTGAATTACACATTAAATGTATAACCATTCCTGGACACCTTCCTAATTTATATAGAGCTGTTTCAAAACAGGATGAAATTTTGAAAATATTGTGATCTAAAATATTCAGTATTTCAAAAAATGGTAAGAATTAGTGCTGAGAACATTGTGATGAAACAGCGTTTAGACTACTAATGACATTATGGGTAGGTGAATTCCTTTTGCTGGATAGTTTGACAGCATAGAGTCTGATCAAAAGAGATAATCCTCTGAGATAAGAATTCTAGGGGAGTTTCCTCAGGTAGTAATGTGACAGAAGTAGAACAGAATATTCATTACAGTGGCATTATAATGCTATCTCTAATTTCATTGTGAAGCCAGTGATAAAATATGTAAAATGGTTATGATGTAATTTATTAAAGTAGTTCTGATACAGTGTGAAAAAAGAAAATACAAAATGGCAGGAATGCAAGATTTGCATTCTTGCAGATATACAAGAATAGGCAGGTATATGAATAAGGGCAAGAAGACAAGAATCCCAAATGGAAATTGTAAACAGGTTTACAAAGGAGTTCATTGCTTTTAAAAAAATATTATTAGCTTTACTCTTGTGTCATCTTTTTAGATAATTACAGTTGGTGCTTCCTATCCATAGGTTCCACATTTCAGATTTAAGAAATTTTGAATCAAAAATACTTGAAAAAAAATTCCAGAAAGCAAAAATTGAATTTATTGTATTGGCAACATTTACTTTGTCTTTACAACTGTTTATGCAGCATTTACATTGTATTAAGTATTATAAGTAGGATTCCCCTGGTGGCTCAGTGGTAAAGAATCCGCCTACCAGTGCAGGAGACACAGCAGACACGGGTTCAATCCCTGGATTGGGAAGATCCCCTGGAGAAGGAAATGGCAACCCACTCCAGTATTCTTGCTTGGGAAGTCCTATGGATGTAGAAGCTTGATGGGCTACGCAGTCATGGGGTCGTAAAAGAGTCAGACACAACCTAACAACTAAAACAACAACAAGGTATTATTAGTAATCTAGAGATGATTTAAAGTTACAAGAGGATGTACATAGGTTACATGGGCTTCCTTGGTGTCTCAATGGTAAAGAATTCGATGCCAGTGCAGATGATGCAGGAGACCTGGGTTCAGTCTCTGAGTTGGGACGATCTTCTGGAGGAGGGAATGGCTACCCACTCCAGTATTCTTGCCTGGAGAATCCAGATTTATGGACAGAGGAGCCTGGTGAGCTATACTACATGGCGTCAGTAGCAAAGAGTTGGACACAACTCAGCAACTAAGCACACACACACAGGTTATATACAAATACTCCACTATTTTGTAAAAAGGACTTCAGCATTTGTGGATTTTGGTGCCTGTGGGGGATTCTGGAGCCAATCTCCCAAGGATACCCAAGGACAGCTGTATATAAAAGTAAGCTGATACACGTGTGAATTACTAATACTCCGAAACCACGTTGACAATGTTCAGGGCATCACCATAACAGGCTGAGTCTACCTTTGGCAGTTCTCTTGGGGGCCACTCATTTGCTATGGTCCACAGTCTAATCCGTGGAAGATTCTTCTCAGGATGGACTCACATTACCCAAGCTTGTGCAGCTGAATGCTAGCCCGGAGTGCCCCACTATGATTTACAATGAGCTATTGAATCATTGCACAGAATGTTGGGTCAGTACAACCAGTGCCTTCCATCCTCTTTGAAGGCTTGAAGAAGCAATGCAGGGAGCCAGAGCATCAGAAAATGGCCTGTTTTGCATGAGAAGAGGGCAAAAGGAGTTGAATGGCGTGACTATGTTTTCACTATAACATGACTGTCACTCTTTAGATAGTGTGATACCAGGGTCTCACAATGAGGTTGGTGGAGGAGTGAAACATAATTTTCCTTCTACCTTACTGAGTTCTTAGCCGAGATCCTTGTAACCAAAGACAAACTGACACAAGAGAAAAGCAAATAGAAGTTTATTAACATGTAGACCTTATCTTTCCATGGGAGATACGCAAGGAAAGATGAGTGACTCCCAAGATAGCTTGAGATTCAGACTTTATTTCCCTTTCTTGATAGGGAAAGAGTGGAGAGTGGGGTAGAAATGTAGACCTCTTAAGGTAGAGTAAACGATTTTTAGCAAAGATGAGTGGGCACTTAGTAGAGTAGCTAAGAGGTATGATGATTTGTGACTAAGATTGGATGTGTTGTGGACTTTTTCTCTCCTTACCTGTGGCGAGTCAGTCTCCCCTGGTTGAAGAAACTGCCAGAGAGGGAATATTGAGCTTCTTTTGGAGGATTTGCATTTAGGCAGATAAGGGGAGTTTGGAGAAAGTCTCTCCCTGCATTTGCTATTCTTCAAGTGCCTACAGCTCAAAATAATCCATAAACCAAAATGGCACATTTTGAAGTAGCATGTTCCTTTATCTTTCAGTGGTCTTTCTAGAAGACCTGAAACTCCATCACCTTAGCTGCCTACAGCCTCCTCTATACTCCACGTTAGGGTTGCCCTTCTCCCGATGTAAGAATACCAAATGGCCATTAACTGAAGACTTCTTTTCCCTAGACAGTACTGAAGTGTCCCCTGCCAACATTTGTTTTTGTAGCTTTTCCTTGGCTGTTTCCATGGCTGACCATTCCACCCCCACCCCCACTGCCCTCTGTGTTAAATAGGTTAATATCTTCTACCAGTTGAAAGTCAGGTTCTACTTACCTGTTTTCTTCCAGATGATGAAATGTCTCTGTATTGATCCACTGCATATGTAACAGCAGTACTAATTTTCTAAGTTCTTGTGGGAGTGTACTTTACTGTTGCTCACATATATTGAAAACAGCAGGTGACTGAGTTGAGGAGCCAGTAGAATTTAAATATCAGATCAAAGAGGAACATGGGGACTGAGATAAGTCAACAGAAAATTAACTCCAAGTGCCCATTTTATTTACTATAAGTCTAGTAAAATGCTTTGTTGCTCAGTCGTGTCTGACTCTCTGGAGCCCTGCCAGGCCCCTCTGTCCATGGAATTTTCCAGGCAACAATGGTGGAGTGGGTTGCCATTTCCTCCTCCAGGGGATCTTCTTGACTCAGGGATTGAACCGGTGTCTCTTGGGTTTCCTGCATTGGCAGGCAGATTCTTTACCACTAGCGCCACCTGGGAACCCCTATAAGAAACATACAAAGCATAAATCCAAAGTTGCTTCATTTTGTCTTGTCAGAGCCCATGCTGAATAGGAGGGTTAGGTACTGGGGGCCCTTTGGGACCTTCAGACAAGATACCAAGAAAGGACAGTTCCTCTTTATTGATGTAAGATGTGAGCATTTGAAGTCGTATCAACTCCTATAATAGGAGGATTGAGACTGCTTTCAGTAATGGCAGCCTTTGCTTCAACACTGACTCCTATATCTTTAAACTGTCTCTTCTTTTCAGAGAACTCTCTTTCCTGTCTGGAAGAGTGGTCAGTTGAGCCTCAGCAACCATATTTACTCACCATATGGTTCCCTGGCAAAAATTCTTTCCATTAGAGTTGGATACTTAATCCAAGCTTGCCCCACCAAGGACTCTCTTCCTGGAATTTGAGATTCATAGATAGGCAGTGATTTTCTGTGTGGCTGGAGCTGTGACAGGTAAACCTGAGATCTGTGGATGGCTTTATTTCTCTCTGAGGAATGAGGAGTGGAGAAACAAGAGGACTATATTTCCTAGTTTCCATTCTCTGGCATTACGGAAGTGGCTGTATCTCTGCTTCTGAGTCCTTGGGACCCTCTTTGTGTCCTAATAAACTTCTCTCCTTCCATTTAGTCCTAGTTTCTGTTACTTGGAACAAAGAGACTCAGCAATACATTCCCACTGCAAACTAGCGGCACAAGAATAATATTCCTCAAAAATCAGAAGAGTTGATGTTATACAGGGGGTTGAAAGATTTAGGTGACATATGTAACATCTTCAAATTTGGTGTTTTAAGGATATTTTTAAATCTCTGATAGAACTTTGCAGATCCTTCTGTTGAGTTGTCTGAAGCATTCCTTAGATAAGGGACCACTCTAAGGTTAGTTCCTTGGGAACTGGTTAACTAGGAAAATCTCTTCAAAATGACAAAAACTGGACTTCAGTACAATGTTTAAAGGCCAAAGACTGAGACAATCTAAAATTAAAATAAGTTTCTCAGAAGGCGCCTCTTCTTCCCCTTGAGGCCCTGCCTGCTCCCAAACACACAAATGCTCAAAGATACTGGGGGCTGAGATGGGCCTTTGGATTTCTATTTGATGTTATATTGCATATTAAATGACTGGCTCTGGGGCTTTGCTTTGAGAATAATAGTCACCAAATGACTATTTGTGTCTTTAGACTCTCAAATTCTATTTGCAAATCAAATTCAAAGAGGTTTGATTTGAGGAGCTAACACGGGAGATAATGTCTGTATGAAAACGTTTAGCTAAAATTTATCACCATATCCTCATCAATGACCATTTACTACTCACTGAGAAACATTACAAAGAAAATAAATTGTCATTGAACCCCACCCTCGGATTGATTGGGAAATGTCATTTATTTCTAGGAAAAAGGGAAGCCTGGTTGTAAGAGAAAGGGCTTCTCAAGGCTCTCTTATTGGTTGTTTTGAAGTGTTGAATTTAATAAGGCACAAGCAACTAGGAAGAGAATCAGGAGTGACAGGCGTAGAGCAGCGAGTGTAATATACAGCGAAAGTGGAGAATCCATCACGCCGGAACACTTTCTTGGTAGAAAAAGAAAGCACTGCTGTGTAAAATGGCTTAGCTTTGAAGGAATTCCAAGTCTTTATTTTTGGCCATTCAACTGTAGACTGGGGTTTCACAAGACTCATGTTGGGTTTAGAGGTTATGAAATACTGTTTTCCAAATGGAAATATATGGCTCGTAATCTCAAAGGAAAAGAAAGCAAAGAAAGAGCAATGCTTCTTGGCCAAGGCATCAATAATCCTTTTACTCTGAGATCTGTAATGATCACCCAAGGGCAGTAGCTCATTCTCCTGCTGCTTTTCCAACCTTCATGTTTTTATTTAAAAACCTTTGATTCTATTAAGATATATCATAACAAGCTATGTCTTGATATGCACATAGATTTGTCCTTGAGAAAGGTAATGTAACACATAACTTATAAATTACCTGTACCATTTTTTTCATTTCTCCATGGTTTGGAATTTTTTGTTTGTTTGTTTTAGTGAAGACAGGCTATCTTATTCTGCAATAAATTCACCTCCAAAATCCCAGTGGCATAATATGAAGGAAGGCTTATCTCTTATTCAAGGTACATGTTCAACACAAGTTGTCAGGGGTCTCTGCTATTTGTAGTCATTCAGGGACCCAAACTGATAAAGCCACATCATGTGACCTTCCTAGGGAAGAAAAACTAGAGAATTAAACATGGACTTCAGAGAGTTCCCTGATGGTCTGGTGGTTAGGATTCAGCACTTTTCACTGCTGTGGCCTGGGTTCAAACCCTGGTCAGGGAATTGAGATCATGCCACATAGCCAAGATTTTAAAAGATAAATAAGTAAAATAAACATGGGGTTTTCTCTGACTTAACCCTGTAATGAAGTATGTTACTTTTTTCTCATACCCCATTGAGTAGAGCTAGTCACATGGCCCTGCCAGCCACAAGCGCCTGAGACATGTAGGGATCTCTATGCTCAGGGCTGAGAACTGGATGAAATTGGTAGAATCTGTAATAATATCTACCACAGTTCAACTTTCTTAAGGCTTTGTTCCTCCATAAATTCAGCTCACAGCAATAGCCTCTTCCTTTGAAGATCTGTTAATGCTTGAGTCTACCATTCATTTGACCCTTAGCTTTCACTGTCTTTGATATGTAAATATACTACTGAAGATGAATAAATATTTGTATTTTTATGACATGTCTTCTATGCATGATTATAAGTTCCTTGAAAATAGACAATATGTAGTTTTTGTATCACCCATAATGCTTTGCATGCCCAGTAGGAGTGGAATGAATATAGTTTATGGGTGAAGCAAGAGTTCAAATGACAGGAAATGGATAAGAAACAAATTTGCTAACTTTATTTATTTCACCATGCATAGCAATTTCCTAATGGGAGGAGGCGTTCATGTCAAGTTTTTTTTTTCTTTTCTTACAATTTTTTGTTGTTGTTGCTGTGGACCATTTAAAAAATCTTTCTTGAATCTGTTACAGTATTGCTGTCTGTTTATGTTATGGTTTTTTGGCCAGGAGGCATGTGAGGTATTAGCTCCCTGAGCAGGGATTGAACTTGAATCCCCTGCATTGAAAGGTGAAGTCTTAACCACTGGACTGCCAGGGAAGTCCCTCATGTCAAATTAATTGACGGTCTTTATAATCTTTCTCTAGTCATTGAAAAGACTACTCTGGGCTCTTGTTGCTGAGGGCCATGAACACTTTGTGACAGAACACTTCTGGTATTTCTGGCTTTTGTTCAGCTAAGAAGAAAGGAAACAAAGGGAGGAAATCTGAAGAGAAAGGACCTTAGAGTTGAGGAAAAAGCTGTCAGTAGTCAAAGGGGAAGGAGGAAAATCACTGGAACCCAATTAAACCAGTAGGCACGAGAAGAGAGAGCATAATAATGTATGAGACTTGGTGCTTGCCTGCAGCCTCAGTGTTAAGATGAGACATAATCGTGGAGAAAGAATGAGGTGGATAAAGCAGCATGGGAGATGTTCCATCTGCAGGGTTGGTACTAGACAATACTTGAGAAAACCTCTGTGTTAGTGATCTATTGCTGACCATCAAATTAAGCTGAAATGGAATCGTTTAAAACTGCAATAAATATTTAGTATTCCATTCTATTTCCATGGGTCAGAATTTGGGTCAGGCCTCAGTTAGTTCAGTTCAGTTGATCAATCATGTCTGACCTTTGCGACCCCATGGACTGCAGCATGCCAGGCCTCCCTGTCCATCACCAACTTCCAGAGCTTGTTCAAACTCATTTCTATTGAGTCAGCAATGCCATCCAACCATCTCATCCTCTGTCGTCCCCTTCTCCTCCTGCCTTCAATCTTTCCCAGCATCAGGGATTTTCCGATAAGTCAGTCTTTCACATCAGGTGGCCAAAGTATTGGAGCTTCAGCTTCAGCATCAGTCCTTCCAATGAATATTCAGGACTGATTTCCTTGAGGATTGCCTGTTTTTATCTCCTTGCAGTCCAAGGGACTCTCAAGAGTCTTCACCAACACCACAGTTCAAAAACAACAGTTCTTCAGTGCTCTGCTTTCTTTATAGTCCAACTCTCACATCCATACATGACTGCTGGAAAAACCATAGCTTTGATTAGACACACCTTTTTTGGCCAAGTAATGTCTCTGCTTTTTAATATGCTGTCTAGGTTGGTCAGAGCTTTTTCCAAGGAGTAAGCATCTTTTAATTTCATGGCTGCAGTCACCATCTGCAGTGATTTTGGAGCCCCCCAAAATAAAGTCAGCCACTGTTTCCACTGTTTCCCCATCTATTTGCCATGAAGTGATGGGACCAGATGCCATGATCTTCGTTTTCTGAATGTTGAGCTTTAAGCCAACTTTTTCACTCTCCTCTTTCACTTTCATCAAGAAGCTCTTTAGTTCTTCTTTGCTTTCTGCCATAAAGGTGGTGTTATCTGCGTATCTGAAGTTATTGATATTTCTCCTGGCAATCTTGATTCCAGCTTGTGCTTCATCCAGCCCTGCATTTCTCATGATGTACTCTGCATATAAGTTAAATAAGCAGGGTGACAGTATACAGCCTTGACATATTCCTTTTCCGATTTGGAAACAGTCTATTGTTCCATGTTTGGTTCTAACCATTGCTTCTTGACTTGCATTGCTTCTTGACTTGCAGGAGGCAGGTATGGTGGTCTGGTATTGCCATCTCTTGAAGAATTTTCCACCGTTTGTTTTGATCCACACAGTCAAAGGCTTTGTCCTAGTCAATAAAGGAGAAGTAGCTGTTTTTCTGGAACTCTGTTACTTTTTCTATGATCCAGTGGATGTTGACAATTTGATATCTGGTTACTTTGCCTTTCTAAATCCAACTTGAACATCTGGAAGTTCTCGGTTCACATACTGGGACAGGCTTAGCTGAGTTGTTTTGTTTCTAGGTTTCATGTATTGGCTGGTTCCACAGTCATCTGAGGGCTTGACTGGGTCTGGAGAATCCACTTCCAAAGTGTCTTACTCATATGCCTGGCGTGTTGGTGGTGGATGGCGGGAAGCCTCAGTTCCTTTCCTTGGGGGCCTCTCCACAGGCTGCTTGAATATCTTCATACTGTGGTGACTGGCTTCTTCCAGAGGTAGAACAAGGTTAAAGCTTTAATATCCCTTATCACTTAGCCTCAGAAGTAACACATCATCATTTCTGCAATATCCTATTAGTTACACAGGTCAACCCTAGTCCATATCAAAGACTAGCCAGAGGCAAAAATCACTGGGGGACATCTTTTAGGCTAGATGTCACCCCTTCCACATTTTGGTGAGGGAGAATCAGATTAAAAATAAATATCAGGCACATTCCTTCCAGAGACTGGAGAGGAGAAGTTATGAAAAAAGCAAGTCTGGGTGTATTTGTGGCAGAAATATGAGCCTTTGAGGACTGATGGCATGCATGTCTGACTCAGTCTTTCCAGCTGAACAGACTTACTCTCTCTTCCTTGCCTTTCACTTCCCTGAGTCACTTCTTAGCCACTGCCAAAAAAGGATGATTTTGAAAAATAAAAATATCTACAATTGCATGAAAGAGAACTCTGATTTCCCTCCAAGTAAACCTCATCTATGGAAAATTAACTGCTCAGTCTATACTCCATTTCTCTTAGGAGCAGTGGAACTAGTTGGGAAGAATTAAGTATTTCTTAGGTTTTGTGAGTGAAAAAACATGGTAGCCTCTCTTGGCCTCAACCATCTCACCTGTAAAATGGCAACAGTGATGCCTATCTCCCAGGGAGTCATGAGACTTAAGCGATATAATAGAGATGAACAACACGTCTAGTACAGAGCTTGAAACAGTGGTGCCTAATAAATGCTTGGTCTCGTCTCCATAGAGAGTCTCATAGAATCTCTCCATCCTTAGAGGAATAAAATACATTGTTGTTGCTGTTCAGTCACTAAGTCATCTCTGACTCTTTGCAACCCCAGGGGCTGCAGCACACCAGGCTTCCTTGTCCTTAACTCTCATTCAGAATTTGCTCAAACGCATGTCTATTGAGTCGGTGATGCCATCCAACCATCTCCTCCTCTGTTGCCCCCTTCTCCTTCAATCTTTCCCAGCTCCCTCAATCTTTCCCAGCATCAGGGTCTTTTCCAGTGAGTTGTATGAATGATTAAAACAAAAACTCAAAACCTCATAAAACCTCACAAGAGGTGAATTTAATTATATAAAATTTAAAACAAACAAAGGCAGGGGCTTCCCTGGTGGTCCAGTGGCTAAGACTCCATGTTCCCAATGCAGGGGGCCCAGGTTCAATACTTCATCAGGGAACTGGATCCTACATACCACAACTAAAGTTGCCACCTGCTGCAATGAAGGTCGAAGATCTAGTGTGCCACAACTAAGACCAGGTGCAGCCAAATAAATAAATATTTTTAAATAAAATAAAATAATTCATATTGGGTGTGCCTAGTAAATCACTGCATCTATCCAAAGAAGTACCTTATTTTTTTTCCTATGGAAGTTTCTACAGTGGTGTAAATGTTTTATATGTATGCTGACCAGTATGGTGACCCCTGGTCTCCTATAGCTACTAAGCACTTGAAATGCAGGTAATGAGACTGAGGATGGTGTTTTGTTTAATTGTACTTTTTAAAATTTAAATAGTTTCCTATGATTAGTGCCTACCATATTAACCAGCACAAGGTAGAATGCCAAGGGCGCATGATGACTCCCTCTACATCAGGCAAAAAAATAGAAAAATTTGGAGGGTTTTGATCAACAAATGTGTTTGCTTCTATATGCCATATTTATGTATTTATTTTGGGTGGTACTAATTTGAACAGTTGGTCTGTTGCTATTGAGAACTCCTTCTCAATGCCAATATGTAGATTTACCACCTATTTGGTTGTGAACTTGGGTGATTCAGAAGCCAAGCAGCATCTGCGTGGATTTAGATGTGAAGAGCTTTCTGGATGGCACATAGAGCTGGATTCTTACTTGCATCTGTACTTTGTCCTAGTTTCCTTGGACTCAATAGAATCATTTAAGGTTTTACTATATTTTCACAGATTTTTTCCAAATTGTATTTAAAAATATTGTTACACTTTAGGGCTATATATTGGGTGTCTGATGTTATCTGCTAATATCCATGAATAACAATGTTAGAAATCATATGTAAGTTAATGGAAATTATTTGCCTTATCATGCTCTTGAATAGGTTATTTTGATTGATATAGGATGAAACTGAATAACTGGTCCAAGACTGTGAAGTCAGGATGACTTATGCTTTAGCTTCACCTGCTATCAGCTCTCCATCCTGATACAAGTTCCACCTTTGTTCCTTGGATATGCCACACCATGCATGTTCTTCCTAAATCTCTGTTTTTTGTGATGCTTTTTTTTTTTTTTCCTGCTGATCCCTTCTTCTCTCCTTGATAAAGATACCCATTCCAAATCTCAGCCCTACTTGAGAGCCTACCCACTCTTCTGAATTGAAAGAGAGCCCAGTAAAGTGTATAAAAGCATAGGCTCTGGAGTTAGACTACCTGTGTTAAAATCCCAGCTTCACCACTTACTATGATTTGGGTTTTTCACCTGCTTGTGCCTCAGCTTCCTCATTTGCAAAATGAGAATGGTTAGGATTCTACCTCATAGTCTTGTTGGAAGGATGAGTGAGACAAGTACTCAAAAGATGTTAGCTGTGATTTTATTCTGTGCTCCCTTATATTTCTTTTTATACTTTTTTCAGATTTATATAAAGGTTATGCTGTGTGTGCTAAGTCACTTTATTTATGTCTGACTCTGCGACCTATGGACTGTAGCCTTCCAGGTTCCTCTGTACATGGAATTCTCCAGGCAAATACTGGAGTGGGTTGCCATGCCCTTGTCCAGGGGATCATCCTGACCCAGGGATCGAACCTGCATCTCCTGTGGCTCCTACATATGTTATGGCCTCTGTACCTTCTTGACTTCCCCAGTGGCTCAGGCAGTAAAGTGTCTGCCTTCAATGCGGGAGACCTGGGTTCAATCCCTGGGTTGGGAAGATCCTTGGAGAAGGAAATGGCAACCCACTGCAGTACTCTTGTCTGGAAAATCCCATGGATGGAGGAGCCTGGTAGGCTACAGTCCACAGGGTCGCAAAGAGTTGGACACGACTGAGCGACTTCACTTCACTTCACTTCACCTTCTCGACATTGTTGGGTCTGCATGTTTCCATCCTCCACTTCCATTATGAGGAATTAGAAGTAAAACACAGTATATATTTCACTATTGTATCTTCAGCACCTCTTCCAGGGACCATCAGAGAAGAGGTACTCAATATATATTATTAAACAAATGGATGAAAATAGAGTGAATCCATTCATTCCACAGGTGTACACCTATCAAGTGAAAGTGAAAGTCAGTCGTGTCCAACTCTTTGCAACGCCATGGACCGAAAAATCCATGGAACTCTCCAGGCCAAAATACTGGAGTGGGTAGCCTTTCCTTTCTCCAGGGGATCTTCCTAATGCAGGGATCAAACCCAGGTCTCCTACACTGTAGTCCGATTCTTTACCAGCTGAGCCACAAAGGAAGCCCTGTACACCTGTCAAGTACTTAGCAAACCTGAGACTGATGAAGGAAAGCCTCCCTCTTTTTTTTTTTTTTTTTGCTGCACTGAGTCTTCATTGCAGTGGCTTTTTTTGTGGAACACATTCTCTAGGTGCACAGACTCAGTTGTTGCAACTCACTCACTCTAGACCAGTGCTCAGTAGCTGTGGTACAAGGGCTTAGTTGCCCCTGGGCATGTGGGATCTTCCTGGACCAGGGATTGAACCTGTGTCCCCTGCATTGGCACGTGAATTCTTAACCACTGTATTGCCAGGGAAGTGTGGGCATACCTTTAGTATCTATTTTCTTTGACCCACTCTCTTCTAAGATATTTAAGGTACAGTGGTTTATTAGTTTTTCTATTGAGGCATAGCAGATTGCTGGAGAAGGAAATGGCAACCCACTCCAGTGTTCTTGCCTGGAGAATCCCAGGGACCGTGGAGCCTGGTGTGCTGCCGTCTATGGGGTCACACAGAGTCAGACACGACTGAAGTGACTTAGCAGCAGCAGCAGTAGCATAGCAGATTGCATGAATTTAGGGGCTTAAACAGCATGTAGTTGTTATCCCTCCGTTTCTGTAGGTCAGAAGCCCAACATAGGTACAGTGCGCTAAAATCAAGGTGTCAGCTGGACCACATTCCTTTCTGGAGGCTTTAGGGAAAAATCTGCTTTCAAGCTCATTTGACGTGTTGACAGAATTCATTTCTTGTGGTTGTAGGACTGATATCCTTGCTGGCTGTTGGCCGGGGACCACCTTTAGCTCCTACAGGCTTCTCCCTTGGCCCTTACATCTCAGAACCATTAATAGCACATCTAATCTTTCCCATACTTGGAATCTCTCTAACTTGGGTGTGTGTGTGCTTAGTCATTCAGTCATGTTCAACTCTTTGTGACCCCTTGGATTGTAGCCCACCAGGCTCCTCTGTCCATAGGGATTCTCTATACTGGAGTGGTTTGCCATGCTCTCCTCCAGGGGATCTTCCCAACCGGGGATCGAACCCAGGTCTCCCACATTGCAGGCAGATTATTTACTGTCTGAGCCACCAGGGAGCCCCATTATGGGCTGTATTGCTTCTGCTTCCACTTCTGCTACTTCTCTTTGACTGAATTTTCCACTTTCTACTCCGCTTTTAAAGCTTCATGGGACTACACTGGATAAACTCAGATAATCCAGGGTAATCTCCTAGTGTCAAAGCCAACTGACTAGTAACCTTAATTACATTTGAAAAATCCATTCACAGCAGCACCTAGATTAAAGTTTGATTGAATCACCAGAGGCAAGAATCTTGCTGGAACATCTTTAGAATTCTGCCTGTCACAGTGCTCAATTAATGACTGAGCTGAAACTGTTAGAAACATTTACCATATTTTTATCTGGCTTTCACCTCAAAGAGATCAGGGATTGTATTTGTTTTATTCACCAGTTTATGACCAGCACAGTGCCTATCTGATAATATTTATTAAACACTGAACTGCCTCTGCCTGTGTATTTAGTCTTCTTTTTTCAAAAAAAAAAAAAAAAAAACTAATTTGGTTGTAGGTTACCAAAATGATCAAATGAACTTATAAAAAATTATATTTGTTTTGCTTTTAACTTTGTGCTTTGGTCCTTAGGAACTCAGGGTTTACCACCTGATCCTTTATCTACTTTTGTGTTTTGGTGTCATTTGACTTTTCCTCATAAAAGAAAATACGCTGGACCTATTTGGAGCTTAGGGAGCATGATTATAAGAAGGTTGTAAGGGACTGCTGGACTATCAGTAATGCTGATTATGATGATGACAACAATAATGACGATGTTTTGGTCAAGGTAGCCCAGGCTGTTCAACCAAGGTGAACACTGGGTGACACTTGGCAATGTTTAGAGGCTTTTTCAGTTGTCACAGTTAAGGGAGACGGTACTACTAGGATCAAGTTGGTGGAGGCCAAGGATATTGCTAGAAATCGTATAAGACACAGGACATCCCCCACAACAAATAATTGATATAGTATAAAATATCAGTAGTGTCCAAGCTGAGAACTGATTAGGTAAGCTAATTGCCTTAGTGAACAACATCAAATATCAATAACTTAACAGAAAAGCTTAATTTCTTACTCCTTTAGAATCTATTACAAACATTTCTGGAGGGTGGCTCTCCTCTGAGGTTTGAGTAGGATCCATATTCCTTCCATCTTGTAGCTCTTACTTCTTCAACCAGTAGCCATCAGGGTTGTTGAGAAAGAGTAAAGGAGAGAACCTGAAAGATTTCTGCGGCTTCATCCATGAAGAGGTATGCATCATTTCTTCCATATTCCATTAGTTAGAACTCACTCACTTGAACCCACTCAACTATATCAGAGCTGGTAAATGTGTTCTAGCTGTGTGCCTGATTGGCTACTAGTGCTTTCTAACAGAAAAGGATGATAATAATGGCAACAGTAGCAACATTAATTCCAATAATATCAAACATTTTAAAAGTTTTTCCATGTCAGGCATGTATAATATAATTTATCAGATGGTGTAACTCAGGCTTGAGTATGTTGAATACCTTGTGTGATTCATGCAAAATGTATGGGGAACCCAGAGGTGAACCCAAGCCTATCTCATTCCAAAGTACATGTGCTTAATCATTACTTGATACTCTAGTTAGAGCAGGAATTGAATGCTACTCTTACTTGGGTTTAATTTTTATGAAATTGGAACTATACCCATAAGTATGATAAATACAGGATGTTCAAGGCTTGTACGTAAAACTGAAACTGCTTAAAAAGTGTTTCCTAAAGAGCTGTTGAAATCCTTTTTAGGGAATATCAATATACAGATTGCTTTCCAAGTTTTTGTCAGGATTACAAAAGAATAGACAGGAAGAGATGAATATCATAGGTGAAGGCTATCGTAGTGCTTTTAAATCATCCTGTTGCACTTAGGCATTGCAGCCCATGATTATATATATTTCACATAAGTCTTTGGTAGTCCAGGGGGACTGCTGGCCGACGTAATGAACACTACTAGGAATCTTGACAGCAAACTCTAAATGGTTTCAGTGCTGTTGAGTTTCAGGAAAGTGAGCCTTCCTTGAAGTGAATGGCTATTTCTGTCTTATTTAGGTAATTTATTCTTATCCGGCTTACATTAATGGCAGGCCTTGTGTCATATGTAATAGTTATAATAAGGCACTCACCAAAGCTTCCTCTTAGGGGTAGAAGGTACTTTGGGTTTTACTCTCATGGAGTAAGAAGGAAGAGAGAATAGAAGCCCTTGCTTCACAAAGGCCACACTGGTAGACAGAGTGATATGAGTGGGTAAGAGATGTGAACAGAGTTCAGAATTTTCCTTTAGAATAAAATTTAGCAGTTTCCTGGAATGTCCTAATTGACTTTGCGGGGTCTGAAAAGTTATATTGTCATGGATCTACATGAAAGAGAGAACAGAAGCCCTCGCTTCAGAAAGGCCACCCTGGTTGACAAAGCAACGTGAGTGGGTAAAAGATGTGATCAGAGTTCAGAATCTTCCTTTGGAATAAAACCACAGCAGTTCCTGGAATGTTCTAATAGACTTTTCAGGGTCTGAAAGCTGGTCATAGATGTGGTGGTTCTCAATGCTGCTGCCTTCATTATCAACTTCTTCTTTGAATGTAATAGCCCAACATTCTCAGTGAATTCTCTATTTTGTGCCATTTCAGTTGAACTTCTAATTTTATTGCTTAACAGTTTTTGTTATTAAAAAAAAAATCCTGTTCTTTCTTATCTCCTCCTCTGTGGAACCCTGCCTTTCTCTCTATTTTCTTACAAGAGAGATATCTGACTCCTTAGCTTGTGCTTTAACCTCAGTTGTGTAGAACCACAGAGCATGTTAGGAAGGACACTAATTTTTCCTTTTTGTCTAACTGAAAGAGTAAAAGGTATGGCCTGATCATTAAAATCATCCTAAATACATTTTTTTCTGTTATTATTAGTGTATCGTAAGTCTGTTTTTCATATGTGTATTTCAGTTGCTCAAAGCCCTCCCCCCGCCCCAAGATGATATCAGTACAATAGTAAATTACAACTGTCTAGGGCTTCCCTGATGGCTCAAAGGGTAAAAAATCTGCCTGTAGTACAGGAGTTGCAGAAGACGCCGTTTCAATCCCTGCGTCAGGAAGATCCCCTGAAGTAGGAAACTGCAGCTCATTCCAGTGTCAACTGCAAATTGGCGCTTACCAAGAGCACTGCCAGCAACTGAACAACAAAGACATTTACCATCTGCCTCTAAGGAAATTGAACCCTACACTGCTATAGTTTTCTGTGAGTATGGTTTTAGTGTGTCTGCCCTCTGATGCCCTCTTGCAACACCTATCATCTTACTTGGGTCCTCTTACCTTGGGCGTGGGGTATCTCTTCAAGGCTGCTCCAGCAAAGCACAGCTGCTGCTCCTTACCTTGGATGAGGGGTGTCTCCTTCCACCGCCCTTCCTGACCTTTAGCGTGGGATGGCTCCTCTAGGCCCTCCTGCACCCACACAGCCACCACCCCTTGGATGTCGGGTTGCTCCTCCTGGCCACCGCCCCTGGCCTTGGGCGTGGGGTTGCTCCTCCTGGCTAGCGCCCCTGGCCTCAGGTGCCGCCCCTGGCCTCTGACCTGGGGTACCTCCTCTTGGCCGTCACCCCTGACCTCGGACGCGGGGTAGCTCCTCTCAGCCGTTCCTGCGCCATCGCAGCCTGGCACTCTAAGCTGCTGCCCCTGACCTCGGATGTGGGGTAGCTCTCAGCCATGCATAGTGCGCCGGCCGCCACCCCCTGCACTTAGTGCACCGGCCGCCGCCAATCTAATCACACTAGGACCACAGCCTTGTCTAACTCAATGAAACTAAGCCATGCCCGCGGGGCAACCCGAGATGGGTGGATCAAGGTGGAGAGGTCTGACAGAATGTGGTCCACTGGAGAAGGGAATGGCAAACCACTTCAGTATTCTTGCCTTGAGAAACCCATGAACAGTATGAAAAGGCAAAATGATAGGATACTGAAAGAGGAACTCCCCAGGTCAGTAGGTGCCCAATATGCTACTGGAGGTCAGTGGAGAAATAACTCTAGAAAGAATGAAGGGATGGAGCCAAAGCCAAAATGAAGGGATGGATACCCAGCTGTGGATGTGATTGGTGATAGAAGCAAGGTCCGATGCTGTAAAGAGCAATACTGCATAGGAACCAGGAATGTCAGGTCCGTAAATCAAGGCAAATTGGAAGTGGTCAAACAGGAGATGGCAAGAGTGAATATCGACATTCTAGGAATCAGCGAACTAAAATGGACTGGAATGGGTGAATTTAACTCAGATGACCATTATATCTACTACTGCGGGCAGGAATCCCTCAGAAGAAATAGAGTAGCCATCATGGTCAACAAAAGAGTCCAAAATGCAGTACTTGGATGCAATCTCAAAAACGACAGAATGATCTCTGTTCGTCTCCAAGGCAAACCATTCAATATCATGGTAATCCAAGTCTATGCCCCAACCAGTAACGCTGAAGAAGCTGAAGTTGAATGGTTCTATGAAGACCTACAAGACCTTTTAGAACTAACACCCAAAAAAGATGTCTTTTTCATTATAGGGGACTGGAATGCAAAAATAGGAAGTCAAGAAACACCTGGAGTAACAGGCAAATTTGGCCTTGGAATGCGGAATGAAGCAGGGCAAAGGCTAATAGACTTTTGCCAAGAAAATGCACTGGTCATAGCAAACACCCTCCTCCAACAATGCAAGAGAAGGCTCTACACATGGACATCACCAGATGGTCAACACCAAAATCAGATTGATTATATTCTCAGCAGCAAAAGATGGAGAAGTTCTATATAGTCAACAAAAACAAGATCAGGAGCTGACTGTGGCTTAGATCATGAACTCCTTATTGCCAAATTCAGACTTAAATTGAAGAAAGTAGGGAAAACCGCTAGACCATTCAGGTATGACCTAAATCAAATCCCTTATGATTATACAGTGGAAGTGAGAAATAGATGTAAAGGCCTCGATCTCATAGATAGAGTGCCTGATGAACTATGGAATGAGGTTCATGACACGGTAGAGGAGACAGGGGTCAAGTCCATCCCCACGGAAAAGAAATGTAAAAGAGCAAAATGGCTGTCTGGGGAGGCCTTACAAATAGCTGTGAAAAGAAGACAAGCGAAAAGCCAAGGAGAAAGGGTGTGATGTAAGCATCTAAATGCAGAGTTCCAAAGAATAGCAAGAAGAGATAAGAAAGCCTTCTTCAGTGATCAATACAAAGAAATAGAGGAAAACAACAGAATGGGAAGGACTAGAGATCTCTTGAAGAAAATTAGAGATACCAAGGCAATATTTCATGCAAAGATGGACTTGATAAAGGACAGAAATGGTCTGGACCTAACAGAAGCAGAAGATATTAAGAAGAGATGGCAAGAATACACAGAAGAACTGTACAAAAAAGATTTTCATGACCCG
Organism: Capra hircus; assembly: GCF_001704415.2. Taxonomy (NCBI): domain Eukaryota; kingdom Metazoa; phylum Chordata; class Mammalia; order Artiodactyla; family Bovidae; genus Capra; species Capra hircus. The sequence goes on from NC_030829.1 coordinate 40,466,197, forward strand.
GATGATCACGATGCTGTGATCATTCATCTAGAGCCAGACATCCTGGAATGTGAAGTCAAGTGGGCCTTAGGAAGCATCACCACGAACAAAGCTAGTGGAGGTGATGGAATTCCAGTGGAGCTATTTCAAATCCTGAAAGACGATGCTGTGAAAGTGCTGCACTCAATATGCCAGCACATTTGGAAAACTCAGCAGTGGCCACAGGACTGGAAAAGGTCAGTTTTCATTCCAATCCCAAAGAAAGGCAACGCCAAAGAATGCTCAAACTACTACACAATTGCACTCATCTCATGCCCTAGTAAAGTAATGCTCAAATTCTCCAAGGCACGCTTCAGTAATATGTCAACTGTGAACTTCCTGATGTTCAAGCTGGATTTAGAAGGTGCAGAGGAACCAGAGATCAAATTGCCAACGTCCGCTGCATCATGGAAAAAGCAAGAGAGTTCCAGAAAAACATCTATTACTGCTTTATTGACTATGTCAAATCCTTTGATTGTGTGGATCACAATAAGCTGTGGAAAATTGTTCAAGAGATGGGAATACCAGACCACCTGACCTGCCTCTTGAGAAATCTGTATGTAGGCCAGGAAGCAACAGTTAGAACTGGACGTGGAACAAGAGACTGGTTCCAAATAGGAAAAGGAGTACGTCAAGGCTGTATAAGGTCACCCTGCTTATTTAACTTATGTGCAGAGTACATCATGAGAAATGCTGGACTGGAAGAAACACAAACTGGAATCAAGATTTCTGGGAGAAATATCAATAACCTCAGATATGCAGATAACACCACCCTTATGGCAGAAAGTGAAGAGGAACTAAAAAGCCTCCTGATGAAAGTGAAAGAGGGGAGTGAAAAAGTTGGCTTAAAGCTCAACATTCTGAAAATGAAGATCATGGCATCTGGTCCCATCACTTCATGGCTAATAGATGGAGAAACAGTGGAAACAGTGGCTGACTTTATTTTTTGGGGCTCCAAAATCACTGCAGATGGTGACTGCAGCCATGAAATTAAAAGACACTCCTTGCAAGAAAAGTTATGACCAACCTAGAGAGCTTATTAGAAACATAGACATTACTTTACCACCAAAGTTCATGTAGTTAAGGCAATAGTTTTTCCAAGTAGTCATGTATGGATGTGAGAGTTGCATCGTAAAGAAAGTTGAGCACCAAAGAATTGATGCTTTTGAACTGTGGTGCTGGAGAAGACTCTTGAGAGTCCCTTGGACTGCAAGAAGATCCAACCAGTCCATCCTAAAGGAGATCAGTCTGGAATGTTCATTGGAAGGACTAATGTTGAAGCTGAAACTCCAATACTTTCACCTCCTGATGCCAAGAGCTAACTCATTTGAAAAGACCCTGATGCTGGGAAAGATTGAAAGCAAGAGGATAAGAGGATGACAGAGGATGGGATGGTTGGATGGTATCATCGACTCAATGGACTTGAGTTTGGGTAAACTCTGGGAGTTGGTGATGGTCAGGGAGGCGTGGCGTGCTGTGGTCCATGGGGTCACAGAGAGTCGGACATGACTGAGTGACTGAACTGAACTAAACTGAACTGAGAAAAGGACATGGTCCTTGCCTTCATGGATCTTACAGTTTAGAAGAGAGGGAAGTTATTAACAAATTACTCACAAGTGATGAGTATTATTAAGGGAGAATAAAGTGCTATGGGAAGCATACCATACTGGTTTCAGAGTAGAGCTTAGGGATAACCTCTTCATTAAAATGGTATATAACCTCCACAGCCGTGTTTGAGGAGACCTCAGATGAATGAAGAGGATGTTCAGTATGCTGTACGTTTTGGACATGAGAAAGTGTGGCGGTGTCTCTGCACTGAAGGATGATGGCAGGGGGGCACACAGATCACAGAGAAGGCAGCATAGAGGGAGGTAAAGCTAGGGAGGCAGGCAGGGGCAGATCTTGGATGGCCTTGCAGATCTTGTAAGGTTTTGGGTTTTTATCAAAAATGCGTTGATGGGTTATTGAAAATCTTTAGGTAGAGGAGGAACATGCAAATATTTGGATGTTTGGCTGTAGCAGGGAGAAGGCGTTAAACTGATGAACACTGGAAGCTGAGAGCTGAGTTGAGGTCTTGCATTAAGGTTGTTATTTGGCTATTCCAGGAATCAGGTAGTCAGCTCTTGTTTTCCTTTATCTGTGCCTTTTGTCATTTTAAAGACATTAGCTCTATTACCATGCATCCCATCTCTGTCAACTCTGAAGCAAACTTGTCTGTCTTGAAGGCATCATCATTTCAGGTGATGACCTCTGAACCTTTTCCAGTGTGGTTGTTGGGGTCCGATAGGCTACCCCCAAATGTGCCTCTATGGCACATAAATTATTTTGAATTAAAGTTACTTATGAAAGTTATTTACTTTCTTAAGTTACTTACTTAAGAAAGTTACTTAAGCAGGAAATAAATATTTCATGTAAAAGGTGCACTTTCTGCATCTGGAGGTAGAAGGAGACCCTTATTACCCAAGACAGGGAATTTGGGGCTGAGAAGCCTATGTAAGCAATCTTTGTTACTTCTTTAATTTACTACCCCAAGCCCAAACTCTGTTTAGATTCTTCAGTGATTGAGCATGCAAAATCTGAAATTCTTTGCCCTGTCAATTCCTTATAAAGTTGCTGTTTCTTTTTCTAAAAAGTATAAAGGTTGCCTGCTTTGGCCACTTGTTTGGTCTCATTTCTCTGGGACCTCCATATGCACGAATCAAAATTTGTTTTTCTCCTATTAATCTGTTTTGTGCAAATTTTTATTATTAGTCCAGTCACAACAGCTGGAGAAATACAAAGTGGAGATATTTCCCCTGTGTTTCCCTGCCCACCTCCATGTGTGTGCTAAATTGCTTCAGTCATGCCCAACTGTTTGCAACCCATGGACTGTAGCCTCCAGGCTCCTCTGCCCATGGGATTCTCCTGGCAATAATATTGGAGTGGGTTGCCATTTCCTACTCCAGGGAATCTTCCCGACCCAGGGATCGAACCCTTGTCTCTTGTGTCTCCTGAATTGACAGGCACGTTCTTTACCACTAGCGCCACTTGGGAAGCCCTCTGAGCTAACAGAGAAGCCCACCCACCTCCATACCGTCTGCCAAAATAAATGTTGAGAACAATGTCCTGTTTCTTTTCGTCAAATAACTCTGACACACCATCATGATTACAACTTAATTTCACTCATCTAAGCAGAGGTGATGCATTTTCCTCCTAAATAATAAGCCTCTTTAAGTTTATGCCCTCACATTCCCTAGCAGGATGTTTACATGATTCTTTGCCTCTCTTGCTTGTTTTTATTTCTTTTCGTTTGATTTCATTTGCTAGCTCATTCATCTTGTCAGTCTTATAAGAAGAGTTCCTTAGGGCTGGAGAGAGGAGAACATATATCCCTTTAGGCTGTGGAAGATACACTACTGAGTACCAGGACTTTAAAGGGTGCCACAGGGATAAAACAATAAATGTAGTTACTTTTGCTCCATAACAGATGGAAATTGATGTTAGGGTGATGCGTGGGTTATAAATACTTTCAGTTACAAGTAACAAAATACTGAAGTGATAGTAAGGTAATCTATGATATTTATGTGTTTAAAAGAATACAGGAGGTAGAGGGTCATAGGGTTGATTTGGTAGCCCAGTGATGTCACTAAGGAGCCAGTCTCTCTCATCCTCAGAATCTTTCATCTTTTAGCTTTTTGCCTCATTGTCAAAAGATGGCTGCCATAGCTCCAAACATAAAATTTTTACATGACCATTTCCAAAAACATAAAGAAGAGGCGGGTAAAAAGAATCTCTCTCCTTATGCAACTCTGGCTTTTTATCCAGAATGAAGATCTTTCAGGGCAACTCCAGTTTATTTCCTCTCATTTGTTAGAGTTAGGTCACATAGAGATCTTCCCAACCCAGGGATTGAACCTGGGTCTCCAGCATTGGAGGCAGATGCTTTTTACCATCTGAGCCATCCGGGAAGCTCACTATAAACATCAATCAATAGCAAAAGAAAATGGCATCACTATGATTGGCTTAGATCAATCACTGAGTGAGTGAGTGGGTGAGTGAAATCGCTCAGTCGTGTCTGACTCTTTGCAACCCCATGGACTGTAGCCTACCAGGCTCCTCTGTCCATGGGATTTTCCAGGCAATAATCCTGGAGTGGATTGCCATTTCCTTCTCCAGGGGATCTTCCCAACCCAGGGATCGAACCCAGGTCTCCCACATTGTAGACAGATGCTTTACCACCTGAGCCACCAGGGAAGTCCCAAGGTCAATCATTAGCTATCACCTAAAGGTGGAAACATCGTTTTCCATCAGAATTTGAGTTTTACTATCAAAGAAAGAGAACGTTTTTTATCACATTTGCATGTATTTATAGTCATAAACTTACAAAAGTCAGGTCTCAGAGGAATATTATAGCGGAAACTTCCAGGGAAAAGGAAATGGAAACAAATGAGATGACTGCCTCTCTAGTTCCCTGGCACAAAAACAATCTTGAGCAATTGCCTTAACCTTCCTAGATATAGGTAAACATAGAGATGTCTTTGCTGTGTTATTGAGGACATTGAAGAGAAGATATTTAACAAATTTGGGGGGAAATCAGATGCTTGTTTGTAAATTGAGCAGATAAATACATGGCAAGAGAGTTCCAGAAAAACATCCATTTCTGCTTTATTGACTATGCCAAAGCCTTCAACTGTGTGGATCACAGTAAACTTTGGAAAATTCTGAAAGAGATGGGAATACCAGACCACCTGACTGGCCTCCTGAGAAACCTATATGCAGGTCAGGAAGCAACAGTTAGAACTGGACATGGAACAACAGACTGGTTCCAAATAGGAAAAGGAGTGCGTCAAGGCTGTATATTGTCACCCTGCTTATTCAACTTATGTGCAGAGTACATCATGAGAAATGCTGGGCTGAATGAGGCACAGGCTGGAATCAAGATTGCCGGGAGAAATATCAATAACCTCAGATATGCAGATGACACCACCCTTATGGCAGAAAGTGAAGAGGAACTAAAAAGCCTATTGATGAAAGTAAAAGAAGAGAGTGAAAAAGTTGGCTTAAAGCTCAACATTCAGAAAATGAAGATCATGGCATCTGGTCCCATCACTTCATGGGAAATAGATGGGGAAACAGTAGAAAAACAGTGGCAGACTTTATTTTTGAGGGCTCCAAAATCACTGCAGATGGTGATTGCAGCCATGAAATTAAAAGACGCTTACTCCTTGGAAGGAAAGTTATGACCAACCTAGATAGCATACTGAAAAGCAGAGACATTACTTTGCCAACACATGTCTGTCTAGTCAAGGCTATGCTTTTTCCAGTGATCATGTATGGATGTGAGAGTTGGACTGTGAAGAAAGCTGAGCTCTGAAGAAGTGATGTTTTTGAACTGTGGTGTTGGAGAAGACTCTTGAGAGTCCCTTGGACAGCAAGGAGATCCAACCAGTCCATTCTAAAGGAGATCAGCCCTGGGTGTTCTTTGGAAGGAATGATGCTAAGGTGAAACTCCAGTTCTTTGGCCACATAATGCAAAGAGTGGACTCATTGGAAAGGACTCTGATGCTGGGAGGGATTGGGGGCAGGAGGAGAAGGTGACGACAGAGGATGAGATGGCTGGATGGCATCACGGACGCGGTGGACGTGAGTTTGAGTGAACTCTGGGAGTTGGTGATCGACAGGGAGGCCTGGCGTGCTGTGATTCATGGGGTTGCAAAGAGTCGGACACGACTGAGCGACTGAACTGAACTGAACACTAAAGGAAAAATAAGCCTGTATTGATGGTGTTTATAATGAGAAAGGAGTAGGCAATGGCACCCCACTCCAGTACTCTTGCCTGGAAACTCCCATGGATGGAGGAGCCTGGTAGCCTGCAGTCCATGGGGTCACAAAGAGTCTGACATGACTGAACGACTTCACTTTCACTTTTCACTTTCATGCATTGGAGAAGGAAATGGCAACCCACTCCAGTGTTCTTGCCTGGAGAATCCCAGGGACTGGGGACCCTGTTGGGCTGCACAGAGTTGGACACGACTGAAGCGACTTAGCAGCAGCAGCATAATGAGAAAAGAAAAAAATGTTTTTCAGAAAGCTCAGGTTTACTAACTTGTGGATGAATAGATAAAAGATGAAATAAAGCATGTTATCAAAATAGTCATTAAATAAACTGGTGTTTTATCTTAAAGGCTGAAGTGTGCTAAAACACCTCACATGTCCTCAAGTATAAACTTGAAGTTTGCTTCCTTCCCAATTTATCATCCCTTAGAAGAGACAACATTGCTTTCTATGTGGGTCTTTCAAGTGATTCTTTGGGAAGTCATGGTGGATTGAAATGGTCTCACTCAATGTGTCTTTTGGGTGCTTGTGAAGGTCATCTGCTGGGGTCAGTATGAAAGGAGCAGAGAAGTTGAATACAGAGTTAGTCATGATACTGGAGGTTGTGAATTCACAGTTGAAAATATTGGATATTGTTTTAAAGAGACTTGAATATCACTGTAAAAAGCAATACAGGAGGTGGGTGTATCATGGACCTCAAAATAGTACCTTCCTGTAGGAGGATGAATTTTTTTTTCTTTATTTTACAATATTATATTGGTTTGGCTTACATCAACATGAATCCGCCATGGGTGTACACTTGCTCCCCATCCTGAACCCCCCTTCCACCTCCCTCCCCATACCATCCCTCTGGGTCATCCCAGTGCACCAGCACCAAGCATCCTGTATCCTGCATCGGACCTGGACTGGCGATTCATTTCTTTTATGATATTATACATGTTTCAATGCCATTCTCCCAAATCATCCCACCCTCGCCCTCTCCCACAGAGTCCAAAAGACTGTTCTATACATCTGTGTCTCTTTTGCTGTCTTGCATACAGGGTTATCGTTACCATCTTTCTAAATTCCATATATATGCGTTAGTATACTGTATTGGTATTTTTCTTTCTGGCTTACTTCACTCTGTATAATAGGCTCCAGTTTCATCCACCTCATTAGAACTGATTCAAATGTATTCTTTTTTATGGCTGAGTAATACTCCATTGTGTATATGTACCACAGCTTTCTTATCCATTCATCTGCTGATGGACATCTAGGTTGCTTCCATATCCTGGCTATTATAAACAGTGCTGCAGTGAACACTTGGGGTACACATGTCTCTTTCAATTCTGGTTTAGGAGGATGAATTTTTACTGAAAGGAAGAAGTTGCTTATAGAAATGGGTATTGGTGCCTTTAGAGACAGCTTCCAGAGACATGCTCACACAGGATTCAAGGAGTGCCTTGTCTCATACCAGGAGAATAAGACATGTTCTAGAACAGTCTATTAGAGGAGTGAAAAGGCAGCTCCTATTTGCTGAAGATAATCATGCCTGAGCTTGAATAAAATGTGTTTTTAAAATTCCAATTAAATTAATGAAATAAAAAGTGTAAGTAAATGTTTGAAGTATTTATATGTGTGTGTATATATATATATATGTATATATATATATATATGAAAGTTTACATGTACATGTTGGCCATCTTCCCTTTTGAACGTTTTTAGACTTCTGTTTGAGAAAATAGAGTATTTCTTTATATTCAAGATTGCCTTGTATTTAGCCTTGCTAAAAGCTTGTCCCAGGTTAGTCTTGCTATATCCTTACTTGGTATTTTACATTTTAATAATATAAAAAGTTTTAAGCACTTACAGTGTTCTAGAGTGAGTGATGGAGTGCCATATGTTAGCTCTTGAAAAAATTTTACGTAGTTCATAAAGAGACATGCTGTTAAGTGCCAGACGGCTAAAAACAAAAGTTATTAGTCTTTGAGTTTGAGTCTAACACTTGTTTTAGTCAGGTCTCCAGAGAAGCAGAACTGTAGGATACATACATACACACAGGGAATACTCACACACTTGGGGAGGGGGGATCATACATTTAGAGGGACTGAGAAGCCCCAAGATCTGCAATCAGCAAACTGGAGACCCAGCAGAGCCAGTGGTATAAGTCCAATCTTAGTCTAAAGGCCTAAAAATCATTACAGCTAATACTGTCCTTCCAGTCCAAAGGCCAGCAGGCTCACAACCCAGGAAGAATCAATGTTTTGGTTTGAGTCCAAAGGCAGCAAAAAACTAGCTGGAAGCCAGTCAAGCCGGAGGAATTCCCTCTTACTTAGGGAAAGGCCAGTCTTTTGTTTTATTCAGACCTTCAGTTGATTGGATGAGGCACACCCACATTGGGGGAGAGCAATCTGCTTTACCTGAGCTTCCCTGGTGGCTCAGATGGTAAAGCATCTGCCTGCAATGCGGGAGACCTGGGTTTGATCCCTGGGTTGGGAAGATCTTCTGGAGAAGGAAATGGCAACTCACTCCAGTATTCTTGCCTAGAGAATCCCACGGACGGAGGAGCATGATAGGCTACAGTCCATGGGGTTGCAAAGAGTTGGACGCGGCTGAGTGAATTCACTTTTCACTTTTAATCTGCTTTACCCAGTCTATCAATTTAAATGTTAAACTCATCTGAAATACCCTCACAGAAACACCCAGAGTAATATTTGACCAAATATCAGGATCGGGGAGAACACTCTCAGGCAGTAAATAATCTGTCTGCAACACAGGAGACCCAGGTTCCATCCCTGGGTCAGGAAGATCCCCTGGAAAAGGGAATGGCAACCCTTTCCCGTATTCTTGCCTGGAGAATTCATGGACAAAGGAGCCTGGAGGGCTACAGACCCATGGAGTTGCAAAGAGTCGGACATGACTGAATGACTAACACTTTCACTTTCAAATATCTGGATATCCTGTGACACAGTCAAATAGATATATAAAATTAGCCATCACAACCCTTATGGAAATGTGGAGTTCCACTTTTTTTTTTTTTTTAGGATTTCTATTAAGCCTACTTCCAAGAAAGATATGTACAAACTATTGTAAGAGTTAACTACAAGGAGATCCAACCAGTCCATTCTAAAGGAGATCAGTCCTGGGTATTCTTTGGAAGGAATAATGCTAAAGCTGAAACTCCAGTACTCTGGCCACCGCATGCGAAGAGTTGACTTATTGGAAAAGACTCTAATGCTGGGAGGGATTGGGGGCAGGAGGAGAAGGGGACGAGAGAGGATGAGATGGCTGGATGGCATCACTGACTCGATGGACGTGAGTTTGAGTGAACTCTGGGAGTTGGTGATGGACAGGGAGGCCTGGCGTGCTGCGATTCATGGGGTCACAAAGAGTCAGACACAACTGAGTGACCGAACTGACTGACTATACCATAGTAGAGTACTGCTTGTTTTAGAAATTTAACTTGTAAGGATATTTCTGTTGGGTCCTTTCCTGAGTATACTTTCACATTCTTTGTCTATGAAATGGGTCCAGGTGATGTGATAAAGTTCTTTAGGGTTAGTACTTTTTGATCTTTAACACAGAGACATCATGATGCAAAGATGAATGGCTTTGAATAAGATGGAGTTGCATCTGTATGTGTTGAAATTTTGCCAACTTACCCATGCAGAATTGGCAAAAAAGAAGACAGAGTAAGAAGTACTGATTTAAGCAATATGGATCATTCTGCTCGACATTTCCCCTCAATGAGTACATGCTTCTTGTCAATGTGAGATGGGAGCTAGGAGTCATTCTTATCCTCCTGAGTCTCCTAGTATGAGCATCTCAGTGCTGAGTGTATTCCAGTATTGACATATTCTGTTATGCATTAGAAAATATATGTAGCCAGTAAACTGACACCAATGACTTCATCTGATCTACAGCCGAAGAAATAGCTATCCGTTCTATGCTAGAAGAAAGCCTCTATTGAACCTCCTGAGAAGCTGTGTCATATTTGTGTGTGTGGGGGGAGAATTTACGAGATTTCCAAGAGACTCTCTAAGCTTCAAATTAAAAAGTATCCCTGATATAAGAAGCCACTGAGCTATCTTTGATGCTGTGGGGACTGTGGCTTTCTTAAGAGGATATGTTAACTGGCGTCGTTTTCAGGAGCATGTTTTAGCTTTGCTCCTTCTAAAGAGCATTTCCACTCACTTCCTGCTAGAGGTTTTCTGGAATGCAAGTTCAGGCTTTCCACTGTGTGCCTGTATTTTGGGGCTCAAGGGCAGAGATGTAGAGAGGCTTCTTTAGGACCATTGCTGTAGGTAAGAAAGGCATCAGCCACTGTCTTTTAGGTTTAAGGGGGCATTCATTAAGCTGTGCCTTTGTGTTGGGGCTTATTAAAAAGTACAAATCAAAAGGACTTCCCTGGTGCTCCAATGGTTAGGACTTTGCCTTCCGATGCAGGTGGAGAGGGTGTGTGCAGGTTTGATCCCTGGTTAGGGAGCTAAGACCTCACAGGCCTCTCAGCCAAAAGACCAACAATGTAAAACAGAAGCAATGTGGTAACAAATTCAATAAAGACTTTAAAAATCGTCCACATTAAAAAGATCTTTTCAAAAAGTACAAATAAGGTAAATGGAATAAGATAGTATTCAAATAAAGAGTGTGTGCATGCCAGGTTGCTTCAGCCGTGTCCAACTCTTTATGACCCTATGGACTGTAGCCCGCGAGGATTTGCTGCTACAGGATTCTTCAGGCAAGAATACTGGAGTGGGTTGTCCTGCCCTCCTCCAGGGGATCTTCCCAATCCAAGGATTGAACCCGTGTCTCTTATGTCTCTTGCATTGACAGGGAGGTTCTTTACCACTAGTGCCACCTGGGAAGCCAAAATAAGGAGTAGGCTATATAAACTCTGATTAGAGGAAAAAAATTTATAGGATAGAGACATTTAGTCTAAAATCGACAAAGCCCATAGTATATGCGCTTATATCCTGGGTCAGCTGAGGAAAAGAGCTTTCGAAAGATTTTACTGGACTTGATTGGGCATGGGCTGTGGCAGGAGCAAGCCTGAGAGGAAAGGGTAATGACAGCTATGATTTATTGAATATCTACCTATTTGATAGGCGTGTGGCTCTGGACAAACAAGACAAGCAGGATCCATGCTTTCTTGGATCAATCTTATAATAGATACGTTTGGGAAGGTGGTATGGATGGGCAGCAAACAAATAGGTGACGAAAGTAATGAAATGTGAGAGCTATTAACACAGTAAAAGATGAATATAATAGAGTGATTTGGTGGTAGTGAGGATGCTGCTTTAGATTGGGTGGTCAGGGAAGGCCTCTCTGAGAAATAACATTTGAATTGAGACCTGAATGATGTAAATGTCCATGATTTAAAGATGCAGAACATTCCAGAGAGAAGGAAGAACAAAATCAAAGGCCCTAACATGGAAAGGGCATCAACATGCCACTTTGTCATTCACTGGACCAGTGTATAAGACCTTCCATTGAAGAGCACTGATAAAGGTAGGCTGACCTGGGAGGAATCTTAAGTGGAACTTCCTCGCACTTCTTCTTAGAGTTCTCTCAGATGATTTCTAAATGGGGTGGGCGGGAGGGACTTCTCTGGTGGAACAGTGGATAAGAATCCACCTGCCAATGCATGCCGGACACTCAGGCTCGATCCCTGATCTGGGAAGATTCCACACGCCATGGAGCAACTAAACCCATGTACTGCAGCTACTGAGCCTGCACTCTAGAATCTGCGAGCTGCAACTGCTGAAGCCCATGCTCCGCAAGAAGAGAAGCCACTGCAGTGAGAAGCTCACACACCACAAGGAGGAGCAGCCATCACCCACTGCAGCTAGAGAAAGCACAGCCAGAAAAGAAGAAGAAGACTTGTGAGTGGAAGGAGTGGGGAAGAATAAAAGTGCTGAGGACAAGAGCTAGTGCTCTGGACGTCACTTTGGCTCGTGGGTGCTACTGCTTAAAGTCGAAAAGAAGGCAGGAGGGAGAGAAGGAAGTAGTAAGCCTTCCCTGAGGAATCAGACTTTTCCCAAGTTGTGTTATATAGCGACCCTGCCCTTAATTAGTAAGACTCAATATGCTTGAATTTGGCAGTTGGTTTAGGACTTGCTTTTTTGAGGGATGTGGATGGAAGCGTAGGAAGAGAGAGAAAGAGTGGCAGCCTTAATCTCTACCCGTTACAGTTATTTTCTTATCACTTCTAGGTATAAGAAAGTCAAGCACATAAAAGATATATAACTTGCCCAACAAGCAGGAGGCAGAAATAGGTGTGCCTAAAAGCAGATCTATTTGATTCAAAAGTAGATCAAACTGCTCTTTTTACAGGTGAGGCTCAATCAGAGAATTTTCCATTCTCATGCTCTAAAATATTTTACTCATCTTCCAGAGTAAAAACCTGTGTTGGATTGGTACCAGTTAGATAATTTCATTGAGTTTGGATATTTAGCTTTATTTCTTGAATCATAATAATTCAATATGTATATTATATTATATGTATGTTATATATATATAATAAAAAATACATATATAAAATTCAGGCAAAAGTTCTGTAAGGAATTGTCTGTTTTACTGTCTTTGTGTTGAGAGGTCTTGGGTGTCCAATTGTTCAGCCTGTTTCCATGGAGAGAACTGACAGCAATCATAAATGGTGATCGTCCTGTCTGCTGGTGCATAGAAGGGCTTAAGCCAGATAGTAATCGTCATCAAACCCTTTTGCATTCATCCTCATTTTCTCTATCTTTCTTCTTCTCTCTTGCCTGCTCTTCTTCTCTCCCTCTCCTTCCCAGCCTCTTGCTTAGTGTCTACTTTTTGTTCTTCCCTTATATCAAAGGTTAACATGTAAAGTCTGCTCTAGTTATAATTATACAGTTTTCTTTTTCAGGAGACAGTTTTGGGGCTAATGATAAAAATATTCTGTCTCCATGGATAGCTGTAGTAAATATATTTTAAAAAGAGATGTATGTTCTGAGAATAGAGACGTTTAACGATATGTTGAGATGTATGACTGGCTATCTATTTTTTTTTCTTGGTTCTAAATCCTAATCCTCTGTTTATCCTCAATTTTTAATTTTGATTAGAAAATATTTAGTGACCTTCCAAGTATGAAAACACTGGACTGGATGGTATTTGGGACTGGGGTCTCTAAAATAATGTATTAGTGTCTCCTCCAGGATCAGTCTTGTGAAAAATTCATCCTATTCAACATTTTAACTCTTAAGAATAAAGGTAATAGCTACCAAGTTTGAATGCTTACCACGTGTCAGACATTGTATGTATTTTGCAAAGATTACCTCATTTTGTCCTCACAACAATGTCATTAGTTAGATGTTTATATTCTCATTTTTCAGTCAAGGAAATTAAAACTCAGAAAGGTCAAATTGTTCACTCAAGGTTATACCCAAATAAAATGCCAGAGGCTGAATTGGAACCCCTGTCTGTCTACAAACGGTGGACATCCAATTTCCTAAAGAAGCCCACTTGGAACGGGGGGTTGAAGAGTACTCATCTTTGGAAATTTTGCCTGAGCTGAAAGAATGTACTGTAATTCTGGTTGTAATTCTGGCTGTAATTCTGTACTGTAATCCTGCAGGGCAGTAAAGGTTAGAGCTGAGATCCTTGACATGTAGCCATGGCACTGCAGAAGTGTCAGTTCTCCTTTCAGTTAATATTGCTAACATTGCCTTGGAAAAGGCAGTCTGATAGTAAAGTTCTCAACAGTTTCTAAATTTGGAGATGTAAACCCCTGTACATGTAGAGGAACTGTGCTTAGGGCCCAGGAGGGCATGGAGATGAAAGGAAGAAATAAAAGAGATTCAACTTAAGGGAAAGAAAAGAAAGCTATAATTTCTGATGAAAAATAATCAGAAGCAGATTTCAAATAGGAAGAGGAATGGAAAATAGACTCATGCCAAAGGGGAGGTGAAGACAGTGATGTCTGGATTAGATCATTTGGGAGCTACCTAGAGGCTACAGCCATGGGCACTCTATAATAAATTTATGATGATGGTGATGATGGTGTGCAGCCATAAGTAGGAAGTGAAAGCTAGGGAAAAGAAGGAAAGTGTCTGAGTCACATTATCCCATAAATCCAGGAGAAAAATATTCTCTCTTCATATGTCAAGGTAAAATTTTGCCTCAAATTCCCTATTTTATTTGGCATACCTTATTTCCACAAAGGAGCACCCTGGAGGGAGTTCATATGAGGACCAAGAAAATGAGTGTATTACAGAATGGGGGCTAATAGAAAAACCCTTTGACTTGACTTCTTGCTGTGAGTTTATCATAGGCAGAAATTTCAGGGAAAGAAGGATGGAAGAAAAGAAAAAATGGAGGTAGAGAAGAAGGGAGGGAAAAAAATTCCAGTTTCTGGATTTTTATGACATCCGATTGTAACTAAGTGCTGCTGAAAGGGACTCACAATGGATATACTATTAAAGATAAGAATAAATGGATTTTATGGGTTCATGTGCTCTCCTGGTAGAGTTGATAGGAGTGCCTTTTTGGAAAAGAAATGAACTCTCCTTGTTTGGTAGCCCTGTGGTTTGAGACTCATGTGCTGCGTTACGGCTTTGAAAAGGGAAAAACCCATTCCACAGGGAGCCAGTCTACTGAGACGTGGGTGACGCAGGCATAAAGAAAGGCTTCTGTGTGCAGCGGATTCACCTTAATGCTCACTTAGGAGCCAGTGCAAGTGTAAGATCTCCATGCCCAAAGTGTGCAGATGATAGCTATTCGTGGGGTCTGCAACTGGCAACAGTAGCTTAGCAAGAAAAGCAGTTACCATGTTCTTCTCCACAAGATTTGAAAGAGCTGTGTGTTTGTGAAATAAAACTTAGATTAAAACGCAGCATCTTTATTGACTATCTGCTCCTTGTCTGGCCCTGGGTCTGGTGGTTTTGCATATATTGCTTTATTTAATCTTTACAGTGACAAAAGCATCTATTACTGTCTTAAAGTTATATGACTTTCATATTAAAACATGGAATAAGCCCTATTGGAAGGTTCATAACTTTATCAGCTATGTGGTAAAGATTCATTGGTGAACCTTTTTGCTGTTTCCTTCAAGACAAATTGATTTGAATACCCAGGTGTCTGTAGGTGGACTTTTCTTTGCTTGCTTCCCTTTTTTTAGCCGAGTTCAGTAGTTTGTCTCAAACATTTACTGTCATGCTTGAATACACAGAGCAATGTAACTTGTACCTTATAGGTGGTTTAAATGATTTTCAAAGTTAAGTATGACTATAAGCAGAGCCTTTGGCTCTGGTGTTAAAACTCAAGTCCCCTCCCTCAATATATGACTTTACTATATCTGTGTATAGGCTGTTTAGATTCTTGGGAATGCCTTAGGGCTTTCATTTACAATATATGTGTATTTGTCTCTGAATCCTCATTCTCTCTCACAGATATGCTCTCTCATGCTATGTGGTACATCTTTATTGGTGACAAGTTTAATTTACAAAGATATAACATATCTTTGTAAATATATGTCTTTACACCCTTTGTGTGAAGGGTGGTAAACTTTTAATTTAGTTCCAGGTTCTTGTTTTATTTTATGTACTTTATTGAGAATAGTACACACACACCTATTTTATTGCAGTTGCTTTGTTGTGCTTTGTAGATACTGCCTTGTTACATATTGAAAGTTACATATACTTACATATGTATAGTATTTTTTAAAAAAACCTGATTTATTGCACACTTAATATACTACATTGTAGTGTAAACATAGCTTTTCATACTAGGAAACCAAAAATTTTGTGTGACTTGCTTTGGTGCAATATTAGCATTATTGCTGTGGCTGAGAACCTAAGCCACAATATCTCAGAGGTATACCTGTGTAGACTGTTGTACTGTATTGATTTTTAATAATGTAACTTAACTAATAAAGATACACAGAACCCCCATATTTCAGTTGAGGTTATGTCTACATTTGGGGAAGTGATTTGTATAGCAAAGCAATAAAACCATAACTGCTTATCACTTTCTTAAAAATTTTATGCAACAGGCTTACCATATAAGGGTATTCTTTCATATCTGTCTTATACTTTTGTTTTGCTAGTAATTTAAAACTGCATTACTATATGGCAATCATTGCCTCAAAGTGTGTCTTTTGTGCATTTGACACGAATAGATAAATACTTTTATTTTCAGTATGTTTTATATAAATTTATTAATTATTTGAGTAGTCTATGGGGTTATTCCAGACACTGACCTATAAATTAACCACCAGAACTTCATATAAAGCTGATGGAGAGCTCTTGAGCATTTCTAGAACGAACATTTTTGTTTCTGGTATATGTTTATAATACTTAAATGAAACCGAAGTCCAGATATAAATGAATTAATGTAAGCATTGGAGGATATTTGAACCTAAATAAGTGCTGGGTTCCCATGTGTTTCAGTCTTAAGACAGCACAGCAGATGATGAATAATTGAAAAATAATTCTAAATTTTAGTCATATTGCTCAAGGAACTTCGAAAATATTTTATTCCTTGCACATAGCAACTCTTCTCAAAACCCCCTTCCATTTTTTTATTCCACTGATCTCTCACTTTGCATTCTAAAAAGCCAGGTTGTCTTTCTCTTTCACTGCTTTACTCTCAAATAGCTATACTATTTCTGTTAAGGCTTCAGTCTTTGACTTTTTACCTCCTCTTATTTTCATCTCAGTTTTCCAGTTCTGCCTTTGTTATCATTCGCACAATTCATCATTAAAAAAAAGAAAAGATTACTATTAGGAAGTGGGTAAAGGAAAAGGCTGAGGAAAACATTTCTTTTCTGGAGAGAATATAAAGCTTGGAACACTAACATTTAATGAAATTTGCCTTTAATACATTTAAAAACTTGATTAAATACAATGCTTATGAAATTCATTGTTAATACCAAGCTGCAAATAAAGAATTTTATGAATTCCTTTGAAAATAAGCTTCATTTTTAGAGCAAATTTAATAAATAGGAGAAGTAGAAGCCAAAAAGAATGGAATTCATTAATTTAGGGCAACTGGAGAGCAGAATTCCAGAGAAAATCCAACAGATCACAAAACTGTAATATAGTTAGTGAGCAAATATGCACCCTCAGGCCAAAATGATTAGGGGTCACAGAGAACATTGAATAATAAGGCAGCTATGTAGCATTAATGAAGACCAAGCTGAATTCAGAAATAAATTAAGAGAAATGGCAAAACTTTCGTTTCTTCATATTCATCCAGAAAATGTACTGATTTTGAAGGATTCAGAAAAATTTCAGCTAAGCTTGAAAGACAGTCACAGATACGATTAATCACATTTGAAAAGAAAAGGCTGAAGTGTGATTTTTATAAGAGAAGATGGCAAGTACTAGCTCTCTGTCTTTACTTGTGGCGTTAAGAAAGAACTGATTTATATAACAGTGAGGCATATTTGGTTAGTCATTGGGAAAAAAATATCACATGACATTAAATGGCAGAAAATGTTTTTTAAAATAGACAATGTGTTGAATCATGTTCTGGGGAAGTCTTAAGAAATAGGATTCATCTTTGTGCTCTCATAACTCTGGAAGTAGGAAGAAAAATTCTCCGGCTTATGTATGTAGGTTTTTCCTGCCCTGGAGTGAATGATTTTATGAAATACCTAATTTTTTTTTCCTCCAAGATTACATAAAATGCCTTCATTCATTTTTGAGGGTGTATATAATTTATTTCTTGTTGCTGGAAGTTACTGCTTATATTTTTGCTAAGTTCATGAATATTTTGAATCAACCACCTAATAAACAGAGAGAAATTTCTCCTATTCTGTTTGGCTAATTTAACATTTGACCAAATCAGGATGGTTGAATAAGATTTTACCATATGCTATAGCATATCTTTGTTATTTTTAAGGTGTTTGTTTCCTTAGAGAGAGTTAGATTTCTCCAATACAGTTATCTTAAATCATAGCTGCCCTTGCCTTATTTTGAAACAAGTTGAACACCTTTTAAATATATATCCAAGATTTTTAAAAAATCCCTTTCTCTCCCTTTTGATAACTAGAAATTACACATATGCACTTGCCTTAACATTAGTGTGTCAGGATTGAGGTAGCCTAGAAATTAACTTTATGTTATGGAAATATGCCTCAGTTGTGTGTCCTAACTTTTTCTTTCTACAAGGCATAATGGTGTTTTGCATTGCAATGTTTCTTGGATGAGAAGAGAGCCTGAGTCATTCTCTTTTGCTTATCGTGATGTGCTTGTGTCTTTCATTAACACAGAGTAAAGGAAGTTCATGATTGACTTCCCTTCATTTCATTTCAGACAAATGTAGGGTTTTTACTAAGCTTGAAAGAAATTATACAAAGTCCCTTTGGAGAAGCAGCCTGTGCTATTGATAGATAAGGTTTCTAGTTTTCCAGGTGTATTAGCTTTGTGATTTTTCAGTTTGGGGAGTGAATGCTCAAAAAAGTTTCAAAATCTAGCATGATAAGAAGTCGTAGGCTGAAGGAACGCTCTTCTAGTTGCTTTAGAGGACAAAGTATTTCCAAGACTTGCAAGCCTATTTTGGTTAGAACATAGAAATGATAATTTTGACTCTAGGTGGCATTTATGAGGAACTATTTATAGTGGTGGAAGTCTCTCTCTGGATTGTGTTCTTATTTAACATTTTTCTGTAGGATAGATTTATACCTTAATACCATTCCAACATAATGAGAAGCTTGTTTCATTTTCCTTCAGCAGGCAAAAAATCTACCTTGTAAGACTTGCCATCTTCTGGAACCACCAAAATACTTCAAAGTCAAGACTCCATTTCTGGCCTCAAGTGGGAGGGGATTCTCTCTGTTTCCCCTCTTTTAGCTTAAAGTTTTCAATCTTAGTTTACTGTTGTATTGCCTGGGGAGATTACAGCTCCATTCCTACAGGTATTTTAAAACATGTTCCCTTCCTTCCTGCCTTTCTGGGGGCAGATATGATGCTCAGCCTGGCTTTGGAATGCCTGAGCACAGAACATTCAAATGCAAATCTTTGGTGCCTCTAGGGTAATATTCTGCTTCGGAGATCTGACCAATCTGGAGATCAGATTAGTGGGAATCCTAAATTTTTAGTAGCATTCCTAACAATTTAAAGAGGTGTTTCTATGGAGAACAATGTCTTCCCAGCTAGAATGGACAGCAGGGTTATAGGGCTATTTCACTGTTCCTAAACTGTAAGACTCTTTCCAATGGCTTAATCTAATGATTTCTCCTATAAATATTTGATCTACTTTAATTTGAGTTTTTTTTTCTTTCAGTTTATATGGACTTTCATTTTTGAAAAGGCTCAAGTAACTTTCTTACTTGCTATTTGAATATCAAGAATTTCATGTATACCTTGAAAAGAAGCCTACAAGTGTCCTTGGCTGCCTAGTTGATAAAATGTCTTGGTTAGGAAAAGTGTTGGCAACGTGTGAATGAAGGATCCTGTTTTAGGTGTCATTTAGACTAAGCTTGAAAAGAAGTCACACTCTGTTTTTGTTTTTTTTTTTTTCTGGTAGGAGATCAATACTGTCTAGACATGGTCTCATTACAACTTTGCATTGACTAAGGCAGACTCGGTCAACAGTGGGGCTGAGATTGCTGTAATCTTTGCTGCTGGTGGGACATTTGTGTTGCCTGCTATTACAGAGAACTCCACATTCACTGGCGTCACTTCTGTATTCCATTCCACTCAACTGTGGGCTGATCCTTGAGGATGGGCTATGCCAACTCATGACATTTTAAAAATTCTGGATCCTGGAAGTCCTGGGAACTGCTCTCTAGGATTTCCTAGCAGCTTAGTGGTGGTAATACAGAGGATGTAAGAGGCCTTGGAGCCTTTAAATTCCTTATAGACTCTAAAACACAAAAAGAGAGGGAATAATTCAACTCACATTTCAAGGCCTCAGCCCATCTCTGAAAGCCAGATACCTTCCCTGTCGCACGGCCTCCCTGTTAATTTCTGCAGATATCTTCATGTATAGAAATATCACCAATTGTTTTTTGTTTTCTTATAATCAATAGTCTTCTCACTTATAATAAATTTTCACTGATTTGAATTTTTTTTTTAATGAAGAAAGTTTATGATTCTCCACCTGGATCAGGACTTAAAAATCTTGTCTTCTTCCTGTTAGACATTCAGACTCCTGGCGGTGCTGCTCTGCATGGAATCTTAAATCTTTCATTTGTGGTTATTTGTTGGCATTTTGCGAGAGAGTGAAGCAATGTCTGAGCCACTAGAGGCCAGAGGTGGCCCATCCTGACCAGATTTCCCATAGTGGAATAAATGTCAGTTATTTATCCAGCCTCTTTACTTTTCAACTGTGGGAAAGATGAGGATAGACATTGAGAAATAACGCTGATTATACAAAGGATTGCTCATGATAAAAGATCTCTTTCTGGGAATTTAAGTGTTCCAGTAAATTAGCATTATTGATCATTCTCTTTCCACGTAGTCTACAGATGATCTTAGAATCCTAAAGCAATTATTCTCCCTTTTCTGGTGTAATTACCAGAACAAGAAATAATCTAATTAAAAGACGACAAGGATGCCTTCTAATTGTTCTAATAAATTATGTTAATACACAATGCATGCACTTACTTTTCAACAGGAATTAATTTAACAGATTGACAGCTTGTCCTTTACTGCCACAATCTTAACTTTCATTTATCCTAAACAAGACAACTAAAAAGGATAATTAACCATTCAAAAATCTGTTAGGTCATTGAGAAAATCCAAGGTTCCATGTGGTACATATGGATGAAGAAATGGGTTTCAGGTTCTCTAGATAAAATAGTGACCTAAGAGAAAGAAGGGTAAAGTAGAGATCATTAGAATCTAAAGTCAAAATCAGAAACAAACTGTTGCAATGAAGGTAATGGACTTTTCATCTTTTTCCTATATTATTAAGTATAATGTTGCATGATAATGCAATGCCAACTCATGTAATTGTGTTTGCTTAGTTTTAGGCATTTTGCATAAATCTATTAGACATGATATTGTATATTGCATGTATGAGATGTTGCTCTTAGTAAGTAAGTACTTGGTCACTCAGTGGTGTCTGACTCTTTGCAACCCGATAGGCTGTATGTAGCCCACCAGGCTCCTCTGTCCATGAAATTTTCCTAGCAAGAATACTAGAATGGGTTGCCATTTCCTACTCTAGGGATCTCAGTAAAGTCTTGTCATAAAATGAGCAAAAATTAAGGTGGTCACTTCTGATAGGCTACATATTTTCTCCAAAAACAAACAAACAAACAAATAAACCCAGCCTCCCTGCTTATTTGAACATAATTCAGATTAGTTTGTTGCATAACTGTATAAGAAAGGCATCAAGGCAGTGTAGAAGAGGATGTCAAGAATGATACAATGGAAATAAAAACCTCTGTTGAGCGTGGAGGGAAGCATATAGGTTAATTCCTGTTTAATATGGCCACTTTACATAGTTCAAAATAGTAGATTCCTGGGTTGATTTTTGTTTTTCTCCCTTGACATAGCAACCTTTGAAATTTAATTAACAAGCATATAGGTAGGAAGGAATCTTACATACCCAGATTGGAAAGTATTTCCAAAAAGGATGTTGTTGTTGTTGTTCAGTTGTTGTGTCTGACTGTTTGTGACCCCTTGGAATGCAGCATGCCAGGCTTCCCTGTTCTTCACTGTCTCCCAGAATTTGCTCAAATTCATGTCCATTGAGTCAATGATACCATCCAATGATTCTATCCTGTTACCCCCTTCTCCTCCTGCCCTTGATCTTTTCTAGCATCAGGGGCTTCTCCAGTGAGTCGGCTCTTCACATCAGGTGGCTGAAGTATTGGAGCTCCAGCTTCAGTGTCAGTCCTTCCAAGGAATATTCAGGGTTGATTTTCTTTGGGATTGACTGGTTTGATCTCCTTGTAGTCCAAGGGACTCTCAAGAGTCTTCTCTAACACCATAGCTCAAAAGCATCAATTCTTTGGTGCTCAGCCTTCTTTATGGTCCAACTCTCACATCTGTACATGACCACTGGAAAAACCATAGCTTTGACTGGATGGACCTTTGTTGGCAAAGTGATAGGTCTACTTTTTAGTACACTGTCTAGATTTGTCATTGCTTTCCTTCCAAGGAGCAAGTGTCTTTTAATTTCATGGAGGCTGTCACTATCCTCAGTGATTTGGGAGCCAGATAAAATAAAAAGTATCCAGAAAGGATACTTTCTCACAAGTTAGGAAGTTTGGCACTGATTTTCCATATCTGAAGTTTTAAGCCATTCAAATCGTCAAGTTCATCAGAAAGTATGGAGCTGAAATACATGCAGATTCAAGTTTATACTTACACCATAAAATAAATGGGAACTAAAACAAAATTATCTTTAATGGCAAAGGAATACAAACATTTTTCTTCCCATTTTGAAGAGAATTGGCCTAATAAACATCATGATTTTTGGTTCCTTACTCCCTGTCTGTTAGTTTTCTAGTTCACGTCTTTATTTTTTGGGGATTTCTGTATGTGAACTGTTTTTAAAGTCTTTATTGAATTTATTACAATATTGCTTCTGTTTTATATTTTGCTCTTTTGGCCACAAGGCATGTAAGACCTTAACTCCCAACCAGTGATTAAGCCAGCACCCCCTGCATTGGAAGGCAAAGTGTTACACCACTGGACCACCAGGGAAGTCCAGTGTCTTCATTTTCAGTGGGAAAACTTCATATGTTCTTTTTCCGTTTTAAAAAAGTTGGATATATTTTTTCAAGGCCATCAGGCTCTGATGAAGACTGAGAGCTGGAGAGTTCCTAACTGAAGTATAGAACCCACACCACCAGGACTAAATTAGATCCAGTACCTGGTTGGATCTCATCTTTTTTAACTCCAAGGCAGGGACAATATCTGCCTCTGAGAGAAGGCATGGATGTGGCACTCAATTTTTTTTCTCACCTTCTTTTCTTTTTCTTTCCTTCCTTTTTAACTTTGAAACTTTCTTTTATTGTAGAAAAATATGAATAATATAAAACATGCCATTTTAGCCATTTTAAAATATACAATTCAATAATGTTAAACATGAAGGAGAAAATGGCAACCCACTCTATTATTCTCGCCTGGGAAATCGCTAGGTCTTTATTGTGGCACGCAGGCTTCTCTAGTTGGCATGCCAGCTCAGTAGTTGCAGCATGGACTTAGATGCCCATCCCATCCTCATCGTCCCATCCTCTCCCAATATAATGTGGGAGTGAGGTGTTTTTTTTTTTTTTTTGAGGCTTCCCTGATGGCTCAGTGGGCAAAGAATCTGCCTGCAATGCAGAGAGAGAGGAGCTGTGGAGTCAATCTCTTGGTAAGGAAAATCCCCTGGAGGAGAAAATGACAACCCACTCCAGTATTCTTGTCTGGGAAATCCCATGGACAGAGGAGCCTGGCGGGCTACGGTCTGCAAAGAGTCAGACATGACTGAGCGCACAAGCAGAATGTTAAACACGATAATTCTTTTGAATAATTGGACAGAAAAGAAAATGAGGCATTAGATAAGCACCTAGGTTATCATGTAGAGATGTTTTATTCTGTTTTTTATTTGTTTCTAACCTGTCTGAAATTATTTATCACCAAAAGTATGATACCCACCTGTTGAACCAGCCAAGAATTCCATCTCAATTCTAGAACAGACTCTAGATGCTCATAGCAGATGAGGAGGGAGAATGTGGCTGGGCAAAGGGTCGGCATAATAAATGAGTTTGGGGAAAGTGGAAAAGTTCTTGTCTCTGAAGGTCCCTTGGGCTTTTCTAGAGCTCAGAACGTGAACTTGACACTCTGTGGATAAATATGATATTTTTTTCTCAGCTGCTGGCATTGGAAATTTTTTCACTCAGTAAATGATGCAAAATATATGTTAAGTAATGCTAAAGTTTTGACAAAAACTGACCAAAATCAGGGAATTAAAAGCTACAGGAAAGCTGAAACACTTGCTTAATATGCTGCCATCTAGCCATGATCTCATCCCTTGCTGTTTCATACATTGATCACAGAGACACTGAAATCATCCCCCAGTCAGGATGGAGCATGTTTACAGCAAGTTTAGAAGGCAGAGACATGGTTGAGTCTTCTATTTTTGTTGACCATGAACACTCCCTATTGCATATAAACTAAATTAGATGATTATTAAAATAATGTTAATAATGCCTTGAAAAGTTAACTTTTAAAAGGGTGAAACAGTAGGAATCTCTGCTTTGAATCTTATGTTCACCAGGTTCATCGTTTGGTAGCTCCCCGTGGAGCATAGGATAAAGTCTAAACTCCTTACTTAGATTGAAAATCACTATCACCGAAAACTAACCAAACTGATCACATGAACCTCAGCCTTGTGTAATCAATGAAACTATGAACCATGATATGTAGGGCCACCCAAGACAGACGGGTCATGGTGGAGAGTTCTGACAGAACATGGTCCACTGAAGAAGGGAATGGCAAACGACTTAAGTATTTTTGACTTGAGAACCCCATGAATAGTATGAAAAGGCAAAAAGATATGACACTGAAAGATGAACTCCCCAGGTCGATAGTTGCCCAATATGCTACTGGAGAAGAGTAGAGAAAAAACCTCAGAAATAATGAAGAGACGGAGCTAAAGCAAAAACAACACCCAGTTGTGGATGTGACTGATGATGGAAGTAAAGTCTGATGCTGTAAAGAGCAATATTGCAGAGGAACCTGGAATGTTAGGTCCATGAATCAAGGCAAATTGGAAGTGGTCAAACGGGAGGTAGAGTGAACATTGACATTTTAGGATTCAGTGAGCAAAAATGGACTGGATAGACAAATTTTATTCAGATGACCATTATATCTACTACTGTGGGCAAGAATCCCTTAGAAGAAATGGAATAGCCATCATAGTTAACAAAAGAGTCTGAAATGCAGTATGTGAGTGCAGTCTCAAAAATGACAGAATGATCTCTGTTTCTTTCCAAGGCAAACCATTCAATATCACAGTAATCCAAGTTTATGCCCCAATCACTAATGCCAAATAACCTGAAGTTGAATGGTTCTATGAAGACCTACAAAACCTTCTAGAACTAACATGAAAAAAAGACGTCCTTTTCATCACAGGGGACTGGATGCAAAAGTAGGAAGTCAAGAGATACCTGGAGTAACAGGCAAGTTTGGCCTTGGAGTACAAACCAAAGCAGGTCAAAGGTAGAGTTTTGCCAAAAAAAAGTGCACTGGTCATAGCAAACACCCTCTTCCAACAACACAAGAGAAGACTCTACACGTGGATATCACCAGATCGTCAGTACTGAAATAAGATTGATTATATTCTTTGCAGCAGGAGATGGAGAAGCTCTATACAGTCAGCAAAAACAAGACTGGGAGCTGACTGTGGCTCACATCATAAATTCCTTATTGCCAATTCAGACTTAAATTGAAGAAAGTAGGCAAAACCACTAGACCATTCAGGTATGACTTAAATCAAATCCCTTATGATTATACAGTGGAAGTGACAAAGAGATTCAAGATATTGGATGTGATAGACAGATTGCCTGAAGAACTATGGACGGAACTTCATGACATTATACAGGAGGCAGTGATCAAGACCATCCCCAAGAAAAAGAAATGCAAAAAGGCAAAAGGGTTGTCTGAGGAGCCCTTAAAAATAGCTGAGAAAAGAAGTGACATGCAAAGGAGAAAAGGAAAGATATACCTATCTGAATGCAGAGTTCCAAAGAATGGAGAGATAAGATAGCCTTCCTCGGTGATCAATACAAAAAAAATAGAGGAAAACAATAGAATGGGAAAGAAAAAAAAAAAAAAAAAAAAAAAAAAAAAAAAAAAAAAAAAAAAAAAAAAAAAAAAAAAAAAAAAAAAAATCATAAGAAATGAGGTAAAGACAAGAAATCTCTTCAAGAAAAGGTAGAGGAACACAGGAGGATCAAATATTGCCCAAACATCTGTGGTTGCATATATAGAAAAAAGCCAAGAGGAGTTTTCCAGAGGAAAAAAATATCTGGCTTCTCTGCCTTTATTGACTATGGCTAAAAGTCCTCTGGATTGTGTGGGATCACCAAACAAAACTGGTTTAGGAAAAATTGCTTCCAGATGAAATGGGGAAAATACCAGACCACCTGACCTGCCTCCTGAGAAATCAGTATTCAGGTCAAGAGGCAACAGTTAGAAAGACAGACATGGAATAAAGGACTAGTTCCAAATTGGGAAAAGAGTACATCAAGGATGTATACTGTCACCCTGCTTATTTAACTTATATGCAGAGTACATTATGCAAAATGTGGGGCTGGATGAAGCACAAGCTGGAATCAAGATTGCCAGGAGAAATATCAATAACCTCAGATATGCAGATGACACCACCCTTTTGGCAGAAAGTGAAGAAGAACTAAACAGCCTCTTGATGAAAGTGAAAGAGGAGAGTGAAAAAGCTGGCTTAAAGCTCAATATTCAGAAAACGAAGATCATGGTGTCCGGTCCCATCACTTCATGACAAATAGATTGGGAAACAGTGGAAACAGTGACAGACTATTTTTTTGAGCTCCAAAATCACTGCAGATGGTGACTGCAGCCATGAAATTAAAAGATGCTTTCTCCTTGGAAAAAGCTATGACCAACCAAGACAGCATATTAAAAAGCAGAGACATTACTTTGCTGACAAACGTGCGTCTAGTCAAAGCTATGATTTTTCCAGTAGTCGTGTATGAATGTGAGAGTTGAACTATAAAGAAAACTGAGCACCGAAGAACTGATGCTTTTGAACTGTGGTGTTGGAGAAGACCACAGTGGACTGCAAGGAGATCAAACCGGTCAAACCTAAAGGAAGTGAAAGTGAAAGTAAAAATCGCTCAGTCCTGTCTGACTCTTTGTGACCCCATGGACTGTAGCCCGCCAGCTCCTCTGTCCTTAGAATTCTCCAGGCCAGAATACTGGAGTGGGTCAGCCTTTCCCTTCTCTAGCAGATCTTCCCAACACAGCGATTGAACCCAGGTCTCCGGCATTGCAGGCGGATTCTTTACCAGCTGAGCCACAGGGGAAGCCCAACCTAAAGGAAATCACTCCTGAATATTCATTGGAAGGACTGACGCTGAAGCTGAAATTCCAATACTTTGGCCACCTGATTAGAAGAGCTGACTCATTGGAAAAGACCCTGATCCTGGGAAAGATTGAAGGCTGGAGGAGAAGGGATGACAGAGGATGAGATGGTTGGATGTCATCACCGACATCAGTTTGAGCAATCTCTGGGAGCTGGTGATAGACAGGGAAGCCTGTCATGCTGCAGTCTATGGGGTCGCAAAGAGTCGGACACGACTGAGTAAATGAACTGAACTGAGGGTCCCCCTCGGTCCCTCCTTTACCTATCTTCCTACTTTATCTTTCTTTGCTTCTCCAGACGTGCTGTATTTCATCCTGGCATTCAGTTCAGTTCAGCTCAGTCACTCTGGAAAAACCATAGCTTTGACTAGATGGACCTTTGTTGTCTCTGCTTTTTAATATGCTGTCTAGGTTGGTCATAGCTTTTCTTCCAAGGAGCAAACATCATGGCTGCTGTCACCATCTACAGTGATTTTGGAGCCCCACAAAACTAAAGTCTCACTGTTTCCATTGTTTCCCCATCTATTTGCCATGAAGTGATGAGACCAGATGTCATGATCTTAGTTTTCTGAATGTTGAGTTTTAAGTCAACTTTTTCATTCTCCTCTTTCACTTTCATCAAAAGGCTTTTTAGTTCTTCTTCGCTTTCTGCCATAAGTGTGGTCATTTGTGTATCTGAGGTTATTGATATTTCCCCTGGCAATCTTGATTCCAGCTTGTGCTTCATCCAGCCCAGCATTTCTCATAATGTACTCTGCATATAAGTTAAATAAGCAGGGTGAATGTATACCACCTTGATATACTGCTTTCCTGATTTGGAACCAGTTTGTTATATACAGATTTCTCAGGAGGCAGGTAACTTGGTCTGGTATTCCCATCTCTTGAAGAATTTTCCACAGTTTGTTGTGATCCACATAGGCATAGGCTTTGGCATAGTCAATAAAACAGATGTTTTTCTGCAACTCTCTTGCTTTTTCTATGATGCAACTTATGTTAGCAATTGGATATCTGGTTCCTCTGCCTTTTCTAAATCCTGCTTGAATATCTGGAAGTTCACAGTTCACATGCTGTTGGAGCCTGGCTTGAGTGATTTTGAGCATTACCCTTCTCGCGGGAAAACTAAGTCTTATACGTTCTGTGAAAATTACCTCAAAATGTATAATGGACTTAAATATAAAACATGAAGCTATAAAACTTTTAGAAAAAAACATAAGAGAAAATCCTTGGGATCCAGTAGTAGGCAAAGAGTTCTTCGGTTTGACATTAGGATACAATTCATAAGAGGAAAACAATATGATGTATTAGATATCATCAGAATTAGAACTTGGGCTCTCTAAAAGACCGTGATTGTTGTTGCTGCTGTTCAGTCACTGAGTCATTTCTGACTCTTTGTGGCTCCATGGATGCGGCAGGCTGGGCTCCTCTGTCCACTGTCTCCCAGAGTTTGCTCACATTCATGTCCGTTGAGTCAGTGACACTACCTAACCATCTCATCCTCTGCCTCCCCATTCTCCTTTTGCCTTCAGTCTTTCTCAGCATCAGGATCTTTTCCAATGAGTCAATTCTTCACAACAGGTGGCCAAAGTATTCAGTCTCAAAATCTGTCCTTCTGGTGAACATTCAGGGATGATTTTCTTTAGGATTTACTGACACCTTCCGACCTGGGGGGGGTTCATCTTTCGGTGTCGTATCTTTTTGCTTTTTCACAGTGTTCATGCGGTTCTGGAAGCAAGAAGACTGGAGCGGGTTGCCATCTCCTGCTCCAGTGGACCACGTTTTGTCAAAACTCTTCACCGTGACTCATCCATCTTGGGCGGCTCTGCATGGAGTGGCTCATAGCTTCATTGAGTTACAACAAGGTTATGATCCAGGAAGGGGAAAAGACTCTGATAAGAGAATCAAAAGACGTTACAAAGCACATATCTGACAAAGGACTAGTATCTAAATTATATAAAGACCTCTCAAACTCAGCAGTAAAAAAAAAAAGCAATCCAGTTAGAAATCATGAAGAGATATTTCACTAAAGAGGTTTTATAGAAGGCAAGTAAGCACATCAAACTATGTTCAACATTATTAGCCATCAGGGAAATATAAATTAAAACCACAGTGATACATCACTATATACCTACTTACTGGCTTTAAAAAAATGTTGACCACACCAAATGCTAATGAGGATACAGTCAAACTGGATATATTGCTGCTGAGAATGTGACATGGTAACAGGACTCTGGGAAATAGTTTCGCAGTTTCTTATCAAACTAAGTATTCACTTATTTATCCTGAGGAAATGAAAATGTATGTTCACATAAAACTTGTGCATGAATGTTCATAGTAGATTTATTTGTAATAGCCAAAAACTGGAAACAACACAGATGACCTATATTGGGTGAATGGATAAAAAAACAGTAGTATATCCACACCATGGAGGCTTTACTCAGCAATGAGTTACTGATACATGAAACTAACTACTTGGTGCAATCTTCAGGTATTTAGACTATAGGGGAAAAAGCCAATCCCCAAAAATTATATATTGTATGATTCCATTTATATTGCATTCTTCAAATAAGAAAACTATATAAATGAAGAACAGATTTGTGGTTGTCAAGGCTTAAGGAAGTGTGAGGTGGGAAGAATGCATGTGGCTATAAAAGGGCAGTATAAGGATGGCTGTGGTGATGAAAATATTTTGTATCTTGACTGTATGCAAGTCAGTGTTCTGCTACTGTACCGTAGATTTGCAAGATGTTACCATTGGGAGAAATTGGGTAAAGCGTACTTCAAATCTCTCTGTAGTTTTTTCTAACAACTTACATGCAAATCTACAAATACATCAAAATGAGAAGTTTAATTAAAAAGAGGACTCAGAAAAAGACCCCAGTATGATGACAGTAGCATTTCAAATAAAATCAAATGGTACTCTAAGAACAAATCAAAAGAAGTCAAGATATAAAGGGAATCTTCCTGACCCAGGGAACTGAACCTGGGTCTCCCACATTGCAAGTGGATTCTGTACCATCTGAGCTACCAGGGAAGCTCATAAATATTAAAACTGGCAGAAACAAACAAACAAACAAAAAAAAAACCACTTTGAATTTCTTTATAGCAGGAAAAAGTCACACACACAAAAGAGAAGGCGAATTGTGGGAAGAAAAGTGTAATATACTATGACAAAAAAGAGTCTGCTTAAATATAACAAAGAATGTGTTTCAATGGAAAAATATGCAAAATCAAAAAATAAAAGTTAAAAAAATAAAAGGGGGGAATATGTGAACAAAAGGAATTGAGGAGAAGATAACAATGTAATTGTAGAAGCTGCCTTAAAAGTTCAAAGACTGATTTAGAAGGGATAAAAAGGTGAAATTTGTACAGATTCCAGAAGGGGTCAGGTATTAGTGGCATGTGAAGGAATGTAAAAAAGAATGTTGAGAAAACAATAAATAATCATTAGATCCCCAGAGTCATTGACTAACCTGAATAGCCTGGGAACTGTCCCTCTTCCCCTCCTTTCATGCTGGAGAAGGTGAAGCGCAGGGTCTGTGCTGGGGGTCACTGTGCATAGGTAAGGACAGAGCTATGAAGATAAAAATGGGGATCAAGTGAAAGTCTGTATAGTGGGGCTACTGCTCTTTCCCACTTGTGGATCCCAGAACAGTGGCACTCAGGCAGGAGACTAGAAAACACTTTTCTGGGGACTTTGAGCAGCCCAAGAAAAGAACTAAAATACCAACCAGGAAGCCAGTCACTCTAGTCCTGCATTGTCCGCTGTGGCAGCCACTGGCAGCATGTGGCTGCTGAACATTGAAACATGGTTCGTCTAACTTGAGATGGGTTGTAAATGCACAACATATAAAGAATTTTGAATACTTCATTTATGCATGCGTGCATACTGAGTCGCTTCAGTTGTGTCTGATGCTTTGTGACCCTATGGACTGTAGCCCACCAGTCTTCTCTGTCCATGGCATTTTCCAAGCAGGAATATTGGAGTGGCTTGCCATGCCCAAACTGTGAATATAATCCAAGTCTCTTATGTCTCCTGCATTGTCAAGTGCGTTCTTTACCACTACTGCCACCTGGAAAGCCCTTCTTCACTTATACGTAAATGTAAAATGTCTTGTTAGTTTTTATTTCATGTTGAAATATTTTTATATATGGGGTTAAATAAAATATATTAGTAAAGTAAATTTTTATAAGAGACTGAATTTCTCCCAGACTGAAAGCAGAAAAGCAAATTTTATGGAGCTATGGTGATTTTATAAGTAAAATGAAAGTAATAAGATATCAATATGAAGGGAGCAATCAGACAGGATATAGAGAATGAAACAAATCTTAGCCATATATGTGCATGCGTATATGTTGTATATGTGACGTATCACTCTCTAGCTAGTTCCTATTGATGTCAGATTTTTTTTTTTTCTTGCTGGCAGTCAGATACGATAACGGAGGCAAGATATGATAATGGGAAAAACTCAGGTTCTGAAGTGACTTTGTGGCCCAGGAGAGCTGCTGCTTCTCTAAGCCATGGATCCTCAGATAACACTGCTTACTTTACAGGCTGTCCTAAAGCTTAGAGACAGTACCAGAGCTACATGGACTGTAGCCCGCCAGGCTCCTCTGTCCATGAGATTCTCCAGGCAAGAATACTGGAGTGGGTAGCCATTCCCTTCTCCAGGGGATCTTCCCAAGCCACAGATCAAATCCAGGTCTCTTGCATTGCAGGCAGATTCTTTACTATCTGAGCCACCAGGGAAGTCCAGTAATAATGACAGCTAAAATTAACACAAGGCTTATTATGTGTCTGGGACTGAGCTTCTTTCACACATTAAATCATGCAATCACAGTGACCTAAAGAATATCATTATTTTTATTCCTGTTTTGCAGATGTGGAAACAGAGGCAAAAACAGTTACCTGACTTAAATCATAGTAACTAAACTGCAGATCTGGGATTCCAATCCAGACAGACTGACTCCCTCAAGAAATCAGATGTATTGCATATAGGACACATATTGATACACCAAGGACCTCTGCTATTTCCCCAAATATACGTTAATCCTACCCAGAGTTCAAGACAAATTCAGGAGAATAGAACAATCCATACAGACATCCAAGTGGTTTGTTTCTTGGGTTGGGAAGATACCCTGGAGAAGGGAATGGCTACCTACTCCAGTAAGCAGTGTTACCTGAGGATCCATGGCTTAGGGAAGAAGCTGCTCTCCTGGGCCACAAAGTCACTTCAGAACCTGAGCTTTTTCTTTTATCATATCTTGCCTCATGAATTTTAGCACCTCATTGCTGATAGAAACCTTTTAGATCATCTTAAGAAGTTGTTGAACTTTCTGCAGAATGGGTCATTAAAGGCTGGGCTTTGGGGTCAGGGAGTCTTGTGTTCAAATCCTTATTCCACCACTCAGGACTATGGGGTCCACTTGGACAAGATACTCAGCTCCATGAAAACTTCTCAGGCTGTAATAAGGGCTATATTAGCTAATGTATGGTAGGTCTTTGGCATGCTATATGTTGTGAGATTATTAATTTTTCACGATATGATTTTCATTATAAATGTAATCTAAGTCTCAGAGCTAGTTATTCGTGGACATGTAACTGAAACTCTAGTGGGTCTCTTATTCAGTGCTTTCTCTTCCCTACTTTGCTATCTAATTGGTTAGTTTTCATTCATCCTTTTAAAATCTACATTTATAAAGTCAGAGCTGTTAGTGAAGATTTTATAAGAACACTTTCCAAGAGGTGTTTTTTTTTGAACTGCCAAGTCCAGAGATTTAGGATGTAGCTTGGTGCTGAAGTAATTGGCTCTCTTAGTCTTGAGTTATAAGAAGTTCCTTTTCAGAGTGTAAGGTTGAGAACCATGAGAGGAACTCTCACATTTTGGTAATTGCTTTAAGGAATAACTTACCTTAAAAAAAAATGTTATTCAGCTATAATTCCTTCCTTCCCTCACCTTGACGTTTTGAGAATCTCCTCATTATATATCTCCACCAGCTTGTTTTCTGAGTTTCCCCTTTTAACTATTTCCTCAAGTACAATCCCTTAATATTATTTTCTTTTCAGCTTATCAACTGGTTGGAAAAGTGATATACTTTTGAGTACTGCAGAGTTTCTGAGGACTGTAGAAATGATCCAATCTTAGGAGAATACGGAAATGATTTAATCTTGGGTGAATACAAGAATGATTTAATTTTCTACCTGTCAAAGAACTGAAGCATTATGAAACTGGCCTTAGCCAGCTACTTGAAGCAAGCTGTATACTCTTTGGTGCTGTTCTATCACATCAACAGACAATTCATGATCAGAGATTAATTCAGAAACTCTCATTAGTATGTCGAGCTAAGAACAGGGATGAGATGTTTTAATACCTCTTGAATGCAGCATTTGTGTGTATGTATATGTGTGTGTAAGAGAATGGGGGTGGATTTAGCTATAAATAAGACTGAACGCCACAATGCTCTGATATTGATAAAGTGGGTGTCTTCTAAATTTCTTTTAAATGTATTCCTCCTCTTCCTGGTAGTTAACCAGACAGATTATAGTTTAGTTATCCCAATGGGGAGTTTTAAATCAAAAGGACTAACAGGTTCCCCCCCCCCCCCGCCCCCCCAACATAAGTGAGAGAACACCAGGAAATAGAATTACAAATATATTTCCATTTTGTCATAAAGAAACTTAACATTTTCCCTGTTACTTAGACATCAGTTTAAACTATGACATTTCTCTTGTTTTGACTAGCACTAAAGTAAGAGAGAGAAATGTTCTATTACAGGGACCTTATTGCCTGAAATAAATCTCTCAGGATACTTGAACATTCTCTTATGATGCTCTTTTTGTGGTCTCCATGGTTCTTCTCTTTGGTTATTGAAATGTTTGACAAGTGACAACCATGCTAAATTTTTCACCTACTTTTTTGAGCTCTCCCTCTCAAACTGAAAATTAGAGTGAAGTAGGCAAGTTTCAGGGCTTCCCTGGTGGCTCAGCTGGTAAAGAATCTGCCTGCAATGCAGGAGACCTGTGTTTGATCCCTGGGTTGTGAAGATCCGGAGAACGAAACAGCTACCCATCCCAGTATTCTGGCCTGGAGAATTCCATGGACTGTACAGTCCATGGGGTTGAAAAGAGTCGGACACAATTGAGCAACTTTCACTTCACTAGGCAAGTTTCAGTCCCTCCCATCCCCTATAATGGAACCCATGTTGAGCCAGGAAAGCTGTGTATTCAACATTGATCCATGCATCAGTCCAAAGTTATTAAGTGCTTTCCATTCAACATCTGTGTGAGATGCTATGAAAA